>NC_059107.1:96262201-96565951 GCF_020740685.1 Jaculus jaculus
TTATCTCAGCCCTGGTGTTTGAATTGTGCGCCACCATGCTTCAGCACATCCCTTGCCCTTATCCCCTCCTGCTCATCACCTTTCCAGTTCAGAAGTCCTTTTTGTTAATGCTGTTGTTTGACACAGTGTCTCAGATAGACAAGGCTGGACTCAAACTATGTAGTCTAGGATAATATTAAACTTCTAAAACAAACAAGGCCTGAAGTGGTGGTGCAGCCCTAATAATACCAGCACTCCAGAGGCAGAGGTAGGGAGAATCACTGTGAGTTTGAGGCCACCCTGAGACTACATAGTGAAATCCAGGTCAGCCTGGGCTAGAGTGAGACCCTATCTTTTATTTTTCATTGACAGCTTCCATACTTACAGACAAAAAAATCATGATAATTCTCTCCCCTCCCACACTTTTCCCTTCACAAATCCACAACTCCATCATATCCCCTCCCTCTCTCCATTAGTCTATCTTATCTTACTTATTTATGGCAGAGAGAGGGAGAGAGAGAGAGGGAGGGAGAATAGTCACCAGGGCCTTCAGCCACTCCTAGGGCTCATGACCTGCCCCCAGTTTTTAGTTTTTGTACCAGGCATGTATTCCCTCCCATAGAATGGGTCTCCAGTCCAATTACAGAGCAGTTGATTTCCCCCATAACAGACATGCCACTATTGCATGGCTCATTTGGCTGGCCAAATGTAAGGCTTGCAGTATCCACTGTTTTCACTACTAATGGCTCTGTCTCCCATAGGGCTGCATGCAGTGAAGCTTTTTCCAGCATTCTGTCCAGTGGTCTACAGGAAGGAGGTTTTAAGCTCAGCCCCAGTTAAGACCTATCTTTTTCTTTTTTCTTTTCTTTTTCTTTTTTTTCTTTTTTGAAGTAGAGTCTCACTCTAGCCCAGGCTGACCTGCAATTCACTATGTAGTCTCAGGGTAGTCTTAAACTCACAACAATCCTCCTACCTCTGCCTCCCAAGTGCTAGGATTAAAGGCATGCACCACCATGTCTGGCTAAGACCCTATCTTCAGAAATAACAATAATAATAAAATAAACATTTTTTATTTTATTTGAAAGAGAGATAAAGAGAATGAGTGTACCAGAGACTGCAAACAGACTCCAGATGCATACACCACATTGTATATCTGTATACCTGGAATTCACTATGGAGTCTCAGGGTGGCCTTGAACTCACAGCAATCCTCCTAACTCTGCCTACCAAGTGCTGGGATTAAAGGCGTGTGCCACCACGCCCGGCCCAGCTTTCTTTTAATTTATTTATTTGTGTATGTGAAAGATAAAGACAAAGACACTAAGAACATGCCAAGGCCTCTTGCCCCTACAAACAACTCGACACATGCACCACTTTGTGCATCTGGTTTTATGTAGGTACTAGAGAATTGAACCTGGGCCAAAAACTTTGCTAACCAGTCTCTTTAACTGCTGAGTTATTTCTCCAGCCCCTAACTTTTTTTTTTTTTCAGTAGGGTCTCACTCTAACCCAGGCTTTTCCTTTTCTTTTCTTTTCTTTTCTTTTCTTTTCTTTTCTTTTCTTTTCTTTTCTTTTCTTTTTTTTTTTTTTCTTTTCTTTTCTTTTCTTTTCTTTTTCAAGGTAGGATCTAGCTCTAGCCCAAGCTGACCTGGATTTCACTATGTAGTGTCAGGATGGCCTTGAACTCACGGGGATCCTCCTACTGCTGCCTCCCAAGTGCCGGGATTAAAAGTGTGCCCCACCACGCCTGGCCCCAACATTTTTTTTAATTACCCATGTGGCTGTGTGTATGTGTGGATTATATAATACGTGTGTTCCAGGGGGTGCATACATGCCCAAGGATAAACTAAAGAGTGTTTGTTCTTTCCTCCCACATTGCTTAAGACATGGTGTCTAGATGGCTTAGCAGTTAAGTGCTTGCCTGTGAAGCCTAAGGACCCTGGTTCGAGGCTCAATTCCCCAGGACCCATGTTAGCCAGGTGCACAAAGGGGACCACGCTTCTGGAGTTCATTTGCAGTGGCTGGAGACCCTGGCGCGCCCATTCTCTCTCCCTCTGCTTCTTTACCTCTCTGTCTGTTGCTCTCAAATAAATAAATAAAAATAAACAAAAAGCCGGGCGTGGTGGCACACGCCTTTAATCCCAGCACTTGGGAGGCAGAGGTAGGAGGATTGCCATGAGTTCGAGGCCACCCTGAGATAATAGAGTTAATTACAGGTCAGCCTGGACCAGAGTGAGACCCTACCTTGAAAAAACAAAAATAAACCAAAAAAAAAAATTAAAAAAAAAGATACAGTCTCTAGTTCATCATGTGCAGTAGTCTACTTGTCTGACAAGCTTCTATGTTCTGGCTCTGCCTTTTATTGCTTTAGGCACATCAGGATTTTTGTTTTTGCTTTTTAAAAATATTTTATTTATTTATTTGTCAGAGAGAGAGAGAGAGAGAGAGGGAAGGGAGGGAGGGGAGGAGGGAGGGAGAGAGAGAAAGAGATGATAGGCATACCAGGGCTTCCAGCTACTGCAAATGAACTCCAGACACATGTGCCTCCTCCTGCATCTGGCTAACATGGGTCTTGGGGAATCAAACCTGGGTCCTTTGGCTTTGAAAGGAAAACACCTTAACACTAAGCCATCCCTCCCTTTTGAGGTAGGGTTTCACTCTAGTTCAGGCTGACCTGGAATTCACTCTGTAGTCTCAGGGTGGCCTTAAACTCATGGCAATCCTCCTACCTTTGCCTCCTGAGTGTTAGGATTAAAGCTGAGTGTGCCACCAAGCTGGGCTGTGTTTCTGATTCCACTTAGGCACTTCCAAGTTGAATTCAGGTCTGCAAAGCTTGCAAGAAAGCACTTCTAACTGCTAAACCAATCTCCCCGCCCCTGTGGGCTTCATTTTTACATCTCATGTGTTTATTTCTTACAGGGTACAGATTGGGGCATGGATACAGTATAGAACAGAACTATGGAAAAGATGAGGATAGAGATACAAAATCTTTTGTTTCTTGGAATGAACATCTCATTGGTGCAGGAGAAATTGGAAAGTTCTGAAAAGTTTTGGCTACAAGGTCACCCTGGAAGGATGCAGGACTGAAGCTAAGCCAGGCATGGTGACTTCAAAAAAACAAACAAAAAGTTGGATGCGGTGGGGCAAGCCTAGAGGGAGACCCTACCTTGAAAAACAAAGGCTAGAGAGATGGCTTAGTGGTTAAGGAAAATGCCTATAAAGCCAAAGGACCTAGGTTCAATTCCCTAGGACCCACATAAAGCCAGATGCACGAGGTGCCGCATGCATCTCTGCAGAGCCTAGAGACCCTGACATACCTATTCTCACATTTTCTCCCTCTTTCTCTCTCTTATGTAAGTAAATTTAAAAAGTCATTTTAAAAGATCCCGATGCATACACATGCACACATGAATAAATAAATGAATAACTATTAAGGGAAAGAGGGGCTGGAGAGATGGGTCTAGCTGCTAAGGCACTTGCTGGCAAAGCCAAAGGACCATGATTCGATTCCCCAGTACCCACTTAACACCAGATGCACAAGGGGGCAGCATTCATCTGGAGTCCCTTTGTAATGGCTAGAGATCCTGGTGTGACCATTCTCTCTCTCCAATAAAGAATATTCTTTTTTTTTTTTCCGAGGTAAGGTTTCACTCTAGCCCAGGCTGACCTGGAATTCATTATGGAGTCTCAGGGTGGCTTCGAACTCATGTTGATCCTCTTACCTCTGCCTCCCGAGTGCTGGGATTAAAGGCGTGCACCACCACGCCTGGCTTAAGAATATTCTTTAAAATATTAAAAGAGAGGCTGGAGAGATGGCTTAGTGGTTAAGGCACTTGCCTGCGAATCCTAAGGACCCATGTTTGACTCTCCAGATCCCACTTAAACCAATGCACAAGGTGATGCAAGCACGCAAGGTCACACATGTGCACAAGGTGGCACACCCATCTGCAGCTCAATTGCAGTGGCTGGAGGCCCTGGCATGCCAATTCTCTCTCTCTCTCTCACTCTTTCTTTCTCTCTCTTTTTTTTTCCATTAAAAAGAAAAGGAAAGCTATTAAGAGAGCCAGTGGTGCATGCCTTTAATCCAAGCACTTGGGAGGCAGAAATAGGATCACTGTGAGCTCAAGGCCACCCTGAGACTCCATAGTGAATTCCAGGTCAGCCTGGGATAGAGCAAGACCCAACTTCAAAAAACAAAAATAGAAAAAACGGCTAGAAAGATGGCTTAGTGGTTAAGCACTTACCTGTGAAGCCTAAGGACCCCAGTTCGAGGCTGGATTCCCCAGGACAAACATTAACCAGATGCACAAGGGGGTGCACACATCTGGAATTCCTTTGTAGTAGCTGGAGGCCCTGGCGTGCCCATTTTCTCTCTCTCTCTCTCTGCCTCTTTCTGTCTGTCTGTTGCTCTCAAATAAATAAATAAAAATAACCAAAATAAATTTTTAAAAAAAAAAACAGGCAAAACAAAACAACATCCTGTCTCAAACAACATAAATGAAACCTGCAATTTTTTGTGCAACACCCTTAGTTTGTTGTTTTTTTTTTTTATTTTTTTTAGAGGTAGGGTCTCACTCTAGTCCAGGCTGACCTGGAATTCACTATGTAATCTCAGGGTGGCCTCAAACTCATGATGATCCTCCTACCTCTGCCTCCCAAGTGATGAGATTAAAGTGCATGCACCAACATGCCCAGTTTGTTCTTATATTTTTATTTAATTTTAAATTTTTTTTTAAGCAAAAGAGACAGAGGGAGAGACAGAGAGAGAGAATTGGTGCACCAGGGCCTCAGCTGCTGCAATTGAACACCAGATGCTGGCGCCACCTAGTGGTCATGTGCTACCTGCGCTTGCCTCACCTTTGTGCATCTGGCCAACATGGGATCTGGAGAGTGGAACATGGGTCCTTAGGCTTCGCAGGCAAGCACCTTAACTGCTAAACCATTTTTCCAATCCTTGTTCTTATTTTTACTTTTAGCACGGCTCTGTCTTGAGGCCCTTCTAGTACAGGACACTACAATCTTTTGAAATACTGAGCTATTTTTTAAAATTATTTATTTGAGCTAGAGAAAGAGAAAAAAGAGAGAGAAGGAACTGGGCATGGTGGCATATGCCTTTATTCCCAGCACTGGAGGGCAGAGGTAGGAGGTGATTATCACCATAAGTTCAAGGCCATCCTGAGACTACATAGTGAATTACAGATCATCCTGAGCTAGAGTGAATGCCTACCTCAAAAGAGAGAGAGAGAAAGAGATAATGGGCAGCCAGGGCTTCTACCCACTGCAAATGAACTCCAGACACTTGCACCACTATGTGTATGTGGTTTACAGGGGTATTGGGAAGTCAAATCTGATCCTCAGGCTTTGCAGGCAAGAGCCTTCACTGCTAAGCCATTTCTCCAGCCCAGAGCTTTTTAAGGATCTTAATTTGGTCTACCCCAGTTCAGTGTGTTGGTATAGCAGGAATATCAAAATACTGGAGAGATGGCTTAGCAGTGAAGGCACTTGCCTGCAAAGCCAAAGGACCTAGGCTTGATTCCCCAGGACCCTTATTAGCCAGATGCACAAGGTAGCACATTTGTCTGGAGTTTGTTTGCAGTGGCTAGAAGCCCTGGCATGCCAATATTCTCATTCTCTCTTTCTCTCAAAATAAATAAATAAAAATTTAAAAAAATACTGACAGCTAGGTATGATGGTTTATATCTTTAATCCCAGTGCTCAGAAAACTCAGATAGGAGGAGTTCTGTGAATCTAAAGGCATCCTGGGGTGCAGAGTGAATTCCAGGTCAACCTGGGTTAGAGTGAGACTCGTCCTTAAGAAAATAATAATTAATAATAATAATAATGCGGGCTGGAGTGTTGGCTTAGTGGTTAAGCGCTTGCCTGTGAAGCCTAAGAACCCCGGTTCCAGGCTCAATTCCCCAGGACCCACATTAGCCAGATGCACAAAGGGGCACACGCGTCTGGAGTTCGTTTGCAGTGGCTGGAGGCCCTGGCGTGCTCATTCTCTCTCTCTCTGCCTCTCTCTGTGTCTGTCGCTCTCAAATAAATAAACTTTCTTATTAAAAAAAAAAAAGAAGAAGAAGAAGAAGAAAAAATGCTGAGAATGAGAAAGAATTTCAGCAAAGGAAGCCCCAGGGAAAAGGGCAGTGTGCAAAGAGCTTCCAGTTTGTCCAGAAGAGTCTTTCCCATCTAGAGTCCTGGCTTTTGAAATAGAATAAGCTATGTTGCCAGGCATAGTGGCGCACGCCTTTAATCCCAGCACTTGGTAGGCAGAGGTAGGAGGATCGCTGTGAGTTTGAGGCCACCCTGAAAATACATAGTAAATTCCAGGTCAGCCTGAGCTTGAGTGAAACCCTACCTCGAAAAACAAAACAAACAAACAAAAAGAATAAGCAATGTTGCTCAGGCCGTGATGCAGCACGCCTTTAATCCAAGCACTAGGGAGGCAGAGGTTAAAAGGATCACTGTGAGTTCGAAGCCACCCTGGGACTACATGGTGAATCCAGGTCAGCCTCCTCTGAAGTGAGACTCTACCTTGAAAAACTAAAAAGAAAAAAAAAAACCTAAAAAAAAGCAATGTTGCTCCGTTGCCACCAGATGGCAGTGATGAGCCGTTCAGTGACCGCCTATTTACTAGTTCCCTGTGGGGAACTAGTTTTAGGATTAGGGGTAAAGTCTTAGGGATGTGGTTTTGCTTCTAGCCCTTCTCAGACTCTTGACTGAAAGAGGACAAGACACTTGTTAAAGACTGAAAGGTATCTTTGGGCTGGAGAGATGGCTTAACGGTTAAGCGCTTGCCTGTGAAGCCTAAGGACCTCGGTTCGAGGCTCGGTTCCCCAGGTCCCACGTTAGCCAGATGCATAAGGGGGCACACGCACCTGGAGTTCGTTTGCAGAGGCTGGAAGCCCTGGCGCGCCCATTCTCTCTCTCTCCCTCTATCTGTCTTTCTCTCTGTGTCTGTTGCTCTCAAATAACTAACTAACTAACTAAGAATTATTAAAAAAAAAAAAAAAAAAAAGACTGAAAGGTATCTTTGACCCCTAGGATAGAATCTAACAGTTCTCATCTATTTCCTACCCCAGTTGCCTGCCTTTCTTTCAAAACAATTTTTTTTTTCTGATTTTTATTTTATTTATTTGAGAGCCAGGTCTGCAGCCCTGTTTTTTGTTTTTGTTTTTTTAAGTAGGCTATCACTCTAACCCAAAGTTGATCTAGAACTCACTCTATAGTCCTAGGCTGACTAGAACTCACAGCAATCCTACCTCTGCCTCCTGAGTGCTGAGACTAAAGGCATACGCCACCATGCATCAAAGACATTTCTTTTTTTTTTTTTAAATTTTTTTTGTTCATTTATTTATTTATTTATTTGAGAGCGACAGACAGAGAGAGAAAGACAGATGGAGGGAGAGAGAGAGAATGGGCGCACCAGGGCTTCCAGCCTCTGCAAACGAACTCCAGACGCGTGCGCCCCCTTGTGCATCTGGCTAACGTGGGACCTGGGGAACCGAGCCTCGAACCGGGGTCCTTAGGCTTCACAGGCAAGCGCTTAACCGCTAAGCCATTTCCCCAGCACTCAAAGACATTTCTTAAGCACCTACTGTGTCTGCCAGGAGTATCCTAGAACTGTATGGCACTTCACAACAAAAAGTATGCAATCTCGTGGGAGAGAACCTGGTATCCAACTACACTTAGATGGTTCTAGGAAATACTTTGAATAGCAGGGAAGCGTGCCACCCTTGGAAGTTAGGGTTGGGGTGACTTCCCACTCCACCATTTACTAGTTCTGTAAGCTCTCTAAGCTTTGGGCTCTTTGTCCATAAAATGAGGATAAATTTCCTTCAAAGGAGACCAAATATGGATCAGTGGCATGTTGGTGCATGCCTTTAGTCCCATCATTTGGGAGGCAGAGGTGAGAGGATCACTGAGTTTAAGGCCAGCTTGGAACTACAGAGTGAGTGCAATGTCAGCCTGAACTAGAATGGGACCCTACCTCGAAACTTCTCCTCCCCAAAAAAGACTAAAAAAATGGGCTGGGGAATGATGTAATTCAGTGGTAGAACACTTTTCTAACATGTACAAGGCTCCGAGTTTAATACCCAACACTACAAAAATAAAAGCCAATTATGGTAGCACACACCTGTGATCCCAGCACTTCGGGTGCAGAGACAGGAGGAATGATGAAAGTTGAGGCCAGCCTGGTTTACATAGAAAGTTCTAGGCCAACAAGGACTATATAGCAAGACCCTATCTCAAAAAAATTAACAGGGAGCTGGGTGTGGTGACACAGGCCTTTAATATTAGTACTTGGGAGGTAGAGGTAGGAGGATCACCATGAGTTCAAGGCTAGCTTGGGACTACAGAGTGAGTTGTAGATTAGCCTGAACTAGAGTGAGACCCTGGTTTGAAAAAAAAAAAATCTTCCAGGTGTGGTGGCACACATCTTTAGTTCCAGCACTTGGGAGACAGAGGTAGGAAGAGCCCTGGGAGTTCCAGGCCAACCTGGGCTTCAAAAAAACTGACCTAAAAAAAGGGGGTTTGGAGAGATGGCTTAGTGGTTAAGGCACTTGCCTGCAAAGCCAAGGATCCAGGTTCAATTCTCCAGGGCCCACGTAAGCCAGATACACAAGGAGATGCATTCTTCTGGAGTTTGTTTGCAGTGGTTGGATTCCCTGGCATGCCCATTCTCTTTCTCTCTCCCCCTTCTTCCACTCTCTCAAATATACATACATACATATATTAAACAACTTAGAGCTCAGTGTGGTGGCGCACGCCTTTAATCCTAGCACTCAGGAGGCAAAGGTAGGAGGATCACCATGAGTTCAAGGCCACCCTGAGACTCCATAGTGAATTCCAGGTCAGCCTGGGCTAGAGTGAGACCCTACTTCGAAAAAAAAAAAAAGTAAAAAAGGAATTTGAGGCTAGCCTGGGCTACACTTGTTTTTTAAAGGCTCTTAAAAATTTTTTTTGGTTCATTTTTATTTATCTATTTGAAAGTGGCAGAGAGAGAGAAAGAGGCAGCTAGAGAGAGAATGGGCGTGCCAGGGCCTCTGGCCACTGCAAATGAACTCCTAACACATGCGCCCCCTTGTGCATCTGGCTAATGTGGGTCCTGGAGAATCAAGCCTCCAATCAGGGTCCTTAGGCTTCACAGGCAAGTGCTTAACCCCTAAGACATCTCTCCAGCCTCTACACATTTTGAATAAAAAGAAAAACTGGAGAGACTAGAAGGTTGGAAAGAGAAAGATTGAAAGGAAGACTGTTGTGAACGGACATGGACATGGTGGTGCATGCCTTAATCCCAACACTGGGAGGCAGAGGTTAGAGTATCAACATGAGTTCAAGGCCAAGACAGAGATACAGAATGAGTTCCAGGTCAGACTGAGCTAGAGCAAGAAACTGCCTTGAAAAAGAAGTGCTGGATGCCAGGATGGTGGCTCATGCCTTTCATCCCAGCACTGGGGAGGCAGAGGATTGCCATGAGTTTGAAGCCACCCTGAGAATACAGAGCTTGAGCTAGAGTGAGACCCTACCCCGAAAAACCAAAACCAAAACAAAACAAAAAAGAAGGGCCAGAGAGATTGTTCAGTGCTTAAGGTACTTGCCCACAAAGACTAATAACCAGGATTCCATTCCCCATTACCTTACCACATAAAGCCAGATGCACAAAGTGAAGCATGCATCTGGAGTTTGTAGTGGCTAGAGGCCCTGGTACACCCATTCTGTCTCTCTCTATCTCCCCTTGGACACAAATTATACATATATTTTAAAGTGCACTGTGCCAGATATGATGGAACACGTCTTTAATCTCAGCACTTGGTAAGCAGAGTGTCGCAGTCAGGTTCACATTGCTGGTAGAATTCACCCAACCAAAAGCAGCTTGTGGGAAAAAGAGGTTTATTTTAGTTTATAGGCTCGAGGGGAGGCTCCACGATGGCAGGAGAAAATGATGGCATGAGCGGAGGGTGGACATTGCCTCCTGACCCACATAAGGTGGACAATAGCAACAGGAGAGTGTGCCACACACTGGCAAGGGGAAACTGGCTATAAAACCCATAAGCCTGCCCCCAACAATACACTGCCTCCAGAAGGTGTTAATTCCCCAATCTCCATCAGCTGGGAACCTAGCATTCTAAACACCTAAGTTTATGGGGGACACATGAATCAAACCAACATAACTGTTAAGGTCCTTGCCAGCAAAGCCAAAGGACCCAGGTTTAATTCCTCAGTACCCACATAAACCAGCTGTACAAGGTAGCACACGTGTCTGGAGTCTGTCTACAGTACCTGGAAGTCCCAGCACGCCCATTCTCTCTTTCTCATTATCCCTCTCTCAAACAAATAAAGAAAAAAGTATTTTTTAAAAATTAGCTGGTCATGGTGGCACATGCCTTTAATGCCAGCACTCAGGAGGCAGAAGTAGGTGGATTGTTGTAACTTTGAAGCCACCCTGAGAATACATAGTGAATTCCAGGTCAGCCTGGGCTACAGCAAAACCGTACCTCAACAAACCTCCTCCATGTAGACCAGCTGGAAGAAGCCATTCTGCATCAGTTCAATGGGAGAAAGAGATACCACCAGTGAAGATACTCAACAGTGGACACTGCAAGCCTTATAATTGGCCAGCCAGGCCAAATGAGCCAACAGGTGCAATAGTGGCATGTCTGTCATGGTGGAAATGAACTGCCTTCCAACTGGACTAGAGGCCTGCTCCATGGGGAAGAACACATCCCTGATACTGAAAACTTAAAACAGGGGTAGTCATGAGCCCTAGGGGTGTAACATCTGCTGATGTCTGGAAAAATGTATATACTATGCTTATCAAACTGCCCATTAAGCACTTCTCTTAATATTTATACCCTTATATTAATGCTACTCTCACTTTGGGTAGAGAATCTTCTCTTTTCAGATGGCAGTGACCTTGGGATGACTCAGAAGCTATCATAGTTCTGGAAAGAAGTGACTGGAGTACTGAGTAACATATCAATCACACCTTCCAAGGCTCAGGGTCTAATGCGGAAGAAGTGGCGGAAAGAATGTAAGAGCCAAAGGAAGGGTAGGACTCCTTACAATGTGCTCCCTCCAGACATAAAATGGCCTGGGTATCCATGACCTCATAGTGCCTGACACTACCTAAACAAGACCATCATAAGCGGAATAAAGATCATGACATCAAAATAAAAGAGAGACTGAGAGGGGGAGGGGGTATGATGGAGTATGGAATTTCAAAGGGGAAAGTGGACCAGGTGTGGTGGCGCACCCCTTTAATCCCAGCACTCGGGAGGTAGAGGTGTGAGGATTGCCATGAGTTCGAGGCCACCCTGAGACTACATAGTGAATTCCAGGTCAGCTTGAGCTAGAGTGAGACCCTACCTCAAAAAAAAAAAAAAAAAAAAAAAAAAAAAAAAAAAAAAGGGGGAAAGTGGGGGGAGGGAGGGTATTTTTTATAATCATGGAAAATGTTAATAAAAATTGAGAAAAAAATAAAAAAAAATCAAAAATAAATAAATAAATTTGGAGGAGTAGGTGATACATAACGCACAGCCCGACAAAGTGGTCAGCGAACAAGTGAGGCAGATAAATTGTGGAGAACATAGATACACACCTCCTGCTTTGCTACCAACAGGGACAAGAACAAAACTAGCTTTCTAGATTAGAGGCTGGCATGGCCTGGATTCTCGCTACAAGTAAACATGCAGTTAGTGAACAATTCTTTTTTTTTAAGTATTTTTTAAATTTATTTTATTCATTTGCAAGCAGAGAGAGAGAGAGACAGAATGAGCCCACCAGGGCCTCCGCCACTGCAAACTAATTCCAGATACACGCACCACTTTTGTGCATCGGGCTTATGTGTAGTGTGGTTGTTAGACTTTGCAGGCAAGCTCCTTAGCCACTGAGCAATCTCACCATCCCTCTAGGTTTTTTGTTGTTGTTGTTGTTGTTGTTGTTTTTCTGATTTCTGAGGTAGGGTCTCACTCTAGCACAGGCTGACCTGAAATTCACTATGTAGTCTCAGGGTGCCCTTGAACTCAAGGCAATCCTCCTACCTCTGCCTCCTGAGTGCTAGGATTAAAGGTGTGTGCCACCATGCCTGGCTTAAGGCTTTTTTATTTATTTATTTTATTTATTATTTTTATTTATTTATTTGAGAGAGAAAGAGAAAGAGGGAGAGAGAAGGAGAGAGAGAATGGGCGCACCAGGGCCTCCAGCTACTGCAAACAAACTCTAGACGCGTGTGCCCCTTTGTGCTTCTGGCTTACCTGGGTCCTGGGTAATCGAACTGGGGTCCTTTGGCTTTGCAGGCAAATGCCTTAAAGGGTAAGCCATCTCTCCAGCCCTTGATTTATGTTTTTTTTTTTTTAATTTTTATTTATTTATTTATTTGAGAGTGACAGACACAGAGAGAAAGACAGATAGAGGGAGAGAGAGGGAATGGGCGCACCAGGGCTTCCAGCCTCTGCAAATGAACTCCAGATGCGTGCGCCCCCTTGTGCATCTGGCTAACGTGGGACCTGGGGAACCGAGCCTCGAACCAGGGTCCTTAGGCTTCACAAGCAAGCGCTTAACCGCTAAGCCATCTCTCCAGCCCTGATTTATGTTATTTTATTTTGTTTATTTATTTGAGAGCTACAGACAGAGAGAGAAAGAGGCAGAGAGAGAGAGAGAAAGAGAGAATGGGCACCCCAGGTCTTCCAGCCACTGCAAATGAACTCCAGACGCCTGCGCCCCTATGTGCATCTGGCTAATGTGGGTCCTGGGGAATTGAGCCTCGAACCAGGGTCCTTAGCCTTCACAGGCAAGCACTTAATCGCTAAGCCATTTCTCCAGCCCTATTTATGATTTTATGAGAGAAAAAGAGAGTTAAAAAAAAAGAGAGAGAGAGAGATCCGGGCATGGTGGCGCATTCCTTTAATCCCAGCACTCAGGAGGCAGAGGTAGGAGGATCACCGTGAGTTCAAGGCCACCCTAAGACTAGAGTTAATTCCAGGTCAGCCTGGACCAGAGTGAGACCCTACCTCAAAAAAAAAAAAAAAAAAAAAAAAAGAGGAGAAATAATTAGCACACCAAGGCCTCCAGCTACTCCAATCAAACTCCAGCTTCTGAAATCAAACTCCAGATGCATGTGCCAACTTATGCACACGTGGCACCTTGCACGCTTGTGTCGCCTTGTGCATCCGGCTTACATGGGATTTGGAGTTGAACATGGATCCTTAGGCCTTGCAGGCAAGTGCCCTAACCACTAAACAATCCCTCCAGACTATTTTGTTTGTTTGTTTGTTTGTTTCTTTTCTTTTCTTGTTTTTCGAGGTAGGGTCTCACTCTAGCCCAGGCTGACTTGGACTTCACTATGTAGTCTCAGGATAGCCTCAAACTCACAGTGATCTTGCCTCCCAGGTTCTGGGATTAAAGGCCTGTGCTACCATGCTGGGCTTTATTTTTTTGCAGGGGTTGGACTTAAAGGCATGTGCTTCCACACCTGGTTTAGCGAGCAATTCTTACAAGTTTCTTCCAAGAACTAAAAGAAATGGGGATTGGGTGTCGCTCAGTTGGTAGAGTGGTTAAGTATCATGCACAAAGCTATGGGTCTCTACTCCCAGCACTGAACAAACTGGGTATGGCGGGACACCAGCCCTACCTACAAATTCTGTCTTTTTCTTTATATTTTATTTATTTGTTTATATATTTATTTTAGTTTTTCGAGGTAGGGTCCCACTCTATTTCAGGCTGACCTGGAATTCACTATGTAGTCTCAGGGTGACCTTGAACTAATGGCGATCTTCCTACCTCTGCCTCCTGAGTTCTGTGATTAAAGGTGTGCACCACCAATGCCCGGCAATTCTAGCTTTTTCTTCACCCATGTGTAATAAAGCCAACAGCTCCTCCATTTTTCATGTTCCTAAATCATTCCATCTCTCACCTTTTTGTTTGTTTGTTTGTTTTTGTTTTTTCTAGATAGTCTCACTCCAGTCCATGCTGATCTGGAATTCACTATGTAGTCCCAGAGTGGCCTTGGACTCATGGCGATCCTCATCCTCCTATCTCTGCTGGGACTAAAGGTATACACCACCACACCCCACTCCTTTCAATAATTATTTTTTATTTTATTTATTTATTCATTCATTCATTCATTCATTAGAGAGAGAGAGGCAGATAGAATGGGCATGCCTGGGCCTCAAGCCACTGCAGAGGAACTCCAGGTGCATGTATCTGGGTTAAGTGGGTACTGCCTTAACTGCTAAGCCATCTCTCCAGCCCCCACCCCTTTTTTTTTAAATAGTGCTGGGATGAAATCCAGGACCTAACACATGCTAGGGGAGTTCTCTACCACGGAGCTACAACTCCTGCCACACCCCTATTTTTGAAAGAGAAGACCTCATTAAATTGCACTGTCGGGGGGCAACATGTTTGTTTTGAGAAGGTATCTGGCTATATACGCTTGACTAGCCAGGACCTCAGTCTGACCTTTAATTTGCAGTGATCCTTTAAAAATTTTTTTATTTATTTGAGAGAGAGAAAGAGGCAGAGAGAGAGGGAGACACACAGAGAGAGAACTGGTGTACCAGGACCTCTAGCCGCAGCAAACAAATTCCAGATACATGTGCCACGTTGTGCATCTGGTTTATGTGGGTGCTGGGGAATCAAACCTGGGTCCTTTGGCTTTGCAGATAAGCACTTTAATCGCCAAGCCATCAATATATTTTTTATAATTTTATTTATTTATATATTTTTATTTATTTATTTGAAAGAAAGAGGTAGAGAGAGAAAGACAGAGAGAGTAAATGGGCATGATAGGGCCTCCAGCCACTGCAAATGAACTCCAGACACAAGCGTCCCCTTGTGCATCTGGCCTTACTTGAGTCCTGGAGAATCACACCAGGATCCTTTGGCTTTGCAGGCAAACACTTTTAACTGCTAAGTCATCTCTCCAGCCCTAAAAAATATTTTTTTTCCCTGGGTGTGGTGGTGCACACTTTTAATCCAAGCACCTGGGAGGCAAAGGTAGGATGATCATCATGAGTTTGAAGCCACCCTGAGACTACATAGTGAATTCCAGGTCATCATGGGCTGGAGTGAGACCCTACCTTGAAAAACAAAAACAAAAAAATAAATAAAGATATGTTCTAATTATTTATTATTTTCAAGGCAGGATCTTATTCCAGTCCAGGCTGACCTGAAATTCACTATGTATTTTCAGGGTAGCCTTGAACTCACAGTGATCCTCCCACCTCTGCCTCCCCAGTGCTGTGATGAAAGGCATGAGCCACCACACTAGGCCCAAAATGTTTTCTTTTTAAAAATATTTTTATTTATTTGCAAGCAGAGAGGCAAGAAAGACAGACAGAGAGAATGGGTGTGCCAAGGCCTCCAGCTGCTGTAAACAAACTCCAAATACATGCACTACTTTGTGCATCTGGCTTTACGTGGGTACTGGGAATCAAACTTGGGTTGTTAGGCTTTGCAGGCAAGTGCCTTAACCACTGAGCATCCTCCAGCCCTTCTTTATTTATTTAAGACAGAAAGAGGCAGGTAAAGAGAGTGAATGGGCCTGCCAGGGCCTCTACCCACTGCAAATGAATTCCAGATGCATGTGTCTTCTTGTGCATCTGGCTTTACCTGGGTACTGGAGAACTGAACCTGGGTCCTTTGGCTTTGCAGGCAAGCACTTTAACTGCTCCGTCCTCTCTAGCCCCTGCAGAGATTATTTTGCCTCATCCTACCACATACTAGGATTATAGGCATAAGCCTTCATATGCAGCTAGGATGTTGGCACACTGCAAGAAATGAAAGCATATGTGAATATTAAGAAGGACATGTGAAATAGGGCATGGTGGCACATGCCTTTAATCCTGGCACTCAGCAGAGAGAGGTAGGAGTGTTACCATGAGTTAAAAGCCATCATGGGGCTACATAGTGAATTCCAGGTCAGCCTGGGGTAGAGTGAGACCCTAACTCCAAAAAAAAAAAAAAAAAAAAAAAAGGGGCTAGAGAGATGGCTTAGTGGTTAAGGTGCTTGCCTGCAAATCCAAAGGACCCAAGTTCTTTTCCCCAGGACCCACGTAAGCCAGATGCACAATGGGGCACATGTGTCTGGAGTTTGTTTGCAGTGGCTGGAGGCCCCGGTGCACCCATTCTCTCTCTCTCTCTTTCTCTCTCTCTCTAAAATAAATAAATAAAAATGAAATATTTAAAGAAATGGAACCTCTGCCGATTTCTGTCTCTGTCTCTCTCTAAAATGAATCAATAAAAATGAAATATTTAAAGAAATGGAAGCTCTGAAATCAATGAGAGACTCCATCTCAAGGAAACACCTGGAAGGGCAATGGAGAAGGGACATCCTGCATTTCTCCTCTGACCTCTGCACACATCCCTACAATATCTGCACACACATGCATTCCCCACACCCATACACACACTATCACTACTATTACACACATATCACACACACACATACACACACAGAATACCACCAGGTATGTTAAAGTATACTTTTTTTTTTCTTTTTGTTTTTTGTTGTTTTTTCAAGGTAGGATTTCACTGTAGCTCAGGCTGACCTGTAATTCACTATGTAGCCTCAGAGTGGCCTTGAACTCATGGTGATGCTCCCACTTCTGCCTCCCTAGTGCTGGGATTAAAGGCGTGTGCCACCACGCCCAGTTTAATATATACTTTTCAACCAGCACTGCAGAGGTAGGATCTCGGTGAGTTTAATGCTAGCCTAGGGGGGGTCCAAATCAGCTTGGGTAAAACTAAGCCCACTACAAGGAGAGACAAAGAGAGAGAAGGGGTGGAATGAGTATGTCAGGGCCTCTTGCCCCTGCAAATAAATTCCAGACGCATGCACCACTGACAGCAGGCTTTGCAAGCAAGCCTTTAATCACTGAGCATCTCTCCATCCCAAAACACTACTTTAAAAAAGCGGGGGAGGGTTCAGGGCTGGCATAGTGGCACACGCCTGTAATCCCAGCACTTGGCTGGCAGAGGTAGAAGGATCACCATGAGTTCAAGGCCACCCTGAGGCTAATGGTGAATTACAGGTCAGCCTCTGCTAGAGTGAGGCCAAAAAAAAAAAAAAAAAAAAAGTTTGAGGGCTGGAGAGATGGCTTAGCAGGGCCTGCAAAGCCAAAAGACCCAGGTTAGATTCCCCAGGACCAATGTAAAGCTAGATAAACAAAGAGACACATATATCTGGAGTTTGTAGCAGATAGACAACCTAGCATGCCACACCCATTCTCTGTTTATCTTTTTCCTTTCTGCTTACAAATAAATTGTGTGTGTGTGTGTGTGTGTGTGTGTGTATACTTTTTTTTTTTTTTTCGAGGTAGAGACTCTCTGTAGCTCAGGCTGTAGTCTCAGGGTGGCCTCGAACTCATAGCAATCCTCCTTCCTCTGCCTCCCGAGTGCTGGGACTAAAGGCATACACTACCATGGCCAGCTAATAAAAATATTTTTAAAAAACGTTGGGGGCTGGAGAGATGGCTTAGCCGTTAAGATATTTGCCTTCAAAGCCAAAGGACCCAGGCTCAATACCCCAGGACCCACGTAAAGCAGATGCACAAGGTGGCACATGCATCTGGAGTTCATTTGCAGTGGCTGAAGGCCCTGGTGCACCCATTCTTTCTCTATCTCCTTTTCCATCTCTCTCTCTCAAATCAATTTAATTTAATTTTGAAAACATTAAAAAAATAAAGTTCAAAAAGCCTTTAAAAAATGGGCTGGAGGGCTGGAGAGATGGCGTAGTGGTTAAGCGCTTGCCTGTGAAGCCTAAGGACCCCGGTTCGAGGCTCGGTTCCCCAGGTCCCACGTTAGCCAGATGCACAAGGGGGCGCACGTGTCTGGAGTTCGTTTGCAGAGGCTGGAAGCCCTGGTGCGCCCATTCTCTCTCTCTCCCTCTATCTGTCTTTCTCTCTGTGTCTGTCGCTCTCAAATAAATAAATAAAATTTAAAAAAAAATTATTTAAAAAAAAATGGGCTGGAGAGATGGCTTAGCAGTTAAAGTGTTTGCTTTCAAAGCCAAAGGACCTTGGTTTGATTCCCTAGGACCCACGTAAGCCAGATGCACAAGGGGGCGCATGCATCTGGAGTTCGATTGTAGTGGCTGGAGGCCCTGGTGCGCCCATTCTCAATCTCCCTCTCTCTGTCTCTTTCTGTCTCATAAATAAATTAATTAAATTTTAAAAATTTAAATGTTGGAATAATCCCTGGCGGGCCCAGTGCAGCAAAGTTGAGATAGGTGGTAGAAAGAAAAGAATTTCCTGAAACTTTCTGAACTAGCTAACCTGGCAAAGGGAGCAGTGAACTAGAAAGAGAACCCCTGCTTCAAATGAGGTGGAAGGCAAGGACCAACATCCAAAGGTTGCCCTCTGACTTCCACACATGCACTGTGGCACTCGTGTGCCTGCACTTACACAGATGGACACACACGTCATACACACATATGAGAACCAATAAGTAAATCAGTAAAGTACGGTTGGGTATATGGTTCAGTGGATGAAATGCTTGCTGTGCAAATGTGAGTACCTGAGTTTAGATCCCCAGAACCCATGCAAAGAACAGATATAAATGGATGGACCTGGAAAGGATTATACTTAGAGAAGTAATCCAGGCCCAGAAAGCCAAGCACCGCATGTTCTCTCGTATGTGGATCCTAGCTACAAATCTTTGGACTTGCAAGTGAGTTGGAATAAAACTCGGTAGCAGAGGCCAGTTAGCTAGAAAGAGTCTATAAAGGAGGGAGGAGAGGGGAGGACTTAGGGGGTGGTGTGGTGGTTTGATTTAGGTGTTCTGACTGCTAGGTTCCCAGCTGATGGAGATTTGGGAATTAACGCCTCCTGGAGGCAGTGTATTGTTGGGGATGGGCTTATGGGTATTATAGCTATTTTCCCCTTGCCAATGTTTGGCACACTTTCCTATTGCTATTTTCCACCTTATGTTGGCCAGGGGGTGATGTCCACCCTTTGCTAATGCCATCATTTCCCCCTGGCATCAAGGAGCTTCCCCTGAAGTCTGCAAGCCAAAATAAATTCTTTTTTTTCCAAAAAGTTGCTCTTGGTTGGATAATTTCTGCCAGCAATGTGAACCTAACTGTAACAGTAATGTTGGTACTGAGGAGTGGTGTCATTTGCTGCTAGACACCTAACTATGTAGCTTTGGCCTTTTGGAGCTGATTTTCAAGTGGAATGTGGAAGGATTTGAAACTTTGGCTTGAGAGACGCCTTGCAGTGCTGTAAGAACAGTTTGATGGACTATTCTGGCCAGAGTTGAAAGACCTGAATGCAGTAAGAACTATGGACTGTGAGGTTTGGCTTATGAGGGTGAGAAAGAGCTTTGCTTGCACTGAGCTAGAAGCAGTTTGTGTGAGAGGCTTGCTGTTATGCCCATGTCCTGAGAACTTGTGCAGTGTTGCAGTGCATAAAAATGGACTGGTGTGAGCAGAGGGATATGGCACAGAAAGAATTTTTGGGCTGAAACTGTTGCCAGTTCAGCTGCAATTGTATGAGAGATTACAACCATTGAAATTGGGCCAGCTGACCTGCACAGGGCAACAGGAAAAATGTACTCTTTTGAAGGGGCTTGAGTGTTCAAGTAGTGTCCTTCTTCAAAGTCTGCTTTATTCTCCCCTGGATTAACAAATTGGCACCCTACCTGGTATTATGGAATATAAGAAATGCAGGAAAGAGAGAGTCATTGAATTTGCAACAGTCTTGTGTTTTGGAAACGGCCATGGGCAATGTAAAGCAGGTTTGCTGGATGCCTGCATGGAGACCAGATGGAGCCAGCCATGAAGATGAACCATGGGTTTCAGTGGAGACCTAGTGGAGATGTGGGACCGCGAGATGGCTGCTAAGGATAGCTGCCGGCCTTGAATGAAGTTGTCCAGAACTGTGAGTAGCCTAGCTGGAGGGGTGGAATTAGAACTCCAGAGACTTGTTGCTGGTTAGGATTATCAGACTTAGAGACTTGTCACAGGCTGGAGTTGTTGGTCTTGGAGGTACAGAGTTTGGTGTTTGCCCTGGTTGTTTTAAATCTTGTACTGGTTGAATATTTCTTTGCTATGCCCAATGCCATCTTTCGCAGTGTGAATGCTTATTCTGTGCCTTTTTTTAATTTTTTTTAATTTCTAGGTAGGGTTTCATTCTAGCTCAGGCTGACCTAGAATTCACTATGTAGTCTCAGGGTGGCCTTGAACTCACAGTGATTCTCTTACCTCTGCCTCAGTGCTGGGATTAAAGGCATGTGCCACCATGACACCCAGCATAGATTTTTTTTTATATATACTATGGCTCAATTAAAAGAGGGTGTTTGAACATCATTAGGATTGATTAAAAAAAAGAAGAAGAAGAAGACTTGCCAGGCATGGTGATGCATGCCTTTGGGAGGATCGTCATAAGTTCAAGGCTACCCTGAGACTACATAGTGAATTCCAGGTCAGTCTGGGCTTGAGCGAGACCTTACCTCGAAAAAACAACAACAAAGTGAGGACTTTGAAAGTTGGACTCAGTACATTGCATTTTATATCATGGATGGTTAACAGTTATTGGCTGAATATAGTGGTTTGATTCAGGCATCTCCCATAAATTTAGGTGTTCTGAATGCTAGATTCCCAGCTGATGAAGATTTGGGAATTAATGACTTTTGGAGGCAGTGTGTTGTTGGGGGTGGGCTTATGGATATTATACCCAGTTTCCCCTTGCCAGTGTTTGTGTTGCTATTGTCCATTTTATGTTGGCCAGGGGGTTATGTCCACCCTCTGCTCATGCCATCATGGAGCTTCCCCTCAAGTCTATAAACCAAAATAAATCATTTTTTCCTTTGATCTTGGTCGGGTGATTTCTGTCAGCAATGTGAACCTGACTGCAACAGATAGTATTGTATATATGTAAGTAGAACAGATTACTGGGGGTCGAAACACCTAAATGAGTAAGGGGAAGAGACTGAGTAAAGGAAGGGTTGGGGGAGGCTTAATCAAAATCTAAGAGGGTATGAATAAGACATATAGAAACCTACCTTTTTGGACAATGGTGCATCCAGATATCATAGACTGTTACTAGAAAAATTTCAATGCCAGGGATGGGATACCTTCCAGTGAGTTGTTGACCAGGGATATCTCTGATGCCCTCAAAACATTACAGGCCATTGCCAAGACTCTTGGTTTCCCACCAGGAATAGATGGTAAGACCCTATTGCTGAAGTCTCCACATGCTTGGGTTACAAGGGCACTGAGAAATCTTGCTGGAGCTGAACTAAAAACCTCCTCCCTGTAGACCAGCTGACAGAAAGCTGGAAAAAGCTATGCTGCATCCAGTTCCATGAGGGAGAGAGAAATCACCAGTGGAGATAAACAGCAGTGGACACTGCAAGCCTTAAGTTGGGCCAGCCAGGCCAAATGAGCCAACGGGTGCAATAGTGGCATGTCTGTTATGGGGGAAACCAACCACTCTCTAATTGGACTGGAAGTTGTCTCCACAGGACTGAATACATGCCTGATACTGAAAACCTATGATAGGGGAAGTCATGAGCCCTAGGGGTGTAACGTCTGCTGGTGGCTGGCTAAATGCTCACCAAACTGCCAAAACTTTTCTTAATGTTCATATCCATATATTAATGCTATTCACACTTTTGGTTACAGAAGCTTCTCTTTCAGTTAGTAGTGACCTCTGGGATGATTCAAAAGGCACCACAGTGCTGAGAAGTGACAGGGAGTGCTCAGCACTGAAACATCTCCACACACCTTCTAAGGCTCCATTGAAGAAGAGGTGGCAGGAAGGTTTAAGAGCCACAGGAAGGATAGGACTCCTTACAATGCACTCTTCCAGACACAAAATGGCCTGGATATCCATGATCTCACAGTGCCTGGCACTACCTACACAAGATCTGTGTAATAGGAGGAAAAGATGATGACATCCAAATAAGAGAGAGACTGACTGAGAGGAAGAGGGGATATGATGGAGACTGGAGTTGTGAAGGGGAAAGTGAGGGCAGGGAGGGAATTATCATAGTTTATTGTCTATTATCATGGAAGTTGTCCATAAAAATAAATTAAATTAAAATATTAAGCTGGGCGTGGTGTCACACGCCTTTAATCCCAGCACTCGGGAGACAGAGGTAGGAGGATCACTATGAGTTCCAGGCCACCCTCAGAGTACATAGTAAATTCCAGGTCAACCTGGACTAGAGTGAGACCCTACCTCAAAAAAACATACAAACAAAAAAAACCAGGCGTGGTAACACATTCCTTTAATTTTTATTCCTAGCAAGAAGCAACATGTCTTTGGCACTATGCCTGAGGCTGATAATGCAAGAGCAAAAAAGAGATCAGCTCAGAAGGGGTTGAACTCTAGCAGAAAGAAAAAGCAGGCTATCTATCTCAAATAAGTATGTGAAAGGAACTAGATGCCAGTGGCATTTAAATTATTTTATTTTATTATTATTTTTCTTTTGAGGTAGGGTCTTGCTCTGGTCCAGGCTGACCTTAAATTCACTATGCAGTCTCAGGGTGGCCTCAAACTCATGGTGACCCTCTTACCTCTGCCTCCCTTTATAAAAAATTTATGAGCTAGGCATGATGGAACACTCTTTCAATCCCAGCACTCAGGAGGCAGAGGTAGGAGGATCACCATGAGTTCAAGGCCACCCTGAGACTACAGAATGAATTCCAGGTCAGCCTTGACTAGAGTGGAACCCTGTCTCATAAAAACAAAAAAAAACAAAAAAAATTAGATAGGAAGCTGGGCATGGTGGTGCCCTGCACACTGGGGAGGCAGTTTAGGAGGATTGCTTTGAGTTCCAGACTATGGGGGGGCGGTTAGTTATGAGAAAGAGGGAAGGACTGAGAGTGAGAGACAGACACACACACAGAGAATTGGCACACCAGGGCCTCCAGCCACTGCAAATGAACTCCAACTGTGTGTACCAAGTGCTCAATCATTGAGCTAAATTCCCTGCCTTTTTATGTTTGTTTGTTCTTTTGAGATAGGGTTTCACTCTAGCCTAGGTTGACCTGGAATCCACTATGTATTCTCAGGGTGTCCTTGAACTCACATCGATCCCTCTACTTCTGTTTCCTGAGTTCTGGGATTAAATGTGTGTACCACCATGCCCATTTTTTTTTGATTTTTGGAGGCAGGGTCTTGCTGTAATTTAGACTGACCTGGAATTCACTAAGAACTCTCAGGATGGCCTTGAACTCAGTTATCCTCTTATCTCTGCCTTTTTTTTTTTTTAATCTCAGTGCTGGGTCTCAAGCACACTAAACAAGTGCTATACCACTGGGATATAACCCTAACCCAATTTCGCAGCCTTCTCTTTCTCTCTCTCTCTCTCTTTTTTTTTTTTTTTTGCTTTGTCTTGTCCTTTTGTCCTTCCCCTCCCCCAAAATATACATTTTTTTTTTCCACATTGGATATTAAATATTCAGGCTCAATATTTTGGAAAGCACTTATTTTTTTTCAGAGGTAGGGTTTCACTTTAGTCCAGGCTGACCTGGAATTCACTATGTAGTCTCAGGGTGGTCTTGAACTCATGGCGACCCTCCTACCTCTGCTTCCAAGTGCCGGGATTAAAGGTGTGCGCCACCACACCCGGCTCAGGAAAGCACATTTGTGAGTTCAGGCCACGTTCTTACTTCACCACACCGGGATCACATCATATACATGGCTGATTGTCTCCCTCAGTTTCTCAATGGCTGGAGGAGGATAAGCCTGAAGGGTCTCTGAAGCCAGTCACCTATGAACCAGAATCCAGACATGGCTGGCTCACTTGACCTCTCTGCTACCTCCCTTTGTAGGTGTAAGTGCACTAAGGTCAGGATTGAGGTCAGCAGCATGCAGAGCAGCACTGTGTCTACCAGCTTCCATTCAATCCTGCTGCGCACTTTACAGGAATGAGGAGTCCCAGCATTTCTGAGAATTGGGTTGGAACCATTCCAAAACCTGCTCAGAAAGTCTTGTACTCCACTGTGGAGAACAATCAGCTCCAGACCCTCTGAGGTGGGCCTGGTCACCAGATCTTTCAAAAATATTCCTAACTCTTATCAGTTGACTTATTTTTTGTTTTTGTTTTTCCAGGTAGTGTCTCACAGTAGCTCAGGCTGACCTGGAATTCACTATGTAGTCTCAGGTTCATAGGGATCCTACTTCTGCCCCTGGGATTAAAGGTGTGCACCACCACGCCCAGATTTTTTTTTTTTTTTTTTTTTGGCGATAAAATAGTGTCTCACTCAGTAGCCCACACTGTCATGGAGCTTACCACGTAGGCCATATGCACACCAGAGCCTCCTGCAGCAACAAACTGCAGACACATGCACCACTTTGTGCATCAGGCTTTACATGGTAGTGGGGAATTGAACCTGTGCCTACAGTGTTTGCAATCAAGTACCTTTAACCACTGAGGCATTTCCCTAGCCCCCATTTTTATTTTCTTGGATTTTTGAAGTAGGGTCTCACTCTTCCCCAGTCTGACCTGGAACTCACTATGTAATCTCAGGGTGGCTTTACCTCTGCCTCCTGAGTGCGGGGATTAAAGGCATGCATGCAGCACTGCGGGGTGCACGCACACCTTCCTTTTTTTTTAAAGGCTCCAATGATTGACACCAAGGCCTGTAACATGCTAGGAAAGGAATGCTCAGCTATACTCGGCTTTTTTTCCACCAAGGCAGGGTCTCACTCTAACCTAGGCTGACCTAGAACTCACTCTAGCCCAGGTTGGCCTCAAACTCAGTGATTCTCCTACCTTAGCTTCCCAAGTGTTGAGATCAGCTGTGTGTGCCACACATCCAGCCTGGTTTATTAATTTCATAAATACCTAGATCTAGCTTATCTCCCCCCCCCCCCCCCCGAGGAAGGGCCTCGCTCTAAGTCCAGGCTGACCTAGAATCTGAGTGGCCTCGAACTCACAGCAATCCTACTAGCTCTTCCTCCCAAATGCTAGGATTAAAGGTGGGTGTCACATCTGGAGTCTTGAATGTTTGAATGTTAGTGGTAAAAGGATTTTAAAGGATCATCTGGATTAGCCTCACAGAGTAGCATTCTTGTCCTTCCTTAGACATATATATGGTATGGTAGTGTCCTCCTTCTTATATGTGAATCACTTACATTTCACCTTCAGAAATTTAACACCAAGTTTAGCCTATTAATGGTATACTATTATTTTTCTTCATGCTACCAATAACATCTGTGAAATAATAGGTTTGATACGTAGTTCAATCTCTGCAATCAACTTTTAGAAAAAGTTGTTGGACATGGTGGAGCAGCTGTGGTCGGGGGATCATGAGTTTAAAGCCAGCCTGGGCTAGAGAGAGACCCTACCTGGAAATAAACAAATAGATAAATAAGAGCTGGCGTTTGCGGAGTGGGCAGCTAGCTCAGTGGTAAGGCACTTGCCTAGCAGGTGGGAGTCTCTGGGTTCGAGTCCCCGTCCTCACCCACTCAAATATTCCATTTCTGGCCGTGGTTTCAGTGTGTCGGCTTTGGAAAAATTACAGAAGTGGACCTGAGCCAGGGTCCGGGGACCTTGGCTAAACAAGTTCCGGATTTCTTTCCCAATCTCTTACGAAGGGATGACATAATGGTGACTGGTCTTGGGTGAGTAAGCCACCCTTCTCCCCGAAGGCTCCCAGGGGCCGCGGCGGGGCGAGCGAGCGCAGGAAGGGGTGACGCGGCCCGAGGCTGCCCCGGGGCTTTAAAGGCCCGAAGCGCTGCTCCTTCCCGGCTCCAGCTCGCTGTCCTCGGCGCGGCCCGGGCGCGAGGCCGGGGCTTCTCGCTACCGGAGCCGCCCAGCCCCGCCGCCTTCCGCCCCCGGCTGCGAGCCCTTCCGGGGCGGCCGCCGCGCGGAGGAGGAGCCTGCGCCGCCCGCGAGCCCGCGCGCCGCCCGGCCGGAAGCGGGGGACGGCGGCGGACAGCCCGGCTCTGCGGCCGCTCGGCCCCGCCCCTCGCCTGCGGGCGCCTCGTGGCCCCGCAGGGTTTGTTTACAGCCCTGGCTCCCTCCTCCCTCCCTCCCCGCGGCCCTGCGCGCAGCCCCGGCCCCGGCCCCGGCCCCGGCCCCCGACCGGGAACGGTCACCTGGGGTGTTGCCTGAGCGCTCAGGGTTTTGAAATGGACTCAGAGTTGCTTTGTCCTAGGAGAAGGACAAGGAAAAACGGCTTCAATTTTGGTTGAAAGGACTTTTTGTTTTTCAAACCCCAAACCAAAGGCGGGCGTTGGGGTGCACACCTTTAATCCCAGCACTCAGAAGGCAGAGGTAGGAGGATCGCTGTGATTTCGAGGCCAGCCTGGAACTACGAAGAGAGTTTCAGGTCAGCCTGGGTTTGGGTTAGGAGGATCACTGTGAGTTCGAGCCCAACCCTAGACCAACATACTGAATTCCAGGTCAGCCCGAACTAGAGTGAGACCCTACCTTGAGAAACCAAAGCATAAAAATAAATAAATAAAAATAGGGCTTTGCTTCTAGGTATGGTTAGTTAAGTAGGGAAAGAAGGAAAAAAAAATGGTTTTAGTTGTGTAATGTTCCAAACTGGAATCCCTAGTCAAATTTACTGTTGATTTTTTTTTGTTGTTTGTTTTGGCTTGGTGGCACATGCCTTTAATCCAAACACTCAGGAGGCAGAAGTAGGATCACCTTGAGTTCAAGACTACAGAATGAGTTCTAGGTCAGCCTAGGCTACAGTGAAGCCCTACAAAACAAAAGGGGGTGGTCTGGAGAGATGACTTAGTGGTTAATGCGCCGCCTGCAAAGCCTAAGGACCCAGGTTGGTTCGATTCCCCAGTTCCCATGCAAGTCAGAAGCACAAGGTGGTGCATGTATCTGGAGTTTGTTTGCAGTGGCTAGAAGCCCTGGTGTGTCAGTTTTCTTTCTTTCTCTTTCCTTGCAAATAAGTAAAATATTTTTAAAATAACTAGGGCATGGTGGCAAAAGCCTTTACTCCCAGCATTTAGGAGGTTGAGGTAGCAGGACTGCTGTGAGTTCAAAGTCAACCTGGAGCCACAGAGTTACAGTTAAGCCTGGGCTAGAGTGAAACCCTGCCACGGAAAACAAGCAAACAGCCAGGCATGGTGGCACACACCTTTAATCCCAGCACTTCCCAGGCAGAGGTAGGAGGCTCACTGAGGGTTCAAGGCCACACTGAGACTAAACAGTGAATTCTGGGTCAGCCTGGACTAGAGGGAGACCTTACCTCTTGAAAAACCAAAAACCAAACAAACAAAAAATCCTAAAAGGCACACACCTTTAATCCCTGCACTTGGGAGGCAGGGGTAGAAGGATCATCATGAGTTTGAGGCCACCCTGAGACTACATAGTGAATTTCAGGACAGCCTGGGCTGGAGCCAGACACTACCTTGGAAAATGAAAAAAAAAAAAAAAAAAAATTTAAAAAAAGAACTAAACAAGCCAAGTTTCTTTCCATTTGGTACGCTGAGGAATTTGTGGAAAATCAAGAAGTAGCTGTAGACGGTCTTTATAATTATTATCATTATTTGAAAGTGACTCATTCTGTATAGTTGATGTCTTTGTTTCTGTATCAGAGAAGCCTTGTGACTCATGCTTGCCTAGACTGTATTTAGTGGAAGGCATTCAGCTCTATAACCAGCCAGTGGGTCTGGTGGTCATGAAGGCCTCTAAAGAAAAAAGGCTCCGGGGTAGTGGTGGTAGAATACAAGGTTGCCTATGAGGGCAGAAAGCATGGTCAAGGACCCAACTTAATGGGATGTTGCTCTGTTGCTGGGGTGCTTACCTATCATGCACAGGGTGGTGTGTGCCTGAAATCCTAGCATTAGGGAGGCAGAGGCAGGAGGATCAGAAGTTCAACATCAGCATTTATAGTGAATTTTAGGACAGTTTGGGCTTCATGAGACTCTTATCTGAGAAGCAAAAATTAGCTGGGTGTGGTGGCGCATGCCTTTAATCCCAGAGTTTGGGAGGCAAAGGTAGGAGGATCACCATGAATTCCAGGGCACTCTGAGACTATATAATGAAATCCAGGTCAGCCTGGGCTAGAGCATGACCATACCTTGGGGAAAAAAAAAAAAAAAAAAAGAAACAACAACAAAATACTGTCACAATTTAATTATTGCTGCAGATGAACTGTGGGCTAACTGCAAAGACCTGTGCAAGGCTATCCTAACTGTAAACCCAGCAAATGGTCCCTGAACCTTGAAGGCTTTTTGCCATATAAAAGCTAGATTGACCCCCACCCCTGCCAAAAAAAAATAAAGGAGGTTGAAAAAAGCGGGCTGGAGAAATGGCTTAACAGTTAAGGCGCTTGCCTGCAAAGCCAAAGGACCCAGGTTCCATTCCCCAGGACCCACGTTAGTCAGACGTACCAGGTGGTGCATGTGTCTGGAGTTCATTTGCAGTGGCTGGGGCCCTGGTGCACCCATTCTCTCCCTCTCTCTCTTTCCTCCGGTTTCTTTCTGTGAAATAAATAAATAAAAATAAAAGAAAAGAAAATTTAAAAATAAAATAAGATGGATGTGGTGGCACAGGCCTTCAATCCCAGCACTCGGGAGGCAGAAGTAGGAGGATCACTGAGTTCAAGGCCACGCTGAGACCACATACTCAATTCTAGGTCAGCCTGGATTAGACTGAAACCCTACCTCGAAAAACAAAGAAAAAAAGATACATGCATTGCCATTTGTCAGTAATCTCAACAGTTGGGAGGAAGGCTGTGGCAGGAGGGTAGAAAGTTGGAGGCTGGCCTGAACTACATAAGGAAACCTTGCCCCAGGCCCCAAAATAAGAAACAAGGGAAGTTTGAGGCCTAGTGGAAGAGGAAGAGAAATTGCTCCAAATTCCACAATCAGTTGGCATTCTTGAGAACTAGATAAATCAAACTGGGTGTGGTGGAGCATGCCTATAATCTCAGAACGGTGGAGGTGGGGAGGCAGGAGGATCAAGAGCCAGCTTGGGCTAAAGGAGAGGGGAGAAGGCAAACTCAGAAAAAGGGAAGGGGGCAGACTGTCCTGAACCCCAGAGAGCTTTTTTAAATATTTATTGTCTTTCTGTTTCTTTCTAGGTAGGGTCTCACTGAAGCTCAGGCTGATCTTGAATTCACTTTGTAGTCTCAGAGCGGCCTTGAACTCTGGGGATCCTCCTACCTCTGCCTCCCGAGTGCTGGTATAAAAGGTGTGCACCACCACGCCTGGCTTTTATTTATTTATTTATCTTCTTTTTTTGAAGTAGTGTCTTGCTGCAGCCCAGGCTGGGCTAGGATTAGTCTCAGGGAGGCCTCAAACTCACAGCAAAACCACCTTGGTCTCCAGAGATCTGGAATTAAATGCATGTTGCCACCATGCCCAGCCATGAAGCTTTAATTTCTGTTTCAGACATAAACTCTCTTAGAATCATAGCAAAACACAGGCTTTAGAAATAGCTACAGAATAGTTATAATTTAACAAGTATTGTTTTGTTGAGACATTGTCTCACTCGATGACACAGGTTCTCTCACTTTCCCCGTTTAGCGTCCATAGTACTAGGATTTGGGGAGTGTGCTACTATACTCACCTTAACACACGGGACCACAATTCTATGAGCTTAAGAGACTGGGGGCCAAGGGATGGCTTAGCCCCTAAAGATACTTGTTACAAAGCGTACTGGCCATGTTTCAGTATCTACATATATCCACATGCACAAAGTGATGCATGTATCTGGAATTCCTAAACAGTGGCAAGAGGCCCTGGTGCACTCTTTGGTCCCTCTCTCAAATAGCTGGGCATGGTGGCACGCACCTTTAATTCTAGCCCTTGAGATGCAAAGGTTGGTGAGGCAGGAGGATCACCAAGAGTTCAAGGCCAGCCTGAGACTACATAGTGAATTCCAGGTCAGCCTGGACTAGAGTGAAACCCTACCTTGAAAAACAAACAAACAAACAAACAAAAATAACAGAAAAAATTACCTGAAGCCAGGTGTTGCGGTGTACACTTTTAATCCCCACAGTCAGGAGGCAGAGGTAGGAGGATCATCAAGTGTTGGAGGTTACCCTGAGACTATATAGTGAATTCCAGGTCAGCTTGAGCTAAAGTGAAAACCTACTTTGAAAAACCAAAACCAAACAAACAAAAAAACCCAAAGTTACCTGGGTGTGGGTGTGGTGGTGCATGCCTTTAGTTCCAGCACTTGGGAGGAGTGCTGTGAGTTCAAAGCCACTCAGGGACCACAGAGTGAGTTCCAGGTCCGCCAGATTTTCAACTGGGCATAGTGGTTGGTGCACAGGAGTGATTATCCCTTTCACTTTCAAATCTGAGAACTTTGGTTGCTCAGGACAGCTAGGCTACAGTGAGACTGTTCAAAATACATGTAAAATAATAAGATAAAAATAAACTTGAAGTAATACAAATAAGGCCAGTGTAATGATCCACTGCTTTAGTTCCTCACCCCTCCACCTCCTTGGCAAGTTAGATGTGAACTTCTGAATACACTAAACAGCTGTTAGAATCTTCAGAGCTTGGTAACCAGGATGAGTAATGCCGTTTCTTCCTTCCAGGAAGTTTCATCCATTTTGGAAGTTTCTGCTCTCCAGTCTCTTATATTTTAAATTAATTATTTATTTTTTGAGGCAAGCTCAACAGACTGGCTTTCTTTTCTTTTTCTTTTTCTAATGCTGGAGAGCAAGCAAGTGAGAGAGAAAGAGAATTGGTGTACCAGGGCCTCAAGCCACTGTAATCAAACTCCAGATGCATGTGCCTTCTTGTGTACATAATTTAATTTTGTTTTTGTTTTTTGAGGTAGGGTTTTGCTCTAGCCCAGACTGACCTGGAATTAGTCTCAGGCTGGCCTTGAACTCAGAGATCCTACTACTTCAATCTCTTGAGTACTGGGATTAAAGGCCTGTGCCACCACACCTGTCTTACTTATTATTTTTAATATATTTGAATACATTTATATATACTTATTTACATTTATATAATACTTATTTACGTAGTTTTTTTTGTTTTTTGTTTTGTTTCTCAAAGTAAGGTCTCACTCTAGCTCAGGCTAACCTGGATTTCACTATGTAGTCTCAGGGTGGCCCTCCTACCTCTGCCTCCCTAGTGCTGTGACACCCGGCTATTTATGTAGTTTTTTTTTGTTGTTTTTGCAAGGTAGGTTCTCACCCTAGCCCAGGCTGAACTGCTCTGTAGTCCCAGGCTGGCCTGGAACTCAGAGTGATCCTCCTACCTTTGCCTCCTGAGTGCAGAGATTCAAGGCATCAGCCACCATACCTGGTCCAAAATACTGTCTTTTTCTTGTTTTTTGAGGTAGAGTCTCACTCTGGCCCAGGCTAACCTGGAATTAATTATGTAGTCTCAGGGTGGCCTGGAACTCACAGCAATCCTCCTACGTCTGCCTCCTGAATGCTGGGATTAAAGGTGTGTGCCACCACACCCAGCTCCAAAATACTTAAAATTATTTATTTTTTGAGAGAGAGAAACAGGGAGAGAGTGGGCACAACAAGGCCTCCAGCCACTGCAGTCACACTCCAGATGCATCTAGCTCCTTGTGCATCTGGTTTACATGAGTCCTGGAGAATTGAACCTGGGTCCTTTGGCTTTACAGGCAAACACCTTAAGCAGTAAGTATTCTCTCCAGCCTCCAAACTACTTTTGCAAAGGGTTTTAATGTTTTTGTCTCTTTATTTTCTTTTCTCCAGGTAGAGGGGTCTCACTCTAGCATAGGGTGACCTGGAATTCACTATGCAGTGTCAGGGTGGCCTTGAACTCAAGGTGATCCTCTTACCTTTTCCTCCTGAGTGCTGGGACTAAAGGTGTGTGCCACAATGATTTATTTGAGAGCGATAGACAGAGAGATTGGGGGGAGGGAGGGAGGGAGGGAGAGAGGGAGAGAGAGAGAGGGAGAGAATGGGCGCGTCAAAGCCTCCAGCCACTGTGAAGGAACTCCAGACGTATGCGTCACCTTGTGCTGCTGGTTTACGTAGGTACTGGGGAACAGAGCCCCGAACTGGTATCCTTAGGTTTACAGGAAGGCTCTTAACTGCTAAGTCATCTCTCTAGCCCCTACTGTGATTATTTTTTCCCTAGTGTGATTTTTTTGAAACAATGTTTTATTTATTTATTTTATTTTAATTAATTTATTTATTTGAGAGTGACAGACACAGAGAGAAAGACAGATAGAGGGAGAGAGAGAATGGGTGTGCCAGGGCTTCCAGCCTCTGCAAAGGAACTCCAGATGCGTGTGCCCCCTTGTCCATCTGGCTAACGTGGGACCTGGGGAACCGAGCCTGGAACCGGGGTCCTTAGGCTTCACAGGCAAGCGCTTAACCACTAAGCCATCTCTCCAGCCCAATGTTTTATTTTTTTATACAGGCTGGTCTGGAACTCATTATGTAATCTAGATTGTTCTCAAGATTTTTTTTCTTTTTTTTTTTTTTTTGGTTTTTTGAGTTAGGGTCTCACTCTGGCTTAGGCTGACCTGGAATTCACTATGTAGTCTCAGGGTGGCCTCGAACTCTCAGTGATCCTCCTACCTCTGCCTCCCGAGTGCTGGGATTAAAGGCGTGCGCCACCACGCCCGGCTTGTTCACAAGATTTTGTAGCAATCCTTTGTCTCAATTTAGCAAGTGCTGGGATTATTGGCAGGGGGGCACCATGCCAAATTATAGAGGACTAGGTGTCATACTAGTTAGCTTTTTAGTTTTTTTTAAACTTTATTTCTTTTTGTAGCTTTGTGATCTTGAGCAATATGCTTCTTAGCCTCAATTTTTTTTCCACTTAAAATACATAGTATCAAGCCGGGTGTGGTGGTGCATGCCTTTAATCCCAGCACTCGGGAGGCAGAGGTAGGAGGATCACCGTGAATTCAAGGCCACCCTGAGACTCCTTAGTGAATTCCAGGTCAGACTGGGCTACAGTGAGACCCTACCTCAAAACAACAACAACAACAACAAAACAAAACAAAAATCAAAAAACCATAGTATCAAGCTGGGGGTGGAGGCAAACACCTTTAATCCCAGCCCTAGGCAAAGGTAGGAGGATTGTCATGAGTTGAGGCCACTCTGAGACTACATACTGAATTCTAGATCAGCCTGAGCTCTACAGCAAGACCCTACCTCAGAAAGCCAAAAAAAAAAAAAAAAAAAACCCACAACAACCACCCAGAAAACACATAGTATCAGCCAATCTTGATGGCTTACTTTTTTTTTTTTAAATATAAGGTCTAGCCCAAGCTGACCTGGAATTCACTATGTATATGTAGTCTCAGGGTGACCTCAACTCATGGCAACTCTCCTACCTCTGCCTCCCAGTGCTGGGATTAAAGGTGTGTAATACCAAGACCAGCTCCACCACATTTTTTTGTTTTTCAAGGCAGGGTCTCACTCTGGCCCAGGCTGACCTGGAATTAACTATGTAGTCTCAGGGTTGCCTCAATTCATAGTGATTCTCCTACTTCTGCCTCCCCAGTGCTGGGATTAAAGGCGTGTGCCCCCACGCCCGGTTCCACCACATTATTAATCTCAGCATTTAGGAGATTGAGGTAGGATTATTTCCATGAGTTTGAGGCAAGTTTTGGCTACAGAGTGAGTTCTAGGTTAGCCTGGGCTAGAGTGAGACCCTACCTTAAACAAGCAAACAAAGCATAAAATAAATAAAATACATACTATCTCTAATGTGTAATAATATTTTTTTACGAGGATGACAAGTAATGTCTACCAATAACACTCAGCATAAGTAACAGCTAAAGCAACAGAGGGCTCAGTTCCTACTTTCAAAGAGCTTCTTTTAGGAGAATCCAGTTCTTCAAACATGAGGAAATACTAGGAAGTTCTGAATTGTAGTTAATGAAGTAACACTGCATTAAGATAAAAGTGCTAAAGCAAATGACCACACATTGAAAAGCCATCATAGGCCCGAGTGTGGTGTTGCCTTTTATGAGTCCGAGTTGGGAGAATCACCCGAGTTGCTGACCAATCTGGTACTACAAAGTGAGTTACAGGTTAGCCAGGGCTAGAGTGAAACGCTAAGGGGGTGGGGTGGGGGAAGACGGCGACGGACATTATAGGGGCTGAGGATATGGCTCATTGATTACAAAGTCTGTCAGCCTCGGTTCATTTCCCCAGTCATCTACAGAAAACTGGGCATGCATTTGTTTTCTGTTGCAAAAGACCCTGGTGCGTCCCCCACCACATACATACACACCCCAATAAATTTTTAAAAAGTCATCATGGACGACTCCACTCAAACAAGGTATCAAGATGGAGGTCAGGGATTCAAGTGCTCTGGGTAAAAATCTCCTTTAACTTTTGTGATTGCAAAAAGCAGGAACTAGGTTGCCTAGCTTTAAGCTTAGACGTTATTTACTAAGTTGGTGGGGAGGAAGTGGTTTAGGAGAACTTCACCCCACTAGGTTCTCCAATGCCTTGTTGAAAAGTTAAGTCTATCCTGAATATAGGGTTAGCTTAATAATGTGGCGTTTGCTGGTGTATTTCTTTAAAGAGCTTGCATATCGGTTAGCTAAGAATAAACTTGAGTTCGTAAGCACTATCAGCAGATCACGACCCGCCCGCAGCCGCAGGGTGAGAGGCATCCGCCCGCCCGCCGGTGGACCGGAGAGGTGTTTTATGCCAAGGATTAGATAAACCCTCGACCAGCCCCGCTGGCGAAACAGCACCGCGCTCGAGCGGCTCAGCTCTGACACTTGTTGAGTCGCAGGCCTCTGCCGAAGCTTACTATCTAATTACTGCAAAGATGTCCCCTGAGGAGGGCCAACATGGCGACGAACTCCTCTTGGCACAGCCCGGTTCCCTCTCATGATGGGCGGCCCCAGTAACGCCCATTGGCCCATTTAGAAGGCGGTGACGGGCTGCCTGCGCTCCCTCATTGGGCCGAGTAAACTGGTGGAGAAGCCAATTTTCCTCTGCCCATTGCAAGTTCCAGCCTTCGCATTTCACCCGGCCTTTAATTGGCTTTCAGTTCATGTCAATATACCTTCTATTTCAGCTCATTTCAGTGTTCATCCAATCATAACTTTCCGAACTGCCCGCCCGATTTCTGATTGGCTAGAATCACTTCGTTCTATCCCATTCCGGCCTTACTTCTTACTCTTTTTCCTAACCAGGACTTTGCCCAGGCATGCTCAGGGTTCTGATTGGTTGTTGTTCTGTCATTCCTGTCCAACCTCAACCTATCCCTATCGCCCAGGGAGGCCACTTGGTGGATGATTGGTTTATCTTCAAGTCACTCGCCGCCACTTCCCGCCCATACTCACTTCCTGAATTTCCCATTAGCTCTTAAAACTGAGAAGGGCGGTCTTTCTGGGCGGAGACCGCGAACGCAACTTCGTCTTTACACGCCTTAGCAGGGGATTGTGTCTTGCCATTGGGTAGTCTTCCCGCTTTTCTTCTGCAAGTCCCACCCTTCTCCCTCCCTCATTGGGCGGGGCGGTAGATAAGGGGCGGAGCATAGGCCGGGCTTGTGGCGCGCTACTCCCGCCTCCTTACCCCCCCCTCCCTGTCCGGTCCGGGTTCGCTTGCCTCGTCAGCGTCCGCGTTTTTCCCGGCCCCCCCCAACCCCCCCGGACAGGACCCCCTTGAGCTTCGTCCCTCGGCTGCCACCATGAGCGGTAAGGATGAGTCCACTCCGAGCGTAGGGGTGGCAGGGGAGTCAGGGGGCGCGCGCGAGGGCCGACCGGGCGGTCCCCGCGGTGAGGGGGGGCGGGCGGGAGGCGGCGGCGGCGGCCTTGGTCCCGCCCGGGGCGGAGGGAAGGGAGGGAGAAGGGGCAGTGGCGGGGCCTCGGAGGAGGAGGGGGATGGGCCGCCCGCCCCGGGGGAGGGGGCAGCGTGGCCTCGCCCGCCCCCTGCCCGCCCCGGCTACGGGGAGGGGGGGGACGAGCCTTACCCCCCACTTCTCGTCCCTGTGCCTGAGGCTCCTCCCGCCGGGGGTTGGTGTCGCGGGGGCGGCCCGATCACTGCAGGCCCCTCCTGGGCCAACCGCCTCCCTGGACCGCCCTCTGGTCACCGCCTGCCCCTAGGCCCTCCCTCCCCCTCCCCACGTTCCCCTCCCCCATACCGTCCCGCCCTTTCCACGCCCTCACCCCGAAACCGCCCCTTCCTTCTAGGGCCCGCCCTCTCAGCCCCAAACCTGAAGTTTAAATCTTAGACCACTTTCCTTCCCCCCCTTACCAGTATTCTCAGATGGTTCTCCACTGCTCTCTTGTTACTTTTTACATTCATATTTGTTTCATATTTTTCTTTCTCCATCCATCTTAACTTTAATTTGAGCAAGCTTTCTGTCACCCACATGTTGTGTCTCCTTTTTGCTAGGATGAGTTCTCTCCTTTGTTTGTCTCTGTCTCTCTCCTCCTCCTGCTACAGTCCTAAGTGCTGTGATTACATGGTGTGCCACTCTGCGACATTTCCTATCCTCAAAGCAGTTGAGTGTTTGCTAAGTTTATTTTTCGACTTGGCCTAGTTTTGGCAGCATCAGGACTAGTACATGGCCTGCATGGCTTAGGACTCTGGCACCTCAAATTCATCTTTTTTGTTTGTTGGTGGTTTTTGAGACAAGGTCGCACTGTAGTCAAGCCTGACCTGGAACTTACTATGTAGCCAGTGCTGGCCTTGGTATACTTTACCCCCAAAGCACAAACATCACCACATGTAAGTCCCTCTCCCCCCCCTTTTTTTTTTGAGGCAGAGTCTCACTGTAGCCCCAGACTAATCTGGAAGTCACAGATTCTCTTCTTCCTCCCTAGTGAGTGGTGGGATTATAGGCATGAATCATTGTGCTTGGCTTCCTTGCCCCTTCCCCCTTTTGGTGGGTTTTTCAAGGCAGGGTCTCACTGTAGCCCAGGCTGACCTAGAATTCACTCAGTAGTCCCAGACTGGCCTCAGACTCACAGTGATTCTCCTACCTCTGCCTCCCAAAAGCTGGGATTAGGTTTTTTCAGATTAGCTCTTTGGTAGCTCAGCCTGGCCTTGAACGCATTGATCCTCCACTATATGGCAGAGGGTGACCTTGAACTCCTATTTCTCCTGCTGCCACCTACTAAGTGTTCTGATTGCAGACCATCACCACACCCAGCTGCATTTTCATTACACTGGCACCTTTCACTGTCCTGTTAGTCATTGTTGTTTCATAGCTTCCTTTTACCCTTCCCCTCCATCTCTTTTTCTGCCTTCCACTTCAAGTTGTTTATCTTGTAATTCTTTTTAGACCAAGATCACTCCATGGATGAAGTGACAGCAGTGGTGAAGACTGAAAAAGGCGTTGGTGGCAGTAATGGGGGTAATGGTAATGGTGGTGGTGCCTTTTCTCAGACTCGAAGCAGCAGCACAGGCAGTAGCAGCAGCAGTGGAGGAGGAGGGCAGGTGAGTGATCATCAGAGTGGGGAAGGTCTTAAGGGCATAAGTGTTCTTAGAAATTGCCTTAATCTCACAGAAAACTCAGGAAAAAGACCAAATCATTTTTGCCAGATGTGGTGGCACACACTTTTTATCCCAGCGCTGGGGAGGCTGAGGTAGGAGATTCACTGAGTTCAGGACCAGTCTGAGACTACAGACTGTGTTCCAGGTCAGCCTAGGCTAGAGTGAGACCCTGCTTTGGGGCAACAAACAAAGAAAGATTAAATCATTTTTTTTTTAATAGGGAAATAAGCACATGTTTAGGAACATACCCAAAGATTAGTTTCAGCAATGCACATGTTAGAGCTCTTTTTTCTTCTATATTTTGCTCTTCATTTGTCTGCAGTGTTGCTGTTTATCCATTGTATACTGCCCCCTAGGCTGGCTGCTGGGTATTACTAACTCCTTTCCTCTTTTCTGGCCAGGAATCCCAGCCATCTCCTTTGGCTCTGCTGGCAGCAACCTGCAGCAGAATTGAGTCACCCAATGAGAACAGCAACAACTCCCAGGGTCCGAGTCAGTCAGGGGGCACAGGTGAACTTGACCTCACAGCTACACAACTTTCACAGGGTGCCAATGGCTGGCAGATCATCTCTTCCTCCTCTGGGGCTACCCCTACCTCAAAGGAACAGAGTGGCAACAGTACCAATGGCAGCAATGGCAGTGAGTCTTCCAAGAATCGCACAGTCTCTGGTGGGCAGTATGTTGTGGCTGCCCCTCCCAATTTACAGAACCAGCAAGTTTTGACAGGTCTACCTGGAGTGATGCCTAACATTCAGTATCAAGTAATCCCACAGTTCCAGACTGTTGATGGGCAACAACTACAGTTTGCGGCCACTGGGGCCCAAGTACAGCAGGATGGTTCTGGTCAAATACAGATCATACCTGGTGCAAACCAACAGATCATCACAAATCGAGGAAGTGGAGGCAACATCATTGCTGCTATGCCAAACCTTCTCCAGCAGGCTGTCCCCCTCCAAGGCCTTGCTAATAATGTGCTCTCAGGACAGACTCAGTATGTGACCAATGTGCCAGTGGCTCTGAATGGAAACATCACCTTGCTACCTGTCAACAGTGTTTCTGCAGCTACCTTGACTCCTAGCTCTCAGGCAGTTACTATCAGCAGCTCCGGATCCCAGGAGAGCGGCTCACAGCCTGTCACCTCAGGGACCGCCATCAGTTCTGCCAGCTTGGTGTCATCGCAAGCCAGTTCCGGCTCCTTTTTCACCAACGCCAATAGCTACTCAACAACTACTACCACCAGCAACATGGGAATTATGAACTTCACCACCAGCGGGTCTTCAGGGACCAGCTCTCAAGGCCAGACACCCCAGAGAGTAAGTGGGCTACAAGGGTCTGATGCTCTGAACATCCAGCAGAATCAGACAAGTGGAAGCTCACTACAAGCAAGTCAGCAAAAAGAAGGAGAGCAAAACCAGCAGACACAGCAGCAGCAAATCCTTATTCAGCCCCAGCTAGTTCAAGGGGGACAGGCTCTTCAGGCCCTCCAGGCAGCGCCATTGTCGGGGCAGACCTTTACAACTCAAGCTATTTCACAGGAAACCCTCCAGAACCTCCAGCTTCAGGCTGTTCCAAACTCTGGTCCCATCATCATTCGGACACCAACTGTGGGGCCTAATGGACAGGTCAGTTGGCAGACACTTCAGCTGCAGAATCTCCAAGTCCAGAACCCACAAGCCCAGACAATCACCTTGGCCCCGATGCAGGGTGTTTCCTTGGGGCAGACAAGCAGCAGCAACACCACCCTTACACCTATCGCCTCAGCTGCCTCCATTCCTGCGGGCACGGTCACTGTGAATGCTGCTCAACTCTCCTCCATGCCAGGCCTCCAGACTATTAACCTCAGTGCTTTGGGCACTTCAGGGATCCAGGTGCACCAGCTTCCAGGCCTGCCATTGGCTATAGCAAATGCCCCAGGTAAGACATCCAGTTTTTTGCATTTATTGTAAACTAGCTGAACCTAATGAATGTAAAGGAGGAAATAGACTCTTCTGAGATGTTTCCTCAGGTACTTATCATTTAGACAAGTGGATTATAAAAATAATAATTTGGGGGCTGGGAAGATGGCTTAGCAGTTAAGCACTTGCCTGTGAAGCCTAAGGACCCTGGTTCGAGGCTTGATTCCCGAGGACCCATGTTAGTCAGATGCACAAGGGGGCACATGCATCTGGAGTTGCAGTGGCTGGAGGCCCTGGTGTGCCTATTCTCTCTCTCTCTGCCTCTTTCTCTCTCTGTCACTCTCAAATAAATAAATAAAAATGATTTTTAAAAAATATTTTAAAAAATAATGATTTGGGGCTGGAGAGATGGCTCAGCAGTGAAGGGACTTGCTTGCAAAGCCTAAGGATCAGAGTTTGATTCCCAAGTACCCACATAAAGCCAGATGCACAAGGTGGCGCATGTACCTGGAGTTCCTTTTAGTTACTCAAGGCCCTGGCGCACCCACTGTCTGTCTCTCTCAAATAGATGAATAAAAATTTGCCAGGAGTGGTGACACACCTTTAATTCCAGGCTGAGGTAGGAGAATCATTGTGAATTGAGGCCAGCCTGTGCTAGAGCAAAATCCTATTGGACAAAAAAATAAAAATACAAACCAGGGGACTAGGTATGTAGCTCAATTGGTGAGTGGCTTATCCACCATGCACTCAAGCCCCTAGCCTTGATCTCCAACCACCACTAGGAGTGGAGGCAAATCCAAAAGAAGATGAGCCGGTAAGCCGGGCGTGGTGGCGCACGCCTTTAATCCCAGCACTCGGGAGGCAGAGGTAGGAGGATCGCCGTGAGTTCTAGGCCACCCTGAGACTACATAGTGAATTCCAGGTCAGCCTGAGCCAGAGTGAGACCCTGCCTCGAAAAGCCAAAAAAAAAAAAAAAAAAAAAAAGAAGATGAGCCAGGTGTGGTGGCGCATGCCTTCAATCCTAGCATTCCAGAGGCAGAGGTAGGAGGAAAAGAGATGAAACCAAAGGTCTTAAATAAAATAAAATTATTACCATGTTTTTTAAAATTAAAAATATATTTTATTTATTTATTTGAGAGAGGGAAAGAGGCAGAGAGAGAGAGGGGAATGGATGCTCCAGGGCTTCCAGCCACTGCAGAGGAACTCCAGATATATGTATCCCCTTGTGCATCAGACTTACATTGGTCCTGGGGAATCGAACCAAAGTCCTTTGGCTTTGCAGGCAAGTGCCTTAACCGCTAAGCTATCTCTCCAGTCCTGAAATTATTTTTATTATTATTTTTTAATTTTTTTTTGGTTTATTTTTATTTACTTATTTGAGAGTGACAGACAGAGAAAGAGGCAGAGAGAGAGAGAGAGAATGGGCACGCCACGGCCTCCAGCCACTGCAGACAAATTCCAGATGCGTGCGCCCCCTTGTGCATCTGGCTAACGTGGGACCTGGGGAATGGATCCTCGAGCTGGGGTCCTTAGGCTTCACAGGCAAGCACTTAACCGCTAAGCCATCTCTCCAGCCCTTTATTATTATTTTTTGTTTTTGTTTTTCAAGGTAGGGTCCTGCTGTGGCTCAGGCTGATGTGGAATTTACTATATAGTCTCAGGGTGGCCTTGAACTCATGGCAATCCTCCTACTTCTGCTTTCCAGGCACTGGGTGTGAGCCACCACAACCTGGTTGGTTTGCTTTTGTTTGTTTGTTTGTTTGTTTTGTTTTGTTTTTTGAGGTAGGGTCTCACTCTAGCTCAGGCTAACCTGGAGTTCACTCTGTATTCTCAGGGTGGCCTTGCTCGAACTCGCCACCCTCCTCCTCCTACCTCTGTGCTGGGATTAAAAGCACCACGTGCAACCATTAGTATAAGGGTAATATTTTTTAAAAATGCAAACCAAAGCCAGGTATGGTGGTGCACGCTTTTAATCCCAGCACTCAGAAGGCAAGACGTAGGAGGATCGCCATGAGTTCAAGGCCAAAACCGCAAAAAGGAAAAAAAAAAAAGCTCTAGGGGCTGGAGTGGTCAGGTAGTTAAGGCACTTGTCTGCAAAGCCTGCTAGCCCAGATTCAATTCCTCAGCATTCACATCAACCCAGCCACAAAGTGATGTGTGCATCTGGGGTTCATTTGCTACAGCAGCAAGAGACCCTGGCATACCCATGCAGACAGACCGACAGACAGACAAACAGACAGACACACACACACACACACACACACACACGCAAATAAGGATCAAAAAAATAATTTCCACTGGATGTGGTGGCTCATGCCTTTAATCTTAGCACTTGGGAGGCTGAGATAGGAGGATTGCTGTAAATTGCTGGTGAGACCCTACCCAGTAAACAACAAACAAACCAAAAATTCCTAGAAATTTAGGCTTTCAGGGTTTAGTTGCTACAAAGTATCAAAGTGGAAACAAAGTATCTCATTTTCCCACCTTTTCTGATTCAGTATTGTTTATATAATGGAAAACTCAAACTTCCTCAGCAACATTTGTAACCTTTTTATAGTGTAATGTATTAGAAAACCCATTGAGGGCTGGAGAGATGGCTTAGTGGTTAAGGCTCTTGCTTGCAAAGCCAAAGGATCCAGATTTGATTCTCCAGTACCCACATAAGCCAGATGCACATAAGGTGGTGCATGCATCTGCAGTTCATTTACAGTGGCTTGAGGCCCTAGCATTCCAGCTCCCAAATAAATAAAAAGTAGAAAGTTGATTGAATGTGAAATCATGTTGTAAACTACGTGTGTATGTGTGTGCGGTACAGATAAATCCTACAAGATGAGGTATTGTTGTTAATGATCATGGAAGACTGCAGCTTCCATCTATACTCAATCTTTTTACATTATTATCTTAATTTTAATTTTTTTGTTTATTTATTTATTTGAGAGCGACAGACAGACAGAGAGAAAGAGGCAGATAGAGAGAGAGAATGGGCGCGCCAGGGCCTCCAGCCATTGCAAATGAACTCCAGACGCATGTGTCCCCTTGTGCATCTGGCTAACGTGGGTCCTGGGGGATCGAGCCTTGAACCAGGGTCCTTAGATTTCACAGGCAAGTGCTTAACCGCTAAGCCATCTCTCCAGCCCTATTTTAAATATTTTTATTTATAATGAAAATGAGTTAGAGAGAATGGTCATGCCAGGTCCTCTTGCTTCTGTGAATTAACTCCAGATGCATTGCTTTTTAAAATTTATATATTATATATACATGCATACATACACACACACACACACACACACACACACACACACACACACACACACATATATATTTTTCCCCTTTGGTTTTTCAAGATAGGGTTTTCAGTCTAGCTCAGGCTGACCTGGAATTCACTATGTAGTCTCAGGGTGGCCTCGAACTCAAGGCTATCCTCTTACCTCTGCCTCCTGAGTGCTGGGATTAAAGGTGTGCACCACCACCACTACGCCTGGCTGTTTGTTTCTTTTTTTTTTTTTTTTAATTTTTTTTTTAATTTTTTTTTTATTTATTTGAGATCGACAGACACAGAGAGAAAGACAGGTAGAGGGAGAGAGAGAGAGAATGGGCGCGCCAGGGCTTCCAGCCTCTGCAAACAAACTCCAGACGCGTGCGCCCCCTTGTGCATCTGGCTAACGTGGGACCTGGGGAACCGAGCCTCGAACCGGGGTCCTTAGGCTTCACAGGCAAGCACTTAACCGCTGAGCCATCTCTCCAGCCCCTGTTTGTTTCTTTTTTGAAGGTAAGGTCTACCTGTAGCTCAGACTGACGTGGAATTTACTATGTAGTCTCAGGGTGGCCTCAAATCCACAGCTGTTCTCCTGCCTTTGCTTCCTGAGTGCTGAGATTATAGGCCTGTGCCACCATAACCAGCTACCTTTTCCTCTTTATCTGCAACTGTTTCTCACATATATATTTTTTTGTCTTCATAGCTTACCTCTTCTTTTGGTGTAAGGCTTCAGAATTTCTTCTCAGCTCTGCCAAGTACTGAAAACTCTTGCCATGGGTTTAGTGGGCAGCTTTGAAAAATTAAGTTTGTTGACTTCTTGGGCGTTCTGTATAATAGAGAATGCAAGGCTGGGTTTTGGCATTAGAATAGAACAGATTTTCTTGATGTCTTTAATTCATTCAAGAGCATTTTAGGCACTAAAAATAAAATTTTCACATCTGCTAGGTTTTATTGGGGTCAGGCAGATGTTTTGTCTTGAGTTAAATTGAATGTAATACCAGTATTGGTTTGCCAACAGTCTCGTTAAAGCTGAGGTCAGATTGCTGAGATGTAATTTGTTTAAAATAATGTATTTCAGATAGTGCATGTAAACATTAGTAATTAGTAAATTTAGACTGCAAAAATGCTTTCAAAATGATTTTTTTTAAAGAGTCCTGTGCTGTATAGTCTAGGCTGGCCTCAGACTCACTGTATAGTCCATGTTGTCTTCAAACTAGTGGCAATCCTCCTGCTTCAGCCTCCTGAGTCCTGGGAGTACAGGAGTGATTGAGTATATACGAACAACTAAAATAATATTTTGTACAAAGGTCATGTGATATAATAATTCATCTTCTCAAAGAAAGCACCAAAGGTACTGGGTGTGGTGGCACAAGCCTTTAATCCGATGTTAGTAGGCTGAGGTAGGCAGATTGCTGAGAGATTGAGGCCACTCTGAGGCTACATAGTCAGCTGGGGCTAGAGTGAGAACCTGCCTCAAAAAAAACCAGCTTTTGGGCTGGAGAGATGGCTTAGTGGTTAAGCACTTGCCTGTGAAGCCTAAGGACTCCAGTTCAAGGCTCGGCTTCCCAAGACCCACATAAACCAGATGCACAAGGTGTCGTACGCATCTGGAATTCATTTGCAGTGGCTGGAGGCCCTGGTGCGCCCATTCTCTTTATATATATCTGCCTCTTTCTCTCTCTGTTGCTCTCAAATAAATAAAAATAAACGAAAATGTATTTTTATAAAAAAGGTGGTTTTTTGCCGGACGTGGTGGTGCATGCCTTTAGTCCCAGCACTTGGGAGGCAGAGGTAGGAGTGTCACCCTGAGTTCGAGGCCATCCTGAGACTACATAGTGAATTCCAGGTCAGCCTGGGCTAGAGTGAGACCCTATCTTGAAAAACCAAAGAAAAGTTTTTTTTGTTTTGTTTTGTTTTAGGCGGTCCTCCTACCTCAGCCTACTGAGAGCTGGGATTAAAGACGTATGCCACCATGTTCTGCTTCCTTTGATTTTTTGAGACAAGGTTTTACTACCCTTGGTTGGTCTGGAATATGCTGTGTAGACCAAACTTGCCTCATACTCTTGGTAATCACCTTGTCTCCTCTTACTGAGCACTGGGATTATAGTGTGACAGTCACACCTGTGAAAAAATACTGGTTTTTCAGGCCAGAGAGATGGCTTAGCAGTTAAGATGCTTGCCTGTGAAATTTAAGGACTCAACGTTCAACTCTGCAAGTCCCACATAAGCCAGTTGCACAGTATGACGCAAGCACACGTGTCTGGAGTTCAATAACAGTGACTGGAGGCCCTGATGCACCACTTCTCTCTCTCTGTTAGAGAATAATAAAAAATATACATATTGGTTTTCAAGTAAGGCATGATGGCACATGCCTTTAATCTTAGCACTCTGGAGGCTAAGGTAGGAGGATCACTGAGTTTGAGGCTATCCTGAGACTAGATAGTGAATTCCAGGTCACCTGGGCTAGAATAAGACCCTCTCTTGAAAAGTCAAAAAACAATACTAGTTTTTATAAGGAAGCAAAAGTTTGCTGCAGATAATTTTAGTTAGATGCTAGATTTTACCAAGAAAAATTTCTGAAAACAGAAAACTTAATTTAGTAGAGAGTTGCTATATAATAAAAGCACGAGGAGAAAAAGCAAGCAAGTATATACTTATAGAATAGTAACATTTATACTTTTTTAAAAATATATTTTTTAGCTGGGCATGGTGGTGCATGCCTTTAATCCCACCACTAAAAACTAAATTATTAATATTAAATATTTTAAAATATATGTATTAGCCGGGCATGGTGGCACACGCCTTTAATCCCAGCACGCAGGAGGCAGAGGTAGGATCGCAGTGAGTTCGAGGCCACCCTGAGACTACATAGTGAATTCCAGGTCAGCCTGAGCTAGAGTGAGACCCTACCTCAACCCCCTCCTAAAAAAAAAAAAAAAATATATATATATATATATATATATATATATATGCATGCCTGTGAAAGTTAAGGACCTGGGTTTGATTCCCCAGTACCCACATGCAGCCAGATGCACAAGGTGGCACATGTGTCTGCAGTGGCTGGAGGCCCTGATATGCATGCATGCATGCATGCATGTATATGCATGTATATGTGTGTGTATGTGTGTGTGTGTGTGTGTGTGTGTGTGTGTGTGTGTGTATATATATATATATAATTTTTAACTGGGCTGGAGAGATGGCTTAGTGGTTAAGGCACCTGCCTGTGAACCCTAAGAACTATTCAAATTTCCAGGTCCCACGTGAGTACGCAGACAATGTCACACATGTGCATAAGAGGGTGCATGTGTCTGGAGTTTATTTGCAGCGGCTGAAGTCCCTGGCATGCCCATTCTCTCTCTCTCTGTCTCTCTCACTTTCTCAAAAAAATATTTATTTGGGCGGGAGGGGCAGATAAGAGAGAAAATGGGAAAAAAAAATTTTAAAAATTTAAAAACAGAGAGAGAGAGAATGGGCACGCCAGGGTCTGTAGCCACTGCAAAAAAAATCCGGGCACATATGCCACCTTGTGCATCTGGCTTATGTGGGTACTGGAGATCCAACTTGAGTCCTCAGGCTTCGTAGGTAAGTGTCTCAACCGCTAACACATTTCTCCAGCCCAATTAAAAGTATTTTTTTTAACAGCCAGATGTGATACATGCTTTTAATCCTAGCATTCAGGAGGCAGAGGTAGGAGGATTGCTGTGAGTTTGAGGCCACTCTGAGACTGCATAGTGAATTACAGGTCAGCCTGGGCTAGAGCGAGACCCTACCTTGAATTTATTTTATCTGCATGCCCTGGCACTGGGGAACCAACTCAGACCAGCAGGATTTTTAAAAACATTGTCTGGGGCTGGAGAGATGGCTTAGCAGTTAAGACCCTTGACTGCAAAGCCTAAGGACTCAAGTGTGATTCTTCAGGTTCCATGTAAGCTGGACTCACAGGGGGCACACTTGTCTGGAGTTTGCAGTGGCTGGAGGCTCTGGTGCTCTCATTTTCTCTCTCTCACATTAAAATGAAAAAAAAAGTCTGTTGGGCTTGCCTCAAAACAATATATATAGTATTGTCTTTATGTATGTATTTTTGAGGGAGTGTGTGAGTCTGGGCCTGCCAGGGCCTCCTGTTGCTGCAAATGACCTCCTGATGCACTTTGCATCTGGCTTTTTGTGAGTACTGGGGAGGGGGGGAGGAATCGAACACAAGGCCATCAGGCTTTGTAAACAATTGCTTTTAACCACTGAGCCCTCTCCATACCCCACAATAATTATTATTATTTTGTTTTTTCAAGGTAGGGTTTCCTTCTAGCCCAGGCTGACCTGGAATTTACTTGGTAGTCTCACGGTGGCCTCAAATTCACTGTGATCCTCCTACCTCTACCATTCAAGTGCTGGGATTTAAAGGCGTGCACCACTATGCTTGGCTTACAATTAAAAAAAAACAAAAAGAGGTAGGAGGATCATCATGAGTTTGAGACCACCCTGAGTCTACATAGTGAATTCCAGGTCAGCCTGGGCTAGAACAAGACCCTACCTTGAAAAACCAAAATAAATAATAGATTTAAAAATTATTATTTATTTATTTGAGAAAGAGGCAGAGAATAGGCATGCCAGGGCCTCTGGCCACTACAAACAGCAGACACACATGTCACCTTGTGCATCTGGCTTACTTGGGTACTGGGAAATTGAACCTGGGTTCTTAGGCTTCACAGGCTTACCATTAAGCCATATCTCCATCCCTATACCTTGCATATTTTTGAGGCAGAATCTTGCAGTATAGCTCAGGCTGGCCTTGGACTTGTCCTGCTCTTGCTGCTACACTAAGTGCTAGAATTGTAATCATCATGCAACTTGCCCTGTCCAGTCTATACCATTAGGGACATGCTGGATAATAGAATTAGTAAGAGAATATTACCAAAAATGTGTGCTTTCCTCCTTTTCTTTCCCTTCTTTTTTGATCTTCCACTTCTTGCCTTGGGTGGGGAAGAGTTAACCATTTAGTTATAGTGACACCTGCTGGTGAAAGCCTTTGCCACTGTTGTACTGAGAAAACCACCATTTTCAGTACCAGTTCCCCCCCCCCCCCACTGGCCAGGCTGACTATGCAGTCTCAGGGTGGCCTCGAACACACAGTGATCCTCCTACCTGTGCCTCCTGAGTGCTGGGATTAAAGGCGTGTGCCACCACGCTTGGCTCCAGTTCTTTTTTTTTTTTTTAATATTTTTTTAATTAATTAATTTATTGATTTGAGAGCGGCAGACACAGAGAGAAAGACAGATAGAGGGAGAGAGAGAATGGGCGCGCCAGGGCTTCCAGCCTCTGCAAACGAACTCCAGACGCGTGCGCCCCCTTGTGCATCTGGCTAACGTGGGACCTGGGGAACCGAGCCTCGAACCGGGGTCCTTAGGCTTCACAGGCAAGCGCTTAACCGCTAAGCCATCTCTCCAGCCCTCCAGTTCTTTTTTAAATAAATAAAAATTTTATTTGTATTCATTTATTTGAAAGAGAGAGAGAATGGGGGGGGTGCACAGTGCCTCCAGCCACTGCAAACAAACTCCAGACACATGAGCCACCTTGTGCATCTGGTTCACGTGGGTCCTGGGGAATTGAACCTGGATCCTTTGGCTTTGAAGGGAAGTGCCTTAACTGTTAAGCCATCTCTCCCCCCTGTTTTGTGGTAGGGTTTTACTGTAGCTCAGGCTGACCTGGAATTCACTACGTAGTCTCAGGGTGGCCTCGAACTTAACAGTGATCCTCCTACCTTTGCTTCCCAAGTTCTGGGATTAAGGATGCCCAGCCCTCCAGCCCTTTTTTTGAGGTAGGGTCTCACTCTAGCTCAGGCTGACCTGGAATTCACTAGGTTGGCTTTGAACCATAATCCTCCTACTTATGTCTCATGCTTACTGGAATTACAGAAGTGTGCCACCATGCCTGACTTCTTTTTTATTTTTATTTGTTAAGATTTATTTGGGGGGGAAAGGGAGGGAAGGAGGGAGAGAATGGTCGTGCCAGGATCTTTGGCCACTGTAAATGAACTCCAAATGCTTGTGTCACCTTGTGCATCTGGCTTAAGTGGGATCTGGAGAGTCAACATGAATCCTTAGGCTTCGCAGGCAAATGCCTTAATCACTAAGCCATTTCTCCAGCCCCCCTACTTTATTTATTTATTTTTGTGGTGCTAGGGCTTGAATCTAAGGCATCGCACATGTTAGTCAAACATTTTATCCGTGAGCTACGTCCCCATTTCCATGTTCCAATTCTCTTAATATTTTATTTATTTATAAAATAGAGAAAGACACATAGAGAAATTGGGTACACCAGGGCCTCTGGCAGCTGCAGATGAACTCCAGACACATATGCCACCTTGTGTATCTGGCTTTACATGGGTACTGGGGAAATATTTTTTCAAGGTAGGGTTTCATAGCCCAGGCTGACCTGGAATTCAGTCTGTAGTCCCAGGCTAGCCTAAAACACTCATAGCAATCCTCCTACATCTGTCTACCAAGTGCTGGGATTAAAGGTATGTACCACCACACCTGACTTGTTTTTTTGTAAAATTATTTTTAAAACTCAGTTTAGTGTTTGGGTGTGCATTTGCTTGCTTGCAAAGCTTGTTGCCCCTTATTTGAGTGCCCAACACCCATTTAAAGTTGGATGAAAAAGTGCCTCATGAGCCAGGCATGGTGGCGTATGCCTTTAATCCCAGCACTGGAGAGGTAGTAGGATCACCGTGAGTTCAAGTTCAAGGCCACTCTGAGATTACGTAAAGGTCAGGTTGAGCTAGAGTGAGACCCTACCTCAAAAATACAAAAAAAAAGGAGGGGGGCTCATGCATCTGACTTTTGCAGTGTTCAGAGACCCTAGTGCACCCACACATACATACATATATACACACACAACACACTTACAAATATATATGTATATTTTTTTTGGTTTTTCGAGGTAGGGTCTCACTCTGGTCCAGGCTGTCCTGGAATTAACTCTGTAGTCTCAGGGTGGCCTTGAACTCATGGCGATCCTCCTACCTCTGCCTCCCAAGTGCTGGGATTAAAGGCGTGCGCCACCACGCCCGGCTCACAAATATTTAAAATAAATAAATAAATAAAATAAACATGCCTTTAATTCCAGCACTGAAGAGGCTGAGGTAGGAAGATTGCTATGAGTTTAAGGTCAACCTGTGCTACAGGGAAAGCACTAGAATGAGTCCCTGCTTCAGAGGGCCTTATATCCTGGAGTATTACCAGTCTTTTTTGTTGCTCAGGTTGGCCTTGGACTCTAGGGCTCAAATAATTACTGTGCATTAGCTTCCCACGAACTGGGCTGTACTGGGGATTGAATCCAGGATCTTTAGCTCTACCACTTCACTGTGGCCCCAGTTCAAAGCCAAACTAGGCAGACAATAGCAAGACTTTATGTTGGGAGGGGTCAAAAAAGAGTTTGAGAGGCTGGAGAGATGGCTTAGCAATTAGGGCACATGCCTGTGAAGCCTAAGGACCCAGGTTTGATTCTCCAGGTCCCACATAAGCCAGATGCACATGGTGGCACATGAATCTGGAGTTTGTTTGCAGTGGCTAGAGGCCCTGATGTGCCCATTCTCTCTCTCTCTAATAAATAAATAAATAATAAAATCGTTAAAAAAAATGAGTTTGAAAAAAAAAAGAGTGCTATGAATGTGATGTGTATCAGTAAGATGCGTGTGGCTGTTTTGTCCTCCCCCACCTCTACCTTGACCCTTTTCTCTCTTAATTTCAGGTGATCATGGAGCTCAGCTTGGCCTCCATGGGGCTGGTGGTGATGGAATACATGATGAAACAGCGGGTGGAGAAGAAGGAGAAAACAGCCCTGACCCCCAACCCCAAGCTGGTCGGAGGACCCGGCGGGAAGCATGCACCTGTCCATACTGTAAAGACAGTGAAGGAAGGTGAGTTGACCCCACTGATTGTTGTGAGTATAAAGAAAAATGGACATGGTTGCCCACACCTTTGATCCCAGCACTTGGAAGGGAGGCAGAGGTAGGAGGATCACTGTGAGTCTGAGGCCAGTTTGAGACTACATAGTGAATTCTAGGACAGCCTGGGTTACTGTTAGACCCTAAGAAAACAAAAGAAAAGAAAAAAACTTGGGGAGGGTTAGGGATATAGCTTAGTTGGTAGAGTGTTTGCCTAGCATGCATGAGGCCTTAGTTTTGATCCTAGCACCACAGAAGCCAAGCCTGGTGGTGCCTGTCTCTAATCCAAGCACTTGAGAGATGGAGGCAGGAAGATCAGGAGCTTCAGGTGAGCTGTAAAACAAGTTTGAGCTAGCATTGGCTGCATGAAATACTGTCTCAAAAGACTAGGAACAGGGTACAGTGGTTCACACGGGTGTATGAGGCAGAGGTTGGAAGATTGCTGAAAGTTGTGTCACAGCATGGTCTACATAGTGACAGGCTGGTTAAGGCTACATAGTTAGACCCTATGTTAGAAAGACAGTCTGAACCCTTGAGGCCAGCCTGGGGCTACGGCACGAGTTCCAGGTCAGCCTAGGCTAGAGGGAGACCCTGCCTCTAAACAAACAAAAACAACTAAAACAAAAATCAACAAAAAGACTCAGTAAGGTTGCAAAGAGATAATGCAGTACATTTTCAAAATTTATTTGTTTATTGTACAGTACATTTTAGTATGTCATATTATGTTGTTGTTTTTGCCCCAGACATCGTCACTTTGTAACCCTGTCTGGCCTGCTGGTCTGAAACTCAACTCTGTAGACCAGGCTGACCTCGGACTTATAGTAATCCTCCTGCCTCTCCTTCCCGAGTGCTGAGATTACATGCAGGTTCTACCATACCTGAACCCATTGGTTGATTTTTCAAGACAAGGGTCTCTTTCCAGCTGGCCTTTAACTGGCTATGTAGCCTAAGTTGGCTTCAAATTCACAATCTTTTCCACCTTATTGGGACTATATCGATGTGCATCACCCACACACTTGGCTTCATTGGATTAAAAATGTTAGTGGGGCTAGTGGATAAAGCCCTTGAGTTCATATTTCCCAGAACCCACATTTGTTGGACATGGTGGCACATGCCTTTAATCCCAGCACTTGTGAGGCAGAGATAAGAGGATCACAGTGAATTCAAGGCCACCCTGAGACTACAGAGTGAATTCCAAGTCAGCTGGGACTAGAATAGACCCTACCTCGAAAAACAAAATAAAGCAAAACAAACAAAAAAAGCCTGATATTCTGACAGGCCTCTGAAATCTCTTGGTGCCCCTACAGCAAGAAGGGAGGGAGGGAGAATTTCCCAAGAGCTGTGAATCGTGTCAAGAGCATGCGGTCCCTCCTCAGACAGAGCGAACCGCCAGCACTGGCGCACGGTTATCCTCTGGCCGCCCTCCATGTGCGCCCACAGTCACACAGTCACACACATACCCAAAAAGGTATTTTCTATGTGTGTGTGGTCCTAGGAATTGAACCCAGATCTTGCATATGCTAATAAGCAAGTGCTGTGTCACTAAGCTGTACTCCTAGCCCCCCCCCCCCTTTTTGGTGTTTTGAGGTATGGTCTCGCTGTAGCCCAGGTGACCTGAAATTCACTATGTAGTCTCAGGGTAGCCCTGAACTCTTGGTGATCCTCCTACCTCTGCCTCACAAGTGCTGGGATTAAAGATGTGCACTGCCATGCCTTCCCTCCCCCACACCCTTTTTTTTCAAATCCCTGCTCTCTCCCTGCCCCCACCCTTTTTTATATATTTATTTAGTTATTAGAGAGAGAGAATGGGCATGCCAGGGGCTCTAGCCACTGCAAACGGACTCCAGATGCATGTGCCACCATTGTGCATCAGGCTTATGTGGGACTTGGAGAATCGAACCTGGGTCCTTAGACTTCAAAGGCATGCGCCTACACTGCTAAGCTATTTCTCCAGCCTAGCCCCCCCACCCTTTTTAAATCTTGGTTTTAGACAAGATCTCACTAAGTTGCTCAAATTGGCCTTGAATTTGTGAGTCTGCTGCCTTGGACTCCCAAGTAGCTGAGATTAGGAGTAAATACCACCATGCCTAACCTTTCATTGACTCTTAAGACTTGGGGTTATAATAGAACCCCTCTTGCACCTGCAGATAAGGAAGTCAAATCAAATACCTGTTCAGAGATTTATTTTATTTTTTGTTTTTTCAAGGTAGGGTTTCACTCTAGCCCAGGCTAACCTGGAATTCACTAGGTAATCTCAGGGTGGCCTCAAACTCATGGCGATCCTCCTACCTCTGCCTCTCAAGTGCTGGGATTAAAGGCATGTGCCACCATATCAGGGGCTTTTGCTGCTGCAGATGAATTATGAACTCCAGAGGCATGTGCCTCTTTGTGTACCTGGTTTTATGTGGGTACTGGGGAACTGAACCACTGAGCCTTTGCTCCAGCCAAGTACTTTTTTTTTTTTTTAATTTGTTTCTGTTTTTCGAGGTAGGGTCTCTCTGTAGCCCATGCTGACCTGGAATTCACTATGCAGTCTCAGGGTACCCTCAAACTTATGGTGATCCTCCTACCTCTGCTTCCCAAATGCTGGTATTAAAGGCAAGTGCTGGGATTAAAGGTCTGTGCCACCATGCCTGGCTGTCTTCTGCCCACTTTAATCTAACAGTTGGGAATTGGTAATTTCCTGGTCAGTTTGGGCTACAGTGAAACCCTACCTCAAAAAAACAACAAAATAAAAAAGTCTAGTTACCCATGCTCATGGCCTCACCCACCTGTTCATATTGGTTCTGTCAACTTGCACCATCTTTCAGGCATACCCCTTCCCCCCCAGTCTCACTCTAGGTCAGGCTTACCTGGAATTTACTTGTAGTCCCAGGCATGCACCACCCAGCCCAGTGAGCCGCCTCCTTTTTAAGATAATTCAGAGTGGAGATGGGCACACCAGGGCCTTTGCCACTGCAAGTGAGCTCCAGGTGCATACATGTCTTTGTGCACCTGGCTTTCCATGAGTACTGGGAAATCAAAGTTGGCCTGGAAGGCTTTGCAAGGAAGTACCTTTAACTGTTGATCCATTTGTCCAGCCCCTCATTTAAGTCTATCAAACTGATAACTTGCCTTTTCAGTTTTTGATTATTTTTCAAGGTAGGGTCTCACTCTAGCCCAGGCTGACCCTAAATTCACTGTGTGGACTCTGGCCTTGAACTCTCAGCAGTCCTCCTACCTCTGCCTTCCAAGTGCTAGGATTAAAGGTATGCTCCACCACAACTGGCCCTGGCTCAGCTTTTATTTATTTATTTGCTTTTTATTTTAGCGACAGAAAGAGAATTGGTGCGCCAGGGCCTCAGCCACTGAAATCAACTCCAGATGCTTGCGCCACCTAATGGGCATGTGTGACCTTCACTTGTGTTTCTTTGTGCATCTGGCTTACGTGGGATCTGGACAGTCAAACATGGGTCCTTAGGCTTTGCAGGCAAACACTTTAACCACTAAGCCATTTCTCCATCCCATCTTTTTTTTTCAAGGCAGAGTCTCACTCTATCTCAGGTGGACCTGGAGCTCACTGTAATCCCAGGCTGGTCTCAGTTTCCCAGTGATCCTCCTACCTCTGCCTCCCAAGTACTTGGATCAAAGGCATATGCCACCATGCCTGAATGAGATCTGGTTTTGACTAGAAGAATTAAATTAACTTTATAAAAATACTGGGCTGGGGAGACTGCTAAGTTTGTAAAACACTTGGTGGGCAAGCAAGAGGATCTAACCTACACCCTTGACACTCATGTAAAATTCCAGATGTTTGCTGGGGAGATGGCTCAGCTATTAAAGGCACTTTGTTGCAAAGACTGCTTACCTGGTTATATTTCCCCAGTGCCACATAAAGCTGGACACAAAGTGACATATGTATCTGGCATTTGCTTGCAGTAAAAAGGGATTCTGTTTTGCCTATATTTTACGCAAGCATGCAAATAACTTTTTTTAGAAATCCAGGTATGGTGATGAGTGCTGATAACCCAGCACACTGGCAAGGTAAAAACAGAATTGCTTTGGCTCACTTAGTGAGCTGTAGGTTCAGCAAGAGAACCTGTCTCAAAGAGTAGAGTAGAGAGCAAGGAAGTCCCCTGACATTGGCCCCTGGCCTCCACATGCACACACACACACATGCATTTTTGTTTTGTTTTGTTTTTGAGGTAGGGTCTCACTCAGGCCTAGGCTGACCTGGAATTCACTATGTAGTCTTAGGGTGGCCTTCAGAGCGATCCTCCTACTTCTGCCTCCTGAGTGCTAGGATTAAAGGCATGCACTACCATGCCTGGCTTACATGTATCTTTATACACAGAAAAAAACTTTTTAAAATTATTTTGTTAAAAAAGCAAACAAACAAAAAACAACAAGCCAGGGCTGGAGAGATGGCCTAGTGTTTAAGGCATGTGCCTAGGACATATATAAACCAGATCCACAAGGTGGTACATGCATCTGGAGTTCATTTGCAGCAGTTGGATGCCCTGTGCACCCATTCTCTCTTTCTCCCTCTCTCTCAAATAAATAAGTAAATGAATGAAAATAAAACATACATAAAAAAAAATAAAGGGGCTGGAGCGATGGCTTAGCAGTTAAGTGCTTGCCTGTGAAGCCTAAGGACTCTGGTTTGAGGCTAGATTCCCCAGGACCCATGTTAGCCAAATGCACAAGGGGGCGCATGCGTCTGGAGTTTGTAGTGGCTAGAGGCCCTGGTGTGCCCATTCTCTATCTGCTTCTTTCTCTGTCGGTTGTTCTTAAAATAAATAAAAGTAAACAAAAAAAATTTAATAAAAATTAAAAATAAAGGGTTGGAGAGACGGCTTAGCTATAAAGTTCTTGCTTGCTAAGCCTAAGGATCCAGGTTCACTTGCCCAGGACCCATGTAAGCCAGATGCACAAGGTGGCACATGCATATATGGCAGAGGTAGGAGGATTGCTGTGAATTCAAGGCTACCCTGAGACTGTATAGTGGATTCTAAGTCAGCTAGAGTGAGATCCTACCTTGAAAAACAAAACAAAACAAACAAAAAACACAGCAGTGATGGGGAGAAGGCTTAGCAGTTAAATTGCTTGCCTGCAAAGCCTAAGGACCTGGGTTTCATAACCCACTACTCACATAAAGCCATATGCACAAAGTGATGCATGCTTCTGGAGTTTGCAGTAGCTAGAGCCCCTGGCACACCCATGTGCATACACACACATCTGTCTCTGCATACAAATAAATAAGTATATATTTTTTTCCCTGAGATAGAGTCTCACTCTGTAGTTCAGTCTGTTCTGGAATTCACTCTGTAGTCTGAGGTGACCACAATCCGCCTACCTCTGTCTCCCAAGTGTTGGGATTAAAAGTGTGTGCCACCACCCCTGGCTTAAATAAGTAAAAATTTAAAACTATTAAAAAAAATAGCATGGGGCTGGAGATATGGCTCAGCAATTAAGGCACTTGCCTGCAAAGCCTAAGGACCTGGGTTTGCTTCCCCAGTACCCAGGTAAAGCCAGATGCACAAGGTGGTGCAGGCTTCTGCTTGAGGGGCTGGAGAGATGGCTTAGCGGTTAAGCGCTTGCCTGTGAAGCTTAAGGACCCCAGTTTGAGGCTTGTTCCCCAGGACCCACGTAAGCCAGATGCACAAGGTGGTGCATGCATCTGGAGATATTTGCAGTGGCTGGAGGCCCTGACGCACCCAGTCTCTTTCTCAAGTTTGGGGCAGAGTATGGTGCAGCATGCCTGTAATACCAGCACTCACTTAAGGCCAACCTATGCTACTTGAGACATTGAATTGAAAACAAGCAAGCTGGTTGTGGTCCTCATACCTTTCATCCCAGTAGGTAAAAGTGGGAGGATTGCTGTGAGTTTGGGGCCTGCCTGTGACTACATAGTGAATCCCAGGTTAGCCTGGGCTACAGTGAGATCCTACTTCAAAATACCATAAAAAATATTTTAAAAGCAAGCAAATAAACTACTTAAGTTATTGAAAGTTTGTGTTACCTTGAATGGATAAAGTAATAGGTATTTGACACTTAATGTTTCTTTAATTTCTGTCCCCGGAACAAGTGATAAATAATTGTGTTCTCACTTTCAGGAGTTCTGGTGATCCTGGCAAAAAGAAACAGCATATTTGCCACATCCAAGGCTGTGGCAAAGTATATGGGAAGACCTCACACCTCCGGGCACACTTGCGCTGGCATACAGGGGAGAGGCCATTCATGTGTACCTGGTCCTACTGTGGGAAGCGTTTCACACGTTCGGATGAGCTTCAGAGACACAAACGCACACACACAGGTGAGCAATAGCATAAGACAAAGAATAGTAACAGACCAGAATAGAATATAGAAGGTATAATGTGATTTGTGAAATAACTAAAAATTCTGAGCAACTTACATTTAAAGGTGAAATCGTAGGGCTCTAGTGGAAATGGAGCTAGCATAGGGGCTTGATTTCAGTTGTTATGTTTTGTTTTGTTTTTTTCTCACTGTAGTCCAGACTGACCTGGAATTCACTATGCAGTATCAGGATAGCCTCAAACTCTCACAATGATCCTCTCACCTCTGTCTCCCAAGTGCTGGGATTCAAGGCATTGTGCCACCATGCCTGGCTTTTTTTTTTTTTTTTTTTTTAATGCATGAGAGAGAGAGAATTGTCATGCCAGGGCCTCCAGCCATTGCAATCAAACTCCAGACATGTGTGCCAGCTTGTGCGTTTGCGTTACCTTGTGTATCTGGCTTATGTGGGACCTAGAGAGTCCAACATGAGTCCTTGGGCTTTGCAGGCAAGTGCTTTAACCTCTAAGCCATCTCTCAATTGGGACTTTTTAAATACATATATTTTATTTATATTTATTTATTTGACATAGAGAGAATGGATGCACCAGGGCTTCCAGCTGCTGCAAACGAACTCCAAACACATGCATCACCTTGTGTATCTGGCTTATGTGGGTCCTGGGGAACTGAATCTTGGTCCTTTAGCTTTGCAGGCAAGCGCCTTAACTGCTAAGCCATCCCTCCAGCCCCTCAATTGGGATTTTTTTTTTTTAAAGAAAATATTTATTTCTATTTTTATTCATTTGGGGAGAGAAAGAGGTAGGTAGAGAAAGAATGAGTATGCCAGGGCCTTCAGCAACTGCAAACAAATTCAAGTACCCACATAAGCCAGATTCAGAAGTTTGTTTGCGGTTGCTAGAGGCTCTGGTGCATTCATCCTCTCTATCTGCCCTTCCCTCTCTCTTCCCCCCTTCCTCTCTCTCTTTCTGTTTTATTTTTCATTATTATTATTATTATTATTATTATTATTATTATTATTTTGTTGTTGTTTTGAGGTAGGGTTTTGCTTTAGCCCAGGTTGACCTGGAACTTACTAGTTAGTCTCAGAGTAGTCTTGAATTCACAGCGATCCTCCTACCTCTGCCTCCTAAGTGCTGGAGTTAAAGGCATGCACCACCAGCACCTGGCTTGCTTTCTTTTTTAAAAAAAAAATATTTTTTTTTGTCATCATTGTTGTTTATTCTTTACTTTCTTGAACCCAACCTAGTCAGATATAGCAAGAGCCTTCCCTATACAGATAAGTAGAAGTAAGAAATATGCTTTTCCTCCCTCCTGCTAGATACACCTTCCTGTCACATGACTTTCCTGTGTAGCTGCAAGAAAACATATATTGGCACTAACAAACCAGAGAAAGGGTTCTGTCAAAGTTCAGTTTGGTGAACCAGTGAGTTTACTAGGGTTACATCCAGAAGTGTGGGTGAGTCATGAGCAACTTACAGATAGCTCTACCACCTTTTACTAAGTAAAAGAAGTTGTACCGTTGAAATGTCACCCTGGAAAATGTAAGGACAGCTACATTAACAAAAAAAGAGGAGGCTGGAGAGATGGCTTAGCAGTTCAGGCATTTACCTGTGAAGCCTGAGAACAATACCCTAATACCCACATAAGCCAGATGCACAAGGTGGCGCATGTGTCTGGAGTTTGTAAAAAAATATTTTATTCTTAATATTTTTTATTTATAAGAGAGAGAATGGGCATGCCAGGGCCTCTTGTCATTGCAGATGGACTCCAGATGCATGTGCCACCACCTGGGTTCTTAGGCTTCGCAGGCAAGTGCCGTAACCATCTCTCCACCCCTCTGTCTTTCAAATAAATAAAAATAAAGAAAAAGATACTTATCAGATTGCCCTGTGTCACTGTCTAAGACTGGCTGTCCTATTTAATGTAGTTTGTAGGTGGTGAATTGAGCCAAGAACACCATTTCCTAACATGTCAGCTTCTCATATCTTTCTCTTCTGTTACCTAGGTGAGAAGAAATTTGCCTGTCCTGAATGTCCTAAGCGCTTCATGAGGAGTGATCACCTGTCAAAACATATCAAGACCCATCAGAATAAGAAAGGAGGCCCAGGTGTAGCCCTGAGTGTGGGCACTTTGCCCCTGGACAGTGGGGCAGGTTCAGAAGGCAGCGGCACTGCCACTCCTTCAGCCCTTATTACCACCAATATGGTAGCCATGGAGGCCATCTGTCCAGAGGGTATCGCCCGTCTCGCCAATAGTGGTATCAACGTCATGCAGGTGGCAGATCTACAGTCCATTAATATCAGTGGCAATGGTTTCTGAGATTAGGCATTCTGGGCTACAGACATATGGGCCAATACCCACCAACCCGGGGATGCAAGGTAGTGTGGGTCCAAGAGACATGTGGAAGAGAGAGCCATGAGGCATTAAAATGCATGGTGGTGGGAAGAATTGGGGGAGGAATACAAGAGATGGGATTCTGGCACCCACCTATGTCATCATCAGTGCTTCCTTGAAAGTGGAAAATGTTAGTGAAAGTTCTATTGGTGCCACCCATTGATGAACATTTGTTTGATCCCAATTTCTTACCCTTCTTTCCCCACCCTCCCCTTCCTGTGTTTTCCTTCTCAGCTCTCCTATGATGGATTCCCTTCCCTTTTCCTAAAGCCATCATGCCTTGATAAATATATATGATCATTGAAATACTTTTTAACAAAAACAGATTCTATATTATATATAAATATATATATAAAGATATATAGAGATGCATTCACAGGGGTTAGCTGAGAGGAGGAAAGAGACCATTCTATGATCAAAAGTTCTTTGGTCATTTTTTTTTTATATTGCCTTATTTCCCTATGGCTGAGCCTTATTGTGACACATCAAGCTTTTCTATAGCTGTTGTCCTGGCATCCCACCAGAGTGAGCATTCATATGCTCTGCTTTTAGTTATATATACATATATAATGTGTTTTCTTAATTTTGTCCTTATTTGGGATCAGCTTCTTGCACTGCTTTTCTGTCTCAATCCTTTTTGTCTCCCCTGATCTCTCACCTGATCACTTTATGTTTTGTTTTAGAAATTGATCCCTGGATTAGGCATTTCTGTCAATCTTTTAAAGACATTAGTCCCAGCAGCAGAATGGAAAAACCTCGAAGCCCAGTCTGATGCTTGAGGTAGCTGTAGAGGGAGTGTTTAGCATACTACTGACGCAGGCACCTTCTTGGTGCTGGAGATCAAAAGCATCTCCCTTCATTAGTTGCTGTAAACATCAGGAATCAGAAGTCTTTCTGTGGAATTGGGTAAGAGACCCTTTGAAAGATATAATCGGGGATTAGCATGTGTAAACTGTCAAAAAAAAAAAAGTCAGACAGTAGACATCAGTTTTCTCTTAGGCAAATATGAACTCAGAAGTAACTCATGGTCGTTGGGTTCAGAAGTCAGTGGAGTTACTGGGTACAGTTGTCTTCCATGATAGCTCTAAGACTTGATGTTTGGGCTTCTGAGTTCATATTCTGAAAGGAGGTACACTTCCTCTTTGACCATTTCTGTAGTTTGCTTTCTGTTACGTGGTTACCTAGCATCAGCCAGTGAATCTTCTCCGGGTTTCCATTCTGCAGAATTTAGAGCATGTGTCAGTGGCAAGACAGATTCCTAAGATTTTCCTAAGACTTTCCCTGGACTCTTCCCTGTATGTACTTGGGTGGTTCCTAAGGGAAGAGGAAGCACACAATTGTGGGAATGATAGCCTAGAACAAAAAGAAAAGAAATCTTGTCTTACCACTGTGGTTTACAGGAGAGATTGGGAGAAATCATTCTGCTTTCTCCATGGCCTGATTTCAGGAGCGAGTGATTCAAAATTATAGCGGCAGGGAACTCAGTGCATTTAGCACTGGGATTTAAACACAACCAGAATTGTCCTCTGGGCCCAGCCATTAAAACATTGTCTCTCTTGACCTTTTGGTATCTTGTCAGAGAGCTTTTCACTGTGAGGAAGTACGGAAATGGCTGTGTGTGTGTGTGTGTGTGTGTGTGTGTGTGTGTGTGTGTGTGTGTAATCTGTTAGGTTGAGGATAGGTTTTCTGTGAGCCAATATTTAAAGATTATCTGCAATAAAAGATTACCCTGATCTGATAGAATAAGTGAAGTGTTTGTGTATGACTGTGTGTGTGAATGTGTTTTTCTGCCCATTTATATTTACATACAGATGGCCAATTATATTTGAAATTGTTGGAAAATAAATCAAGTTCAGATCAAAATGCCTTTCAGGCCCATTACCTAAAAAATCTTTCTTAAACCCTAGGTTCCTGTGGTCAGTTCTGCTTATATTAATCAGTGACAGTTATGAATGGGAGATATTCTACTGCACTTTCTAAAGATGAAACTATTTTTGTGTTTAAAAATGAAGTCAATATTCAGATCTGTAGCAGAGTCCTTGTTCTTAAGCTTTTTTGGCTACAAGTAGATACTATGATATTACATGTTTTATGTAAAAATTCATCTAAATTGGGTTCTCAGTAAATTTGTGGTATTAGCCTGAACTATAGTAGCTGTTATTACTCTTAACAATATTTCACTCCATTTTGTCCTTCTTTGAAGACTTAATACTGTTCTCAGTACTCAGGAACTATTGCAAGAAACTTTCCCCAGACCACATTCTGTTAATACTGAATTAAAGTTATCCACACCCAGCCACCATCACACCCTTTATTCCCACAGAGAAGCAGAATGCAAACCTTGTTATTTTATGTCTTTGCTGTCGCGTAATCACGTACTTTGGAATTTGTTTGAGGAAGGGGGCAGTACTTTGATAGATCATGTCAAGGAACAGAGTCTTCTGCAGCATGAAATCATTTATGGAAGCCATCCTTATGATGCCGAGGACTGTAAGCTTTTAGATGAAGCTACTTGATGGTGTTTCTCTCTTGGGTGAAGAGCTGATGTTTTACCCTTAACATCTGCTTCATTAAATTACCACGAGTGAATTTCTATCTGAGTCTTTCAACTTTTCCTATTTATTTCCCCAGTGCCCTATCTGACCTTAAAGTGGCAGCAGTTTCTTCTGTCTACTAGCAGCAGTGAGCCACTCTTGTCTTTTCCACAGGAAGTAAGAGGCTACATTCCTTGAATCAGGAGCTCATTACTGAGAAATTTCCATTCTTTGGCCGGCAGAAATTAATGGAATTGACATGGGTATTGATGTGAAAAAAAATTTTTTTTCCATGAAGTTTCTATCTGTTTTGATTCTGGGTTTGTTGTTGTTGTTGTTGTTGTTGTTTTTTGTTTTGTTTTGTTTTTTTAGGGTTTTTAAAAAAAGTCTTTTTCAAGGTAGGGTCTCACTGTAGCCCAGGCTGACCTGGAACTCACTATGTAGCTCCAGGCTGGCCTCAGACTCACTGAGATCCTGTCTCAGCCTCCGGAGTGCTAGGATTAAAGGCATGTGCTACCATGCCTGACTCTTGGTTTGTTTTCTTGACACAGGGTCCCATTCTGTAGCTCAGGCTGGCCTGGAACTCACTATGTAACCCAGGCTGGCCATGAACTTTCGGTAATCCTCCTGCCTCAGCCTGCCAAGTGCTGGGATTACAGATGTTTACCACCATGCCTGGCTTTTCATGAGTTTTTAATTAATTTTTTAAATGACCAAATCTCTTTCAGGGTGGTGAATAACCAGAGAAATGGTGATTTTAAAGCACTCATCCCTTTGTCTTTTTTTTTTTCTCCTTTTGAGGTAGGGTCTCAGTTTAGCCCAGGCTGACCTGGAAGTCTCTTTGTAGTCTCAGGCTGGCCTTGAACTTACAGAGATCCTACTACCTCTGCCTCCCAAATGTTGGGACTAAAGGCTTGTGCCACCACACCCAGCTTCCCTTGTCCTTTTTAAGTTGCCCATTTATATTCATCTGCTTAATATTTGACTATCTCCCCTTTTACTCAGAGAGGAATGACCCACACCATCTTCCTTCAGGGATCTCCCAGCTGGTACTCTGTTTTGGGGTGCTATATAAAATGCAATATAATGAATATTTCTCAGCCTGGTTTCAGAATAAATAAAACGTTTAATCCCAGAAAGTATAGACTGAAGTATGGGATGAAAGTTATGATTGGGGAAGGGTTAGAGACAAAAGCTGTAAATTACTATGGCTGATTTATTTCTACTATATACATATATATTTTTTGCTTTTGTATATTCTATAGGAAACTAAGCATTGTATTTTTTTAACAAATCTGAGAAAGCACTATGAACTGCAGGTGTTTGACTTTCAGAATATATTTTGTATTGTTAATACTTCACATTGTGTGAATACTGGAAGCTGCAGATCTTTGCTAGGGCGCAATAAATTTCTCTACTTTGTGAGAGGTTCTTTTGGGGGTGCTAATCAGACATCTGTTATGCTTTGAGGGAGCCCTGGTGCTACACAATTAAAGTTTTCATTCAATCTTAAGTACCATAATGCCTTGTGGACCTTGGGATCAGATCAGGAAGGTTTGGAGATCAACCAAGGGAATGAGGACAGTAGAGCTGCCTCAAGCGAGTGCCCCTTTAAGTGGCTCTCATTTCCCCTAGACAAAGCTGGGTAGCCTCTTGAGGTTGGGAGGAAAAAGGTTTGAAATCTCAACGTTTCATCTTCCTTTAGAAGAAAGTCAGTAACTCATGTATGAGGATGAAAAGTGGCAGCAGTACCTTTGGGGAAGAGGAGGATATGGCACTTCTCCAACCCCGGAAAACATTGCTTTTGAACACTGCTGATAAAATATGGGCAGGTTATTACTTTTGTTTGGGAGCCTGTGTTCTCTCTAGTGCCTCTTCTTGGCTCTGTTCCGGGGATGCAGACCTCTTCTAGGAGGGTGAGCAGACCAGCTTTGAGGTTGACCTGCTTTTTTTCTTTGTCTGCCTTCCCTAAATATGATCCACCAGGAAGACATTAAGCAGCCGTAAGCTTGTTGCTACTCCCTCTAACAGAATTGGCTGGCTTGCTATAGATTGAACGGGGGAAGAACAGAGGCAGTCCTTGGCTTCATTCTGCCCACAGGTCTTCACTACTCTGACTTGAGAGGAGGTTTTTTAATTCACATTTGCCACTTCCTCATTACCAAACTACCCCAGCCTTCCTTGTCTGGGCTGAGCACAGGTTCAGTGATCTGTCCCTCTATTCTTCTTATGCCCCAGCTCAGTATCCAAAAATAAAAATCATGACAAATAGGATTAGGCTGGGGCTTCAGCTAGGGAGGACTTTTGATTATCCCCTGGGTGTGTGCTTCCCTATTTCTTGCCTTCAGGAATCACACTGTGCCTTCACTGAGGAATGAGCTCTTATCTACCCAACTTTTCCAGTAACTGCTCTTGCAAAATGCAGACAAGGGCAGTTCTTCATTTTTCTGAACATCACTTTCTCCCGATGACATCCTAGAGCCCTTCACCTAGAGTCTATAGGGCCTAAAGGCTTTGGGGAGAATAGCTGAGATTGAACTGAGGAGATCCATGTGCCACACACCAAAGGCAGCTGTCCAGAGCCTGCTCCCTCTCCAAGTCTGTCATCCTCCTTCAGGTGAGGGGTGACGCTCTAATCTTGGTGCCTAAAATAAGTTTATCTTTTTTAACACTGGCAATAACCAGTCTCCATACCACTGTTGCCTTTAAACCTCTTTAATAATCTCGTGCTGTTTGTTGTGGGTTCCAATCCAATTATCACCAGGGCTGTGTTGCAGAATACTTCTAAATGCTCGCTCATCCTGCTCTCCCCCATACTTACTCTTTTGTATGTGTGATGCTAATCTCTCGTCTTTCTTCCTGATCCTTGTGTATCTTTCTTTCTTGTCTCTCTCTCCCCCTACCTTTTGTCCCTGGGTGTTTTGGGACTCTTTTTTTTTTCTCCCCCTTTTTTTTTTTTTTTGGCCTTTTGTACAAAGATGAGTTTCAATGTAGTCTGTAGCTCCTTTGTAAACCAATTAAAAAAAAAAAGTTTTTTTTTAATAAAGTCGTGTCTCTGGTGTATTGAGAGCATTGGGAATGGGGAGTATATGATTATAACTTCACAGACTGAACCCAACAAATGTTCCAGCTACATTCTGTTATGTTTCCATACATTCTAGTCAGTGTAGTCACTACACTTTAATCCTGGCCAGATCAGTGCTAATGACTGCATGAAAATATGGAGGACCACCAAGTGTGGTAGTTTATGCCTGTAACCCCTTTCAAGAGGCTGAGGCAGGTGGGTTGCTGTGAGTTAGATAGAGGTCAGTCTGGTCTATTTAGGGAGTTCCAGGCCAAAAGAGAAAGAAATGTGAAGAAACAAGAACTGGAGGTATAGCTAAATGGTAAGTCACTTAATATGCTCACGGCTCTAAAATTGACCCCTGTACCTCAAAAAATTAACTGAAAGACTGCGAGGAACAGACAGCTCCAACTTTTGCATTCTGAGAGTCTGTGGCTGGCTCAGTGGTAGGGTGGTAAGAATGCTCGCCTGGCATGCACAAGGCCCTGGGCTTGATTCTCAGCACCATAATATACCAAAAAGTCCAGCACACATAAATTAAGGGTCTTGCTATTTAGCCCAGTCTGGCTAAGAATTCCTGAGTTTCCTGCTTTATCTCTAGGCCCAGCTTTAAGCACTTGTTTACAAATTCTAACAACTCTGGTTTGATTTCTCCAGTACCCATGTAAAACCAGATGCACAAAGTGGCACATTTACCTGGAGTTCATTTGCAGTGGCTGGAGGACCTGGTGTGCCCATTCTTTGTGTGTGTGTGTGCGTGCGTGTGCACATGTATGTGCACATAAATAAAATACTTTTAAAAATATTTTTATTTATTATTTGACAAAGAGGGAGAGAGATAGAGAGAATAGGCATGCCAGAGCCTCCAGCCACTGCAAATGAACTCCAGATGCATGTGCCCCCTTGTGCTTCTGGCTAACATGGGTCCTGGGGAAAAAGGAAAGAGGAAGAAGTACAGAGAGTTCCAGCCATGAGGGGTTAAAGCCCCAAATCAGCCTTTTGAGTGTGTGTATTTTTATAAATATTTATTTTTTATTTGAGAGTCACAGAGAGAGAAAGAGGCAGAGAGAATGGGTACACCAGGGCCTCCAGCCACTGCAAACGAACTCTAGATGCGTGCGCCCCCTTGTGCATCTGGCTAACGTGGGTCCTGGGGACTCAAGCCTCAAACCGGGGTCCTTAGGCTTCACAGGCAAGTGCTTAACCGCTAAGCCATCTCTCCAGCCCCCTTGTGTGTGTGTTTTTTTGATTATTTTAATCAATTTGTAAGCAGAAAGAGAAAAGAGACAAAATGGGTGCCCAGCTGCTTCAAGCAAACTCCAGATGTATGCACCAGTTTGTGAATCTGGCTTTTTATGGATACTGGGGAATTGAGCCTGAGTTGTTAGGCTTTGTAAACAAGCACCTTAACCGCTGAGCCATCTTTCCTGCCCCTTGAATTTTTTTTTTTTTTCTTCGAGATTCACTCTGTAGTTTCAGGGTGGCCTTGAATTCTCCTACCTCTGCCTACCTCCCAAGTGCTGGGATTAAAGGGGTGTGCCACTACGCCCTGCTTCCTTTGTGTTTTATTTTTTAAGATATGGTTCTTAGCCTTCACTGGCTAGAATTTCCTTTGAAGCTGAGGACAACCTTGAACCTCTCGTGTGCTGTGATTACAGGTACATGTGGCACCATATCCCATTTCTGCTGTGCTGGGAATCAAACCCAAGTAAACACTTTCACAACTGAGCAATATCCCTTGTTCCCTAAGCAACATTTTAAAAATAAGATGTTTATTTTTGAATGTATTTTGTTTAAGTGAGAAAAGGAATCATTTTAGACTCAGAATATTTATTTTTAGAAAAGTTGAGTTTCGGTTAGCCGCTTGCCTGTAAAGCCTAAGGACCCCAGTTCGAGGCTTGATTCCCCAGGACCCGCTTTAGCCAGATGCACAAGGGGTGCATGCATCTGGAGTTTGTTTGCAGTGGCTGGAGGTCCTGGCGTGCCCATTCTTTCTCTCTTTCTCTGCCTCTTTCTCTGTCTGTCGCTCTCAAATAAATAAAAATAAACAACAAAAATGATTAACCTTTAAAAAAAATTTGTTTCATGGCTGATGAGATGGCTCAGCAGTTAAAAGCACTTGCATACAAAGCCCAGGTTCAATTCTTCAGCCACCAACACAAGGTTAGATGATCGTTTGTTTGCAGTGGCAAGAGATCCTGACACACCTATATATACACTTTAAAAAGTTGAGTTTTGCCAGTCGTGCGCACTCCTTTAATCTCAGCACTTGGGATGCAAAGGAAGGAGGATCACTGAGTTTGAGGCCGTCCTGAGACTACATAGTGAATTCCAGATCAGCCTGGGCTGGAGTGAAACCCTACCTTGGGGGGGAGGGGGGAATGAGCTTTGCCCCAGCACTTGGGAAGCAGAGGTAGAATCGCCATGAGTTGAAGGCCACCCTAAGACTACATAGTGAATTCCAGGTCAGCCTGGGCTAGAGCAAGACCCTCAAAAAAATGTTGGGCTGGAGAGATGGCTTATCAGTTAAGGAGTTTGCCTGCAAAGCCTAAGGATCCAGGTTCAATTCTCCAAATCCCACGTTAGCCAGTTTTACAAGGAGGCACATGCGTCTGGAGCTCATTTGCAGTGGCTGTAGGCCCTGGCACACCCATTTTCTCTCTCTCATCCCTCTCCCTCCGTCTCTCTGTCCCAAATAAATAAAAAAAAATTCTTTAAAAACAGAAAAGTAGCCGGGCGTGGTGGTGCACGCCTTTAATCCCAGCACTCGGGAGGCAGAGATAGGAGAATTGCTGTGAGCTCAAGGCTAACCCGAGACTACATAGTGAATTCCAGGTCAGAGTGAAACACTACATCGAAGAACCAAAAATAAAAAATAAATAAAATAAAAATTATTGAATAAAAAACGTTGGGCTGGAGAGAGCGGTTGCCTGCAATGCCTAAGGAACCTGGTTCAATTCCCCAGTGCCCACACAAAGCCAGATACACAAGGTAGCACATGTGTGTGGAGTTCATTTGCAGTGGCTGGAGGCCCTAGCGCCCCCATGCTCTCTGTCTCACTTCTATTTCTCTGCTTGCAAGTAAATAAATAAAAATATTATTTTTAAGAAGTTGAATTTCCATATAACTTAGCAAGTTCCCAAACACTTGATGGAGGGAGACAATGTCTCCCTATATCCTCTAGGCTGATCTTGATCCTCAAGGCTATCCTGTCTCACCTAGGTATACACCACATATACTAGGTATACAGCCCCTCCTTGGCTCCCTCTCTTCTTTTCTTTTCCTTCCTTCACTCCTTCTTCCCTTTTTAATTTTATTTTTCCTAAATTTTATTTTATTTTTTGAGTTTATTTGAGAGAGAGACAGAAAGAATGGGCGCACCAGGGCCTCCAGCCACTGCAAACAAACTCCAGATGCATGCACCCCCTTGTGCATCTGGCTTGTATGTGCGTCCTGGAGAATCGAACCAGGATCCTTTGACTTTGCAGGAAAGCACCTTAACCACTAAGCCATCTCTCCAGCCCCCAATATTCTTTTTTTTTTTTTGAGGTAGGGTCTCACTCTATCCAGGCTGACCTGGAATTCCCTATGGAGTCTCAGGCATGAGCCACTATGCCAGGCTACCCAATATTCTTTTTGTTGTCATCTTTTTTTTTTTAAATTTCCCCCAAGGTAGAGTCCCACTCTAACCCAAGCTGATCTGGATTTCACTCTGTAGTTCCAAGCTGGCCTCAAACTCACAGCAATCCTACCTCTGCCTCCTGAATGCTGAGATTAAAGAAGTGTGCCACCATACCCAGCTACATTTTATTTATTTACTTTATTTTTATTTTTATTTTTTGGTTTTTCGAGGTAGGGTCTCACTCTAACGCAGGCTGGTCTGGAATTCACTATGGAGTCTCAGGGTAGCCTTGAACTCATGGCAACACTCCTACCTCTGCCTCCCGAGTACTGGGACTAAAGGCGTGCACCACCACTCCCGGCTTCTTTATTTACTTTCTATTACTTATTATTTTTGTCTCACACTGTAGTCCAGGCTGGCCTAGAACTCAAGCTGGTCTCAATAATAATCCTGTGGCTGGAGAGATGGTTTAGTGATTAAAATGCTTGCCTGTGAAGCCTGAGGACCCAGGTCTGATTCTCTAGATAAACTAGATACACAAGGTGGCGCATATGTCTGGAGTTCATATGCATTGGCTAGAGGCCCTGGTGTTCCCATTCTCTCTCTGTGTCTCTTTCTCTCAAATAAATAAAATAATCCTACCTCAGCCTTCTGTGCTGCGATTATAAGCATGAGCCACCATGTCTGGCTTCTGGATTATTCCTAGTTTCTTTTTTAAAATGTTGTTTATTTGTTTTTTGTTTTTGCAAGGTAGGGTCTCACTCTGGCCCAGGCTGACCTGGACTTCACTATGTAGTCTCAGGGTGGCCTGGAACTCAGGGTGATCCTCCTACCTCTGCCCCCCGACTGCTGGGATTAAAGGCATGTGCCACCAGACCAAGCTAAAGATTTTTTTGTTTAGAGACCGAGAGATAGAGGGAGAGAGAAAGAAGCAGATAGAGAGAAAGGATTTGCCAAGGTCTCTAGCCATACAAACAAGCTCCAGACATATGTGTCACTTTGTGCATCTGGTTTACGTGAGACCTGTAAAATTGAACCTTGGTTCTTTGGCTTTGCAAGCAAGAGCCTTAACCATTAAGCCATCTCTCCAGCTTGATTATTCCTATTTTCAAAAGGTGTAGTTACCAGGTGTAGTGGTGCACACCTTTAATCCCAACACGAGGGAGGCAGAGGTAAAAGGATCACCATGAATAATTCAAGGCTACCCTGAGACTACATAGTGAAGTCCAGGTCAGCCTGGGCTAAAGCGAAATCCTACTTCAAAAAACCAAGACAGTCAAAGGGGAAAGTGTGGGGGGTGGGGAGGGAGGAATTACCATGGGATTTTTTTTTATAATCATGGAAAATGCTAATAAAAAAAAAACAAAAAAAAAAAAACCAAGAGAGGCCAGGCGTGGTGGCGCACACATCCCAGCACTTAGGAGGCAGAGGAAGGAGGATCACTGTGAGTTCAAGGCCACCCTGAGACTAAATAGTGAATTCCAGGTCAGCCTGAGCTAGAGAAAGACCCTACCTTGAAAAAAAAGCTGGGTTTGCTGGCTCATGCCTTTAGTCCCAGCACTGGGGAGGCCTAGGTAGGAGGATTGCTGTGAGTTCAAGGCCACCCTGAGACTACATAGTGAATTCCAGGTTAGCCTGGACCAGAGTGAGACCCTACCTGGGAAAAGCAAAAAAAGGAAAGAAAGAAAGAAAAAAAGGAGTACTTTCCCAAGATTTGGCTTTGTTGTCTCATCCTTACCTTGTTCCCACCCTTGAGACAGTTTCCAGAGACATTTTAGACAAAAGAAGCTATTTGACCTTCAACCGCCCACATTCTCCACTCATCTGATCTGGAACCCAGCGCAGCATTCCACCTCAGGCGTAGCCCTGCAGTCTTCCAGAAGGGCCCGAGGAGTGACAGGAAGCGTCTCCAGCCCTGGCTGGTCCTCCAGCTGCTGATTCACAGCTAGGGAAGCCTACTCTTGCTTCCTTTCACACAAGCTCCTCAGGAGAAAGGGCCCAGCATTAGTCAGTCCTCAGACCCCCACTCCAGGTCTAAGACAGGCCATGCTCACATGGGGTTTCCAAGCAGCCATTAAGGGGACAGAAAGTAGGAAAACAGAGAACCAGTTCCCTCTAATTCTCTTGGAAGTCAGATGCTCACAGGCATGGAAATGATTACCTTGGCTGGGAAGATGGCTCAGTAGATAAAACGCTCGCCATGCAACTCTGAGTTCAGACCCAGGCCAGAAGCTGTGGTGGGTCTTAGGAATCCCAGTGCATCCACAGCAAGAAAGGAAGCGGAGACGGGAATTTCATGGAAGTTGTAAACAGATGGGTAAGCCTGTCTAAGGCAATGTGGAAGGTGAGGACTGGCCGGAAGTTGTCCTCTGACCACACAGGCACCATGGCACTTGCACATGTGCACACATGCATGCACACACAAACATGCCAAGTAAATAAATTAATTAAAACATGTATAAGTGGGCTGGAGAGATGGCTTAGCGGTTAAGCGCTTGCCTGTGAAGCCTATGGACCCCGGTTCGAGGCTCGGTTCCCCAGGTCCCACGTTAGCCAGATGCACAAGGGGGCGCACGCGTCTGGAGTTCTTTTGCAGTGGCTGGAAGCCCTGGCGCGCCCATTCTGTCTCTCTCTCCCCCTCTGTCTTTCTTTCTGTGTCTGTCACTCTCAAATAAATAAATTAAAAAAAAAAAAAGGACTAAAAAAAAAATGTGTAAGTTAGGCTGGAGGGATGGCTTACCAGTGAAGGCACTTGCCTGCAGAGCCAAGGACCCAGATTTGATTCCCCAGGACCCACGTAAGCCAGATACACATGGTAGCACATGTGTCTGGAGTTTGTTTGCAGAGGCTGGAGGCCCTGGCACACCTATTCTCTCTCTGGCTTTTCCTGTCTGCCAAATAAATAAATAAAAATTAAGTTAAAAAAAATGCATTGAGCTGGGCATGATGGCACACGCTTTTAATCCCAGCACTTGGGAGGCATAGGTAGGAGGATCACCGTGAGTTCAAGGCCACCGTGAGACTCCATAGTGAATTCCAGGTCAGCCTGAGCTAAAGTGAGACCCTACCTCGAAAAAACTCCACACAAAAAAATGCGTAAATTGGGTTTGAGAGATGGCTTAGCAGTTAAGGCACTTGCCTACAAAGCCAAAGGCTCCAGGTTCGATTCCTCAGGACTTACATAAACCAGATAGTGGCTGGAGGTCCTGGCACGCCCATTTTCTCTCTGTCTGCCTCTTTCTCTGACTCTCAAATAAATACATAAAAATAATAAATAAATTTTTTTGTTCATTTTTATGTATTTATTTAAGAGTGACACAGAGAGAGAAAGAGGCAGAGAATGGGCATGCTAAGGTTTCCAGCCACTGCAAACAAACTCCAGACGCATGCACCCCCTTGTGCGTCTGGCTAATGTGGGTCCTGGGGAATTGAGCCTTGAATGGGGTCCTTAGGCTCCACAGGCAAGTGCTTAACCACTTAGCCATCTCTCCAGCCCTAAATAAATATTTTTTAAAATGCATAAATTGCTGGACATGATGGTGCACACCTTTAATCCCAGCACTTTTTTTTGTTTTAGCTTTTTTTGAAGTAGGGTTTCACAGCAGCTCAGGCTGACCTGGAATTATAGTCTCAAGGTGACCTCGAACTCATGGTGATCCTCCTACCTCTGTCTCTGGAGTGCTGGGATTAAAGGCGTGCGCCAGCACACCTGGCTTAATCCCAGCACTTTTGAGGCAAAGGTAGGAGGATTCCTGTGAGTTCAAGGCCACCCTGAGACTGCATAGTGGACTCCAAGTCAGCCTGAGCTAGAGAATAAGACTCTACCACAAAACAAAACAAAACAAAACAAAACAAAACAAAACAAAACAAAACAAAACAAAACAAAAAGATAAAAAGCTGGAGAGATGGCTTAGCAGTTATGGTACTTGCCTGCAAAGCCAAAGGATTCCAGTTTGACTTCCCAGGACCCACAAAAGCCAGGCGCACATGGTTGTATATGTGTCTAGAGGGTTTGGCATGCTTATTCTCTCTCTGCCTATTTCTCTCTCTCTGTGTGTCTCAAACAATTCATTTTTTTTTTTTTTTTAGAGAGAGAGAGAATGAGCATGCCAGTGCCTCAGCCACTGCAAAGAAACAAACTCCAGATGGTTTTGCCACTTAGTGGTTATGTGCGACCTTGCGCTTGCCTCACCTTTGTGTGTCTGGCTAATGTGGGATCTAGAGAGTAGAACACGGGTCCTTAGGTTTTGCAGGCAAGTGCCTTAACTGCTAAGCCATTGCTCCAGTCCCCAAACAAAAAATTAAATAAAAAAGTACAAGCCTGGTGTGATGGTTCATGCCTTTAATCTCAGCACTCAGGAGGCAGAGGTATGAGGATCATGAGTTCAGGGCTACTCTGAGACTACATACTAAATTCCAGGCTACCTTGGCTAGAGGGAATCCTATCTTGAAACAAAGAAGAAAACAAGCAAAAAGATTTGGAGAGATGGCTCATCAGTTTAGGTGCTTGCTTGCAAAGCCTAAAGGCCTGTATTTGATTTCCCAGTGCCCATGTAAAGTAGGGTGATAAGTAAGATATAAGTTATCCAGCTACAGAAAAAAGATCCTAGATAATATGAACTTTTTGTTTTTTTGAGGTAAGGTCTTGCTCTAGCCCAGGTGGACCTGGAATTCACTATATAGTCTCAGAGTGACCTCGAATTCATGGCAATCCTCCAACCTCTGCCTCCCAAGTGCTGGGATTAAAGATGTGCACCACCATGCCGGGCCTACAATTTGTTTTTTTACTGAAACAATAAAACACTTCTGTTGATTTGGGGGGAAAAAAAGAAATGATGCGCTGGGGAAGACGACTCAGCAGATAAAGGCGTTTGATAGTAAAGAGTGCTGGCCCAGGTTCAATTCTCCAGTACCCACATAAAGCCAGATGCACAAAGTGGCACATGTTTTTTTCTCTCTATCATAAATCATAAATAATTATTTATAAATTATACATATATAAATTATAAATACATAAGTTATATATAAATAAAATATATGACCTTTTTTTTACGCCAAGGAAATCCCTTGGAGCTGAGCTCCTGTGTCTACTGCCATACAAGCCAAAGACCTTCTTCCATATCCATACTGACCTGCCTTCTACACATCTTCTGTAGGTATGAAGTCCTGCAATAGGAAGCACACTATGAATATTTGTCATCAGAGGAGGCCCTTTCTCTTGGCACAGACCAGTTTCTCCTATGTCTGCTGACCCCTGGTGATGATAGTTGGAACTGCACCCCTTTCCAATTAGTGGCTTGTTGGGTAGATGATGCCGTGTGTAACACATTTTCTCAACAATCCAAATTCAAGTATTGGGGAAAAAAAAAAAAAAAGGCCAGTCTGTTGGGCTGGCCTCAAAAAAAAAAAAAAAAGATTTTGGTTTTTCAAGGTAGAATCTCACTCTAGCTCAGGCTGAACTGGAATTCACTATGTAGTCTCAGGGTGGCCTTGAACTCACGGCGATCCTCCTACTTCTGCTTCCCAAGTGCTGGGATTAAAGGTATGTACCACCACGCCCAGCTTAAAAAAATTTCTTTTGCAGCAGTGTCTCACTCTTTTTCTGACTTGGAACTCACTCTGTAGCTCAGGCTGGCCTCCTTGCTCAGCCTTTTGAGTATTGAGACTACAGATTTGTACCACGGTCCGGAGAGGTGGCTTAGCGGTTAAGCGCTTGCCTGTGAAGCCTAAGGACCCCAGTTTGAGGCTTGATTCCCCAGAACCCACGTTAGCCAGATGCACAAGAGGGAGTGCGACTGGAATTTGTTTGCAGAGGCTGGAGGCCCTGGCGTGCCCATTCTGTCTCTCTATCTTCCTCTTTCTCTCTGTCTGTCGCTCTCAAATAAATAAATAAAAATAAACCAAAGCCGGGCGTGGTGGCACGCTTCTTTAATCCCAGCACTTGGGACGCAGAGGTAGGAGGATCGCCATGAGTTCAAGGCCACCCTGAGACTACAGAGTTAATTCCAGGTCAGCCTGGACCAGAGTGAGACCCTACTTCGAAAAAAAATAAAAAATAAAAAATAAATAAATAAACCAAAAAAAGACATGTACTACCACATCCAGCTCAAATATTGAAATATTGTATTCAATGGAAATATTTCTTGGACTTAGTGTTTGCCTAGCATGCAAAAAGCCTTGGGCTTGATCCCATGAAACTGGGTGTATAGCACATGCATGTGTTCACATCATATGGGAAGTGGAGGCAGGCGGATGAGGAGTTCATAGCCATCCTTGGCTGCATAGCAAATTCCAGGCTTATCTAAACTACACAAAATCCTGTCTCAGCCAGGTGTAGTGGGACGTACCTTTGATCCTGGCACTTGAGAGGCAGAGGTAGGAAGACAGCTGTGAGTTCAAGGCCACCCTGAGAGTAACTACATAGTGAATTCCAGGTCAGCCTGGGCTAGAGTGAGACTGTACCTCAAAAAAAAAAAAAAAAAAAACAAAGAACAAACAACAACAACAACAACAAAAAGATATTTTGAAGATAAATAAAGTAAAATTATATACATGGCTCTGAATGTGCCCTGGTACATAGTAGATGGTCAATAAGTTATTTCCTCAGTGTGTGTGTCAATGTGGTGTTTTGTAGCGCTGGTTCTAGGGACTAATCCTCGGGCTCTGCACATAGTAGGCAAATATTTTGTCATTGACCTAGCTGTGTTCTTTCTTTTCATTACAGCAAAATACACAACTAAATATATTATTCTAACCATTCCCAGTGCAATTTGTTTTGTTTTGTTTTGTTTTTTGAGGTAGGGTCTCGCTGTAGCCCAGGCTGACCTAGAATTCATTATGTAGTCTCAGGGTGGCCTGGAACTCACAATGATCCTCCTACCTCTGCCTCCCGAGTGCTGGGATTAAAGGCGTGCGCCAACACACCCGGCTTCCAGTGTAATTTTTTAAACTCTAACCTTTTTATATACTTTCTAATTCTTGAATTTTCAAAATGCGGTCAACTCTGATGTGGACTGTGAAGGTTTCCTTTACCTGGAGAGCTTACAGATCTGAGCCCTGAATATATGGATGAGAAAGAATTTTGGGCCAAGCTAAATAGCTTTGGACATTTAACATCACTTTGGTTTCCAGCCTGAGAAAGGCTGACAGGGTCCACCACCTTCTTCCAAGGTCAGCACAGGGCAGAGATTTGGAGTTAGTTATCACAGGATTCTCAGCTAGGCCTCCAAGGTCCCCTCCTCCCACTCTGCAGAGAAAAGAGGAGGTGGTTGAAGAAAGGAGGATATGAGATTGGTTCTCTGCTCCTCCCTTTCTTTCCCTGTTTTCCTCACACTCATCCTCTCCCCCACAGCAGTCTTCTCCCCGACAGACACTGGGGTAGGACAGAGGAGGTGGAGTTGGGGACTGAGGGCTTGGAAGCTCCCTAGTGCCCTGGTATCTGAAGGAGACTTTGCCTGGGCCAGCTGAGCTGGTTCATGCAATCCTCCTTCTGCCATCCTTTAGCAGGATGCTGGGGACGCTGGGGCTTTGGACATTGTTTCCTGTGGCTGTTCGGGGTAAGTGTCTACACAGAGGGGCAGGGGCTTCCCACCCACCCAGTAAGGGAAAAGGAATACTTCAAGTAACACACTCCTCACTTAGAAGAGGTAAGTGAGCTGGGTGAGTGCGGATGAAAAGCACAACCATGTGTCCCATGGTGGGGTCAGAAGATCCCAGGTTTCTATTGCCCCTGGGGTTCCTCGTTACCTCTACCCTACTGATCCTTGGATATGAAGTCATGTTTTGTCTGTCCCTTTGCCTACTGCTTTGCCCCTGCCTTCACTGCCTTCTTGAATCCTCCCTTTTCCTCATCCTGGTCCTCAGCACCTCCAAACAGGCGGACCTGTGTGTTCTTTGAGGCCCCTCGAGTGCAGGGAAGTACAAAGACACTGGGGGAGCTTCTGGAAGGAGGGCCGGGGCCTCCCCAGAGTATCCGCTGCCTGTACAGCCACTGCTGCTTTGGGATCTGGAACCTGACCCAAGGCCAGGCACAGGTGGAGATGCAAGGTGAATGGCAGGTGAAAACTAGGGTAGGAGACAGGCATGTCTTGGGGTGCATGTGGCAGCCAGGGGGGAAAGGGGAGAGACGGGATATGTGCAGGAAAGGAAGAGCACTGGGATGGAAGGGATGCCCTTGATAAGGAATTTACCCTCTCTGTCCCCACGCCCCATTGTGCTCTGTCTCTCTCTTCTCCCACTCTTAATCCCACCCTACTAGGATGCCGAGACAGTGATGAGCCAGGCTGTGAGTCCCTCCGTTGTGACCTAAGCCCCAGAGCCCAGCCCAGCCCTGGCTCTACTCTCTTCACTTGCTCCTGTGGCACTGACTTCTGCAATGCCAATTACAGCCATCTGCCTCCTCTGGGGAATCAGGGGGTTCCTGACCCCCAGGGTCCCCAAGCTGCCCCAGGTAGCTGCCCTCTTGGGGGAGCTGGAGCTTAGTGTGTGGGGGGGCACAGATCAGGATGAAAGGTAGAACCAGGGGGGGGTTCCCATCCCACCCCCACCTCCGCCCTCCTCCTCCTGGCCTTGGGAAGTTGGTTGCCCTGGTGACTGGGAGATAAGTGGCTTGTGACCAGGATGGGGGTGGGTGGGAAAGCAAGCTCTCTGAGGAGGGGAGTGGTTTCAGGGAGCTGCTGGGACAGTTCTCACCTACTGTGTTTTTGCCTTGTTGCTCAGGTGGGTCCTTCTGGATGGCGCTGGTGCTGTTGGGGGTGTTTCTCCTGCTTCTGCTGCTGGGCACCATCCTCCTGGGTACCAATCTCCCCCACTTCTCTCTTGTGACACCAAGACACTGCCCTAAAGCTCTGAGCTCTGTCCAGACCCCGCTGATCCCGTGGTCCTGGGATCTATCTCGCTAGTATCTATTCTTTGCACAAAGCTTCTCTTACTACATAACCCACTTTGCTGTCCCGTGTGCCTGTGCGCCTCCGCCCTAAGGCTCTTCTCTCCCCCAGTGCTGACCCAGCGGAAGGTCTGCAGAGCGCAAGGTGGGTCACGGCCAGAGCCAGACTCAGGCAGAGACTGCACTGAGGACCTGCCCAAGCTGCCCGACTTGTGCTTCTCTCAGGTGCCCCAGGGAGGGAGGGTGGGCTCCTCGGGGTACTCCTCGGGGCTCTGCTGGAGTGAAAGCCCAGCACAGTGTCCCCGCCAGGTAATCCAGGAAGGAGGTCATGCAGTAGTATGGGCTGGGAGGCTGCAAGGCGAGCTGGTAGCCATCAAGGCCTTCCCCCCAAGGGCAGTGGCCCAGTTCCGAGCTGAGAGAGCAGTGTACGAGCTGCCAGGTCTACAGCATGACCACATTGTGCGCTTTATCACGGCTGGCCAGGGAGGCCCTGACCCCCTGCCCTCCGGGCCCCTGCTGGTTCTGGAACTATACCCCAAGGTGAGGACCAAGGGGTGTATGTCATGTATATTATACCTGTGTGTGTGTGTGTGTGTGTGTGAGTTCATGGAGCTGGGGGACTGCATTTATTCTTTTGCTTTACACTTTCACTTAAAACAATTTTTTAGGTCAGGCATGGTGGCGAACCTTTATTCCCAACAATTCAGGAGGCATTGGTAGGAGGATCACCTGAGGCCAGCCTGGAACTACACAGTGAGTTCCAGGTCAGCCTGGGCTAGAGTGAGACCCTACCTTGAAAAACAAATACAAGCCAGGTATTGTGGCACATGCCTCCAGCCACTGCAAACAAACTGTGGATGCATGCCTCCCCACCTTGTGCATCTGGCTTACGTGGATTCTGGGGAATTGAACCTAGGTCCTTAGGCTTTGCAGGCAAGTACCTTAACTACTAAGCCGTCCCTCCAGCCCTGACTCTCTTCTCTCTGTCTCTCTCTGCTTGCAAAGAAATAAATGAATAAATAAAAGTACTTAGAAAAAACAAAAACAGAATGATATCATGCCTTAATCCCAGCACTCAGGAGGCAGTGGTAGTAGGATCACCATGAGTTTGCATCCACCCTAGGACTACAGAGTGAATTCCAGATCAGCCTGGACTAGAGGGAGACCCTATCTCAAAAAACCGAAAAAGGGGCTGGAGGGATGGCTTAGCAGCTAAGGTATTTGCCTGCAAAGCCAAAGGATCCAGGTTCCATTCCCCAGGACCCATGTTAGTTAGGGGGGGCACACATCTGGAGTTTGTTTGCAGTGGCTGGAGGCCCTGGAATGTCCATTCTCTCTTTCTCTGTCAAATAAATAAACAAATAAAAATAAAATATTTTTTAAAATCCCAGAATGAAGAGGAAGAAGGAGGCAGAGGTCAGAACAAGTTTATGGGATTGCATTTTATGTTTTAGGTGTCACACTTTGAACATATTTTCACACCTTACCTTCAGGATAACACTATGAGTTGGAAATCACTATGCATAACGTCTCAGAAAAAAAATAAGTTAATTTGCTCAGGATCTCTGTGACTTTTTTCAAATTTTAATATATTTTTAATTTATTTATTTGATAGAGAGAAAGAGGTAAAGAGAGAGACGGAGGGAATGAGTGCTCCAGGCCTCCAGCCACTGCAAATGAACTCCAGATGCATGCACACTCTTGTGCATCTGGCTCCCATGGGTCCTGGAGAATTGAACAGGGATCCTTTGGCTTTGCAGGCAACCACTTTAACCGCTAAGCCATCTCCCTGTCCCGCCTTTTTTTTTTTTTTTTAAAATAAATTTAATCTCTGTGACTTTTAAGCCTTGTTCCTCATTGTGTCGTTGCCTCTCTCCTGTTTGCCCCACCATCAGCACTCTCTGCTCATTTGGATTAACTCCTAATCCCATTCTGTTCAGTCTCCCCAGCCTGCTTCAGTGCCCAGATGGAATGAGCCTTCCCTGGTTTTTATCAACTCCTATAGCTTCTCTGCCTCTGAGAACTTGAATTCTGGAAAGCTCCCTCTGACCAAGTTCTCTTGGTCCTGTTCAAAAATCACTTTGTGTTTGCTTCACTTTCTCTGACTTCCCTGGCAGGGTTAGTCATTCCCAGTTTACAGCCATTGCATTGGTTTATGTTCGCATTGTGGGTTTTACAGCTTTCTTTTTTGTTTTTCCGAGGTAGGGTCTCACTCTAGCCCAGGCTGACCTGGAATTCACCATGTAGTCTCAGGGTGGCCTCAAACTCTCGGTGATCCTCCTACCTCAGCCTTCAGAGTGCTGGGATTAAAGGCGTGCACCACCACACCCAGCATTTTACTGCTTTAAAAAATTTTTTTTTTAAATTTTTATCTATTTACATGAGGGAAAGAAGGGAGTGGGAGAGAGAAAGAGAATGGGCAAGCCAGGACCTCCAACTGCTGCAGATAAACTCCAAATGCAAGGTTCACCTTGTGCATCTGGGTTTGGGTTGATGTGGGTTGTGTGGAATTGGACCTGGGTCCTTGGGCTTTGCAGGCAAGAGCATTAACCACTAAGCTATCTCTCTAGTCCTTTTTTTTTTTTTGAAGTAGGGTCTCACTCTAGTCCAGGGTGATCTGAAATTCACCATGTAGTCTCAGGGTGGCCTTGAACTCACAACGATCTTCCTACCTCTGCCTCCCAAGTGCTGGGAATAAAGGTGTGTGCCACCACACCTGGCTGTTTTTTATTTTTCTATTCCCCCCCCTTTTTTTTTTCAGTGTTGCCTTGAACTCACAGTGATCCTACCTTTGCCTCCCAAGTGCTCTATTTTCCCTTTTTATTTTATTTATTTATTTGGTTTTTCGAGGTAGGGTCTCACTCTGGCCCAGGCTGACCTGAAATTAACTATGTAGTCTCAGGATGGCCTTGAACTCAAGGCGATCTTCCTACGTCTGCCTCCCAAGTGCTGGGATTAAAGGCTTGTGCCACAACGCCCAGCTTGTGAGTTTTATTGCATCCTGGGTTAATATATCATTATCATCTTCTGTTCTTGAGTCACACTGGAGTCTTGGTACAGTTGTTTACACACACTGAAGGTGATCAATAATGTTTGTTCAATGGGGGCCTCCATTGCTCTTTTTGCCTCTTATTACCATTTGCTTCCTGTCCACCAGCTGCACTGACATGTCTTCCCAGGCCTGATATTTCATATCTTGCCCTGCCTTCTCTGTCCTCTGTCTTTGTCCCAAATTCTGACTACTTGGATTCAAGTTCCATTTCTTCCTCCCTCCCTCTTGATTTAGGGCTTTATTTTTTTCTTTGAGATAGGGTCTCACTTGTACCCAGGACCCAGGCTGACTTGGAATTCATTATGTAGTCTCAGGCTGGCCTCTAACCTCAAACTCATGGCAATCCTCCTCCTACCTCTGCCTTGTGCCTAGTGCTGAAATTAAAGGTATGCACCACCACACTTGGCATTTAGGTTTTTGTTTTAATTTTTCTTTTTTAAAAAGCTTATTTTCTTTTATATTTTATTTCTTTGAGAGAGAGAGATAGAAAGAGGCAGAGAGCAAGAGAGAGAGAGAAACAATGGGCACATCAGAGCCTTCAGCCACTGTAACTGAACTCCAGAGACATGAGCCACCTTGTACCCCTGGTTTACATGGGTCCTGGGATTGAACATGGGTTTTTTGGCTTCGTAGTCAAACACTTTAACCGCTAAGCCATCTCTTCAGCCAGAGGTTTTATTATTATTATTTTATTTTTAAGGTAGAGGTAGAGTCTCGCCCTAGCTCAGGCTGACTTGGAATTCACTTTGTAGTCTCAGAGTGGCCTTGAACTCGCAGCGATCCTCCTACCTCTGCCTCCCAAATTCTGGGATTAAAGGTGTGCATCACCACACCTGGTTTGATTTAGGTTTTGGGTTTTTTTTTGTTTTTGTTTTTTTTTTTTTTGGCTTTTCGAGGTAGGGTCTCACTCTGGCTCAGGCTGACCTGGAATTCACTATGTAGTCTCAGGGTGGCCTAGAACTCTAGGCAATCCTCCTACCTCTGCTGGGATTAAAGGCGTGCATCACCACACCTGGCTTTGGGATTTAAAAAAATATATTTTATTTATTTATTTGACAGAGGAAGAAGGTGAGAGAGAGATAAAATGAATGGGCATGCTAGGGCCTCCAGCCACTGCAAACGAACTCCAGACACATGTGCCACCCTGTGCATCTGGCTAACATGAGTCCTGGGGAATCAAACCTAGGTCCTTTGGCTTTTTAGGCAAACGCCTTAACTGTTAAGCCAACTTTCCAGCCCATGATTTAGTTTTTTGAAGTGGGTCTCACTGCAGTCCAGGAGCTCAGTTTGTAGCCCAGATTGATGCTGAACTCGTGGCAGTCCTTTTTCCTTTTAATTTTTTTTATTTTTAAAATATTTTTTGTTCATTATTTATTTATTTATTTGAGAGTGACAGACACAGAGAGAAAGACAGATAGAGGGAGAGAGATAGAATGGGCGCGCCAGGGCTTCCAGCCTCTGCAAACGAACTCCAGACGCGTGCGCCCCCTTGTGCATCTGGCTAACGTGGGACCTGGGGAACCGAGCCTCGAACCGGGGTCCTTAGGCTTCACAGGCAAGCGCTTAACTGCTAAGCCATCTCTCCAGCCCCCCCCTTTTTTTTTAATTTTTATTAGCATTTTCCATGATTATAAAAAAATCCCATGGTAATTCCCTCTCTCCCCCCCCCCACTTTCCCCATTCTCCATCTCAATCATTCCATTCTCCATCTCAGTCATTGTACTTACATATATAAATATCAACCTATTAAGTACCCTCCTCCCTTCCTTTCTCTTCCCTTTATGTCTCCTTTTTAATTTACTGGCTTCTGCTACTAAGTATTTTCATTCTCACGCAGAAGCCCAATCATCTGTAGCTAGTATACACATATGAGAGAGAACATGTGGCGCTTGGCTTTCTGGGCCTGGGTTACCTGACTTAGTATAATCCTTTCCAGGTCCATCCATTTTTCTGCAAATTTCATAACTTCATTTTTCTTTACCGCTGAGTAGAACTCCATTGTATAAATGGATCATGGAGGTCCTTTTACTTCAGCCCCTGAGTTGCTGAGATTACAAGAGTGAGGCACCACGCAGTGCTGAAACTCGACCTCTCTAGACTTACAACTGATCTCAAGTTACTTGGCTTTCTCTAACCACACTATGAAGCAGAGATTACTATGCACAGCTCAGAAAAGAAAATTAATTTGCTCAGGTTCCTCTTAGTGTGGAGGCAAGAATATTATTGATAATTTGAGGCCAGCCTCATCTACATAGTTCTATGCCAGATTGGGCTACATAGTGAGACCCCGTCTCTAAGTAAATTGAATAAATAAATACTCCTCTGCTGTAAAAATTGGAGAGGTCAGGACTGAGAGATGGTTTAGCAATTTTGGCACTTGCCTGTGAAGCCTAAGGACCCAGGTTCAATTCCTCAGGTCCCACCTAAGCCATATGCACACAGTGGCTCATACATCCAAAGTTCATTTGCAGTGCCTTGAGGCCCTGGTGTACCCATTCATTCTCCTACTCTCCCCCGCCCTCTCTGTCTCTAATAAATAATTTTTTTAAATATTGGGGAGATCATAGTACCTCCATCCTAGGATCTTCATGAGGATTAAAGGAGGCCCTATGCCTGGGCCACAGTAAATTCTCAGCTCAATTGGCCTCAAGCTACTTTTTCTTTTTTTCTCTTGAGACAGAGTGTTCTCGTGTAGTTCAGGCTGGCCTTAAACTCAGGAGCAGGTTGGGGAGATGCTCAGTGGGTACTTGAGTTCAGATTCCCAGACTCATAGAATTACCAAATGGAATGGAACATGTTATCATCTCAGCACTGGGGATGTAGGGACAAGCAGATCCCTGTAGTTTATTGGTTTGCTAGTCTGACTAAATTGGTGAAGAGTTCTCAAAAAGAAATAAGAAAGCCAGGCATGCATGCCTTTAATCCTAGTATTTGGGAGACAGAGGTAGGAAGCAGCTTGAGACTACATAGTAAATTTCAGGTCAGCCTGGGCTAGAGTGAGACCCTACCTCAAAAAACCAAACAAAAAAGAAATAAGTGAGCCAGGCATAGCAGTGTATGCCTTTAATCCCAGTAGTTGAGAGGCTTAGATAGGAATAACACCAAGAGATTGAGGCCAGCCTGAGCTGTAAAGTAAGTTTTAGGGTTTTACTCAGCTTTGGCTGGATTGAGACCCTGCCTCTAGAAAACAGAGCAACTCCCCTCACCCCAAAGAAATGTATGTAGAAGAGAAAGTCGAAAACAACTGGAGAAGACATTCAACATTGACCTCTGGCCTCTGCCCATCTGCTCACCTGCATGTGCACACAGCTTCATATAAGCACACACACACACACACACACACACACAAGATTCAAGGCTGGGGGCTGGCTTAGCAGTTAAGGTGTATGCTGGTGAAGCCTAAGGATCCAGGTTTGATTCTCCAGGTCCCATGTAAGCCAGATGCACAAAGTGGTGCATGCATCTGGAGTTCATTTGCAGTGGCTTAGGCCCTGGTGCGCCAATCCCCCCTCCCCCCCCCGCCCTGTCTCTAATAAATAAATAAATAAATAAAATCTTTTTTAAAAAAGATTCAACGTTGGCCTCTGCCAGATCACTGTCCGTAGAAATACTCTGTCTCAAACTCAGAAGCCTTCTGCGTCAGCCTCTTGCGTGTAGGGATCACAGGTGTATAATACCATATCTGGCTAATTTTTTTGTTTGTTTGTTTTGTTTTGAGGTAAGGTTTCACTCTAGCCAAGGCTGACCTGTATATATATTTGAGAGAGAAAGATACAGGCAGGTAGAGAGAAAGAGAGAATGGGCATGCCCGGGCCTCCAGCCGCTGCAAATGAACTCTAGATGCATGTGCCCCCTTGTGCATCTGGCTTATGTGGGCCCTGGGGAGGTGAACTTCCATCCTCTAGCTTTGCAGGCAAGAGCTTTAAGTGCTAAGCCATCTCTCTAGTCCCTGGTATTTATTTTTTTATTTTTTTATTTTTTTTGAGGCAAGGTCTCATGTAATTCTCATGTAACTAAGGCTGGCTTGGAACTTACTATGTAGCCAAGATGGCCTTGAACTCCTGATCCTCTTGTCTCCATCTCCCATGTGCTGGGATGACAGGTGTGTGACGCCACACGTGGTGAGAGTTACTATATTTTCTTGTCACTCTGACTGATGCACATTCTCACTCCTCTGCTGTCTGTACTGTCTTGGCCTGGATCTGTCAGGATGTCTCTGTTCTGGGTATGTGCAGAGTGGGGGAAGTGTGTCAGTGGATTTCTCTTCCCTGGGATCATCAGTTGACTCTCTGTGCCCCTCCTCCTCTCTGCTTTTCCCCAGGGCTCCCTATGCCACTACTTGACTCAGCACACTAGTGACTGGGGAAGTTCCTTGCAGATGGCTCTGTCCCTTGCCCAGGGCCTGGCATTTCTCCATGAAGAGCGCTGGCAGAATGGTAAGGGAGCTGGGCTGCAGGGAGCCACATTACTACATGTCCAAGCCCCCTTAGCTTCGGTCAAAAGAGGGAGGCAGAGGCTGGGGAGATAGTTGTAGTAAAAGTGCTCTTATGCAAACACGAGGATATGAATTCTGGTCCTCAGCGCCCAGGTAAAACCAAGCATGGCCTGATGTCCGTCTGTGTTCTTCATACATACCCATCCACGTGCACCCCACACATACACACACACACACACACACACACACACACGTACTAAAAATGAGTAGGAGATGAATGCCTTTAAATCCCACCATTTAAACCGGGTGTGGTGGCGCACGCCTTTAATCCCAGCACTCGGGAGGCAGAGGTAGGAGGATCGCCATGAGTTCCAGGCCACCCTGAGACTCCATAGTGAATTCCAGGTCAGCCTGAGCTAGAGTGAGACCCTACCTCCAAAAAACAAACAAACAAAAAATCCCAGCACTTGGGAGGCTGAAGTAGAAGGAAGGCCTTGAGTTTGAGGATAGCCTGGGGCTACAGAGTAAATTCCAGGTCAGCCTGGACTACAATGAGACCACACCTTGAACAAAAGCAAACAATAAAATTAAAAATGATCCAGGCATGGTGGTGGTATACTCCTAGCACTAGGGAGGTAGACGTAGGAGGATCACCATGAGTTTGAGTCCAACCTGAGACTATATAGTGAATTCCAGGACAGTCTGAGCTAGAATAAAATTCTACCTTGAAAAACAGAAAAACAAAAATTAAAAATGAAAGCCGGGCGTGGTGGCACACGTCTTTGATCCCAGCACTCAGGAGGTAGAGGTAGGAGGATCACTATGAGTACAAGGCCACCCTGAGACTACATAGTGATTTCCAGGTCAGCCTGGACTAAAGTGAGACCCTACCTTGAAAAACCAAAACAAAACAACAACAACAAAAAAATTAAAAATGAATTTAAAGACCAAGGCCTCTGGGCAAAGAATGTGGTTTAGGGATAGAGAGCACTTGCCTAGCAAGCCCAAGGTCCTGGGTTCAATCTCATTATTTACCCAAAATTAGGAATGTTGGAGCTGTAGAGATGACTCAGTGGTTAAAGGCACTTGCTTGCCAACCCTGATGACCCAGGTTCTATTTCTCATTACTTGTATACACCCAAATGCACAGTGACACATGCATCTGGAGTTCATTTATAGTGGCAGAAGGCTGGACACACCCATACTCACTGTCTCTCTCTCTCTCTCTCTGTCTCTCTTTCTGGGTCTGCCTCTTTCTCTCCATCAAAATAAATAAATAATAAATAAACAAATAAATAAATATTTTCTAAAAAATAAGGAGTGTTAGGCCGGGCATGGTGGAGCATGACTTTAATCCCAGCATTCGGGAGGCAGAGGTAGGAGGATCGCCATGAGTTTGAGGCCACCCTGAGACTCCATCGTGAATTCCAAGCCAGCCTGGGCTAGAGTGAGACCCTATCTCAAAATCAATCAATCAATAAATAAATAAAATAAAAGAATGAAAAGTCAGGCATGGTGGCACACACTTTTAATCTAATCCCAGCACTCAGGAGGCAGAGGTAGGAGGATTACTGAGAGTTCGAGGCTACCCTGAAAGTACAGAGTGAATTCCAGGTCAGCCTGAGCTAGAGTGAGACCCTACCTCGAAAAACCAAAAAAAAAAAAAAAAGAGAATGAGAAAAAAAACAAAAAACAAAAGGACGTTAAAGAATTGAGGCAGGCAAATTGCTTCAAGTTTGAGGCCAGCATGAGTCACATAGCAAGTTACAGGCCAGGTACCTTACCCCTCCCTCAAAAATAAAAAAAAAAAAAGAATGTGCAGCTTTGGAAGCTAAAACTGTAGCTGCCAGTAGTGGTGGTGCATGCCTGCCTAGCACTTGGCCACTTGGGAGACAGAGGCAGGAGGTTCTGGAGTTAAAAGACAGTCTCAGCTACATAGGGAATTGTAGGGCAGCATGGGCTGTATGAGAGCATATCTCTGAGAGAGATTAGATAGATAAATCAGACCTACACATGATTGACAGAAAAGGGACCTTTGTCCCTTACCTTGGATTTCCCTCACAGGCCAATATAAACCAGGTATTGCTCACCGAGATCTGAGCAGCCAGAATGTCCTTATTCGGGAAGATAAGTCATGTGCCATTGGAGACCTGGGCCTTGCTATGGTGCTCCCTGGCCTCACTCAAGGCCCTGCCTCAGTTCTTACTCAACTCCGAGGCCCGGCTGCTATCTTGGAGGTAAGTGCTCTGGGTGAGAGTGAGGCTCCACTGTTAAAGGTGCTTGTTTGTAGAGTCTGTTGGTTGGGTTCAATTGCCTGTTGCGTGTGTAAATAGGACACAAAAAATGGTGCAAGTAGCTGAGCGTGGTGGTGCACACCTTTAATCCCAGCACTTGGAAGGCAGAGGTAGGAGAATCGCTGTGAGTTTGAAGCCACTCTGAGACTACATAGTTAATTCCAGGTCAGCCTGGGCCAAGTGAGACCCTACCTCAAAGAAAAAAAACCACACACACACAAAAACACAAACAAACAAAAAAGGTGAAAGTGCCAGATGTCTGATGTACGTTTGCAGTACCAAGAGGCCCTGACACCCCCACCCCCCGCCACATGCACACATGCATGTAAATAAATTTAAAAAATTAGAGCTGGAGAAATGGCTTAGCGATTAAGGTACTTGCCTGTGAAGCCTAAGGATCCATGTTTGACTCCCCAGATTCCAGGTAAGCCAGATGCATAAGGTGACGCATGTGTAAGGTCATAAGGTGGTGCGTGCATCAAGTTCAATTCTAGTGGCTGGGGGACCTGGTGTGCTAATTCTCTCTCTCTCTCATATATATATTTTTAAATACAAGTAGCTGGGCATGGTAACGCATGCCTTTGATCCTAGCACTTGGGAGGCAGAAGTAAGATGATCACTATGAGTTCAAGGCCACCCTGAGACTACAGAATGAATTTCAGGTCAGCCTAGGCTAAAGTGAGACCCCGACTCAAAAAAACATACACATAAAAATGATGATAATAACAATAAAATAAAATAAATAGGGGGCATGGTGGTGCATGCCTTTAATCCTAGCATTTAGGAAGCCAAGGTAGGAGGAGTACTGTGAGTTCAAAGTGAGCCTGGGACTACAGAGTGAGTCCAGGGTAGAGTAACACCCTATCTCAAAAAATCAAAAGCAACGAAAATTAATTATTTATGGCTGGAGAGATGGCTTAGTGGTTAAGCCACGGTCTTCATAACCTAAGGACCTGGATTTGATTCCCTAGTACCCACAAAAGCCAGATGTACAAGGTGGCACATGTGTCTGGAGTTCATTTGCAGTGGCTAGAGGCCCTGGTGCACCTGTTCTTTCTGCCTCATTTTTTCTCTGTGTCTCTTAAATAAATAAAATAATTTTAAAAGTTTTTATTTATTTAAGAGACAGAGAGACAAAAAAGGAGAAAAAGAAAATGGGTATGCTGGGCTCTCTAGCCCCTGTAAATGAACTCCAGATGCATGTGCCACCTTGTGCATCTTGTTTATGTGGGTACTGGGGAATTAAACCTGGGTTCTTAGGCTTCACAGATGAATACCTTAACCTCTATACCATCTCTCCAGCCTCAGAGGTGATTTTTTTTTGAGGCAACCCCAACAGATAGGCCTTTTTTAAAAAAACTTTTTTTTTTTGGTTTATATTTATTTATTTGAGAGAGAGAGGTACATGGAGAGAAAATGAGCATTCCAGAGAGAGAGGTACATGGAGAGAAAATGAGCATTCCAGGACCTCAAACCATTGCAAATGAACTCCAGACACATGCACCACCTTGTGTATCTGGCTTATGTGGGTACTGGGGAATCGAACCTGGGTCCTCAGTCTTTACAGGCAAGAGCCATAACTGCTAAGCTATCTCTTCAGCCCATGGCCTTTTATTTTTTTTAATGTAAGAGGGAGAGAGAGAACTGGTGTTCTAGGGCCTCCATACACTGTAATTGAACTCCAGACAAGTCTGCCCCCTTGTGTGCATGTGCGACATTGCATGCTTGTGTCACTGCATTTGGCTTACATGGGACCTGGAGAGTTGAACATGAATGAGTCCTTAGGCTTCGCAGGCAAATGCCTTAACAGCTAAGCCATCTCTCCAGCCCTCCAGAGGTGATTTGTGACCCTTCACACATTGCTTTGCAGGCTGGCACCCAGAGGTACATGGCACCCGAGCTCTTGGACAAGACTCTAGACCTACAGGACTGGGGCACAGCCCTCCGACGAGCAGATGTTTACTCTCTTGCTCTGCTCCTTTGGGAGATCCTGAGCCGCTGCTCAGATTTGAGATCTGGTAAAAACAAACAAAACAAAACAAAAACCTCCACCCCGGGTATCCCACCAGTGAAGGTTGCCACCTTCTTTTCTGTCTTCTCTACATGGGAGACAGTCCCAGGATAGGCCAACACTCTACCCCTGTACTTTTCCCCAGACAGCAGACCACCACCCTTCCAACTGGCCTATGAAGCTGAATTGGGAAGCACCCCGAGCACCTGTCAGCTCTGGGCCTTGGCAGTAGAGGAAAGGAGGCGCCCTTACATCCCATCCACCTGGAGCTGCTTTGCCACAGTAAGAAACCACCACCACGGGCTGGCTGCTGGGTCCCTGGAGACCAGGGGCTGGGTATGAGCTTCAAGGACTTCTCTGCCAGGGCCAGTCCATCTCTCCTTGTGTCCGCTCCTCTTCTTCCCCCCCCCCCCCCAGGTTCTTTTTCAGCTGCAACTGGAAAACATTCAGTGGCCCCCCAGTCCATTCTTTCCTCATCTAAGAGTCACATAAATGGATCTGTCCACTTGAGACACACATGTTCCTATTGATCCTTCTCTAGTCTCTCAGTCAACTCCTCCATTAATGAACCCTGATCTTCAGTCCTCTTGTCCAGATATCTCTTTGACTATGTTCCCACTAGGAGATCTGCTCCTATGATAGTGCCTCTCCTGGTCCAGTGGACCCCGGAATTCAATCTAGTGATTCCTCATTTTGTTCTATACATCTGTTTTTTTTGCTGTGACATAGTCAGCTGACCTGGAATTCACTCTGGATTCTCAGGGTGGCCTCGAACTCAGTGCAATCCTCCTACCTCTGCCTCTCCCGAGTGCTGGGATTAAAGATGAATGATTTCGCTGGGTGTGGTGGTACACGCCTTTAATCCTAGCACTCAGGAGACAGAGATCAGGCGGATTGTTGTGAGTTCGAGGCCACCCTGAGAATCCAGAGTGAATTCCAGGTCAGCCTGGCCTAGAGTGAGACTCTACCTCGAAAAACCAAGAAAAAAAAAAAATGAATGATTTCAGTCTAGTACTACATAGTAAATTCCAAGTCAGCCTGGGCTAGAGTAAAACCCTATTTTGTAAAACCAAAACCAACCAACCAAACAAAAACAAACAATGAAAAACCAGAACAAAAAAAGAAAAAAAGATGAGGCAGAGGTAGAAGGAGCACCGTGAGTTCAAGGCCACCCTGAAACTACATAGTGAATTCCAGGTCAGTTTGAATTAGAGTGAGACCCTACTTCGGAAAAAAAAAAAGCAAGCAAGCAAGCAAGCAGGCAAGCACTGGTTGACTGAGGATAGTAATTTTCCATTAATATGTTAAGTTGTTAGATTGAATTAGTCCTGAGGAAAAGGTAAACTAGAAAGCACTCCAGGAGCCTGTCTAGTGGGATGGACTTCAGTGAGGGAGGAGAGGGGCCCTCCAGAAAGGATTGGAAGTGGAGTGGTGCAATCAGGAATTGGGGAGCAGCTCTGTGGCACAGAGGCGTGGGGAGAGAGAAGCAAAATAGGAATGATAAGCATTGAAAATACCCTTAACTGTGGGGTTCATTAAGATCTGATCTGGAATCAAGCCTGCCTCCCAATCTTTCCTTCCAGGACCCAGCGGGTCTAAGGGAGCTCCTGGAAGACTGTTGGGATGCAGACCCAGAGGCTCGGCTGACGGCTGAGTGTGTGCAGCAGCGCCTGGTGGCCCTGGCCCACCCTCGGGAGACTCACCCCTTCCCAAAAAGCTGGCCGCATGGCTACCCACAAGACTGTCCTTCAACACCTGACCCTGCCCTAAAGGAGAGTGCCTGCCACCTCAATGTTCAGCAAGGCCTGGGCTCTAGAAATTCTCAGCCTGCCAGCACCACTTCTCATGTATAAGTGAACAATATGTGGAATCTGTGTGCATGCCAACATAAATGTAGTGATCATATATAACTGTGTGAACTGTCTACCACTGCCTTCCCCACTTTATGAATCCGTGGATTCTTCTGTGGGTTTCAAATCCACAGGGTTCTAACCTGCTAATAAGGTATAGGAGTGCACAGAAAAGAGAATGAAGTCACCTTTCCTAACTCTTGTTCTGATCTTCCTTTTTTCCTATGACCCCAAACCTTACTTCTGCTTTTCCACCAGCATCTATTTCCTCCCCCCCCCCATCCTCTGAGGCAGGGTCTCACTCTAGCCCAGGCTGACCTAGACTTCACCAAGTAGTCTCAGGGTGGCCCTCGAACTCACAGCGATCCTCCTAACTCTGCCTCCCGAGTGCTGGGATTAAAGGTGTGTGCCACCATGCCTGGCTTATTTACCTTTATTTTTTGCTTATGAGAGAGATGGAGAGAGAATGGGTACACAAGAGCCTTCAGCCGCTACAAGCAAACTCCAGATACATTTACTACTTTGTGCATCTTGCCTACATGGGTCCTGAAGAATTGAGCCTGGGTCTTTTGGCTTTACAGGCAAGATTCTTAACCATTAAGCCATCTCTTCAGTCCCTACTTTTTTCTTTAAATGTTTATTTATTTACTGAGAGAGAGAGAGAGACAGACAGAGAGAAAGAGAGGAATAGGCAGATATAAAGAGAGAAAGGGTGTGTCAGGCTTTCTAGCCACTGCAAATAAGCTCCAGGCACATGCATCACTTTGTGCATCCAGTTTAACATGGGTACTGAGGAATTGAACCAGGTCCTTAGGATGTGCAGGCAAGTGCCATAGATGCCAAGACATCTTTCCAGATATTTATCTTTTTTTTTTTTTTTTGAGGTAGGGTCTTGCTGTAGCTCAGGCTGACCTAGAATTCACTATGGAGTCTCAGGGTGGCCTCGAACTCACTGTGATCCTCTTATCTCTGCCTCCCAAGTGTTGGGATTAAAGGCTTTATTTTTTTAATGTTTATTTATTTATTTGTGAGAGAGAGGCGAGAAAAAGGGAAGGAGGGAGGGAGGGAGAGAGAGAGAGATGATGGGGAGAGAATGGGTGTGCCAGTGCCTCTAGCCACTGCAAATGAACTCCAGATGCATGCGTCACCTTGTGCATCTGGCTTATGTGGGTATTGGGGAATTGAACCTGGGTCTTTAGGCTTCACAGGCAAGCACCTTAACTGCCATCTCTCCAGCCCTCTATTTACTTTCTTTAAAAAAATATTTTAGTTATTATTTATTTGAGAGAGAGGGAAAGAGAGGAAGAGGCAGATAGAATGGGCACACCAGAGCCTCCAACCACCGTTAACAAACTCCAGATGCATGTGTCCCCTTGTGCATCTGGCTCACCTGGGTACTGGGGAATCAAACCTGGGTCCTTTGGCTTTGCAGACAAGTGCCTTAAGTGTTAAACCATCTCTCCAGCCCTGGGCTTTTTAAAATTTATTTTTAGTTTTTTAAACTTTATTTTTATTTATCTATTTGAGAGAGAGAGAAAGAGGTAGAGAGAGGGAGAGAGAGAATGGACACTCCAGGGCTTCCAGCTACTGCTAACTCCAGACGCATGTATCCCCTTGTGGTCCTGGGGAATCAGACCGAGGTCCTTTGGCTTTGCAGACAAAGGCCTAAACCGCTAAGCCATCTCTACAGCACCCGGACTCCTTTTTGTGTTCCCATTATGAGGTACAATGTAAGTTGGGCGTGGTGGCGCACACTTTTAATCACAGTACTTGGGAGGTAGGTGGATCGCCCTGAGTTCCAGGCCACCCTGAGACTACACAGTGAATTCCAGGTGAGCCTGGGCTTGAGCGAGACCCTACCTGAAAAACAAAACAAAACAAAACAAAAAGAACAAGGTACATTGTAAACTCAAAGACCAAAGACACCTTCTAGTGACCCAGGTCTAGGCTGGCAACCAGCTCCGACCTGGATGGGTGTGTCCTCGGAAGCTTTCTGGGGGAGCGGTTTTCCGCCCAAAGGACTCTGCTCTGCTCCGAGAGCAGACGTTTCCGCCTACTTTAGTAGTAGCGCGGAGATTGACACGTCTCTTCTCCAATCATCAGCCGAGTCATCATCTAACCACCAACGAGGCAGTAGCAGGGGCGGTGCCAAAGCATGAGGTGTGGGGGTGACCAGGAAGCGAGAGTCCAGACTGGGAAGGAGTACGGTTTCGGCTCCGGCGCTGCTGCGAGGTGACGGGGCATCTGGGCTCTTCAGGTCCCTTCTTCTCCCTCTACTGGGTGGGGCGTCCCTGGGCCGCTGGGAACTGGGACCCCCCCCCCATTTACCCTTTCTTTGGAGGGAAGGGGTGTGTCGACTTGTCGAGAGTTTGAGGATCTTGGGCTTCCTCTTGTGGCTTCGAGGCCGGTGCTTGGGTTAGCGGAAGGTCGGGGTGCCCCCGGGGCGCGCAGTGAAGGCTGGCGGGGATTCCTGCCCGGCGGGTTTGGGGTGAGAGCCCCGGGGACTTCGGTGGGGACCTGGGGTTCGCTGACGGCACCGGCTTCCCGGGAGTTAGACGCTCGGGTGCGGCTGGAGGTAGTGCAGGGGACTCCTGCGGCGAGTTAGGAGCCGGGGGCTCGGGTGGGTGTGCAGGGCATTTACGTGGAGGCCCAGGTAGTTCTGCGAGTGGCAGAGCCTACGCGGGGCGGCAGGTGTGCGGCTGGGGCTCGGCCTTTCCACCTCCGGGGCGGTCAGCTCTTTGCATTCTCTTTCTCCTCAGGCTTTAGCGAACAGCTGAACATGTGGAATCCCAATGCCGGTAATTGGGGGGGCTCTCCTCTTCTACCCCAGCTCATGTTCCGATGGGCTGCACGACAGGAAGTTTCTGTATCTGTTTCCCGCATTCCCTCACCTGCAAAAGCAATTTCCCTGGACCATTCTGCTGCGAATCTTGTGTCTTTAAAAGTTCACTGTCCTTTCCCAGCCCTGCCAGGGACATTTCCCTTTCTCGCCCTAACTCAGGTTTGGTTTCTACCCTAATCTTTATTCTCCTTACACGTCCATCAAGCCCCGCCCCTTTTATTTATTTTTAGGTAGGGTCTCACTCTAGCTCAGGCTGACCTGGAATTCACTATGTAGTCTCAGGCTGGCCTCCAACTCACGGAAATCCTCCTGCCTCTGCCTCCCGAGTGCTGGGATTAAAGGTGTGCATCACCATGCCTGGCTCTATTTCCCTTTTAAGTGTTAAGAAAGACAGTCATTTTTGTCATTTGTTGACAGAGATTCTGGGCAATTCTAATCTTTTTTTTTTTTTTTTCTCTCTCTGGTTCTTCCAGCAGGGCAGCCAGGGCCAAATCCGTATCCTCCCCCAGTAGGGTGCCCTGGAGGTTCCAACCCTGCCTATCCACCACCTGTCAATCCTGCCTTTCCTCCTGGCCCCTGTCCCACTCCTCCAGGACCTCCCCAGGTGAATCCAGCTTTCCCTCCAAGTAGGCCCCTTTATCCCATGCCACAGCCGGGGTGTCCAGGATACAAGCCCTCAGGGCCCTACCCTCCCCCATACCCTCCACCTGCTCCTGGCATGTGCCCTGTAAATCCTCTGGCTCCTGGCATGGTGGCCCCAGGGATGGTGATGGACAAGAAGATGCGGAAAAAAATGAAGAAAGCTCATAAAAAGATGCACAAACACCACAAGCATGGCAAGGTCAGTGTTTCCAGGAGCCTGGCTGGGAAAGGGATGCCCCTCACAGGGACTCGGTGGGCAAGGCAAGGCTTGGGAAAGGTGATTCAGAGTCTGGGAGCATGGAGGATGGCAACTGGATTGCTCTGGTAGACAGGAAATTCATTTTGTGAAGGAATCCTCCTGAGAGGAATCTAATCATCTTGAGAGATCATACTCTCATATCTGAAAGGGGGAAGCTGTCTTTTGGAATGAAGGTCAGAATAGAAGCCCCTCCCTTGTCTGCCTAACTCCCCCCACCCCTCCCCTAGGGTCTCACTCTGTAGCACAGGAGTTGTCTTACTTTTTCCCAGGACTTTTGCCTCCCCTAGCCCTCAGGCATATGCTTAGCAAGTTGAACATACATTAAGGTTGTCCAAATGTCAGTTGAGTCAGTTTTATATAATAATTAACAGAATAATATTCTAACCCTATACCCTATTTCCTTATCTCCCTTATCCTCAGGGCGTTGTGTTAATGACATAGGCACTCCTTCTGTGACTCAGCCTCAAAGCCTTGGGCTCAGGGCTTTTCGCGTGCAGTTCTAAGTCAAAGGATCCTTATTCCACCCGAGTACTTGTTAGCGTGGTGGGAACAATTCTGAGGACTTGGGAAGGAGGACCGGAGCCTGGATCTTGAGGCTTTTAGTTAGTTTACTGTCCAATATTTGTTTGTTTTGTGCATTTGGGTTCCAGATCCTGATTCTAGGTCATTCATAGAAGTGTGACAAGAAGGAAAGGTGAGAGTGAATGTAGGAGAAAATCCTGAGAAGTCCAAAACTTTTTTTTTTTTTTTGAGCCAGGGTCTCACTGTAGCTGAGGTTGACCTGGACCTGACTGTGTAGCTCTAGGCTGGCTTTGAACTCACAGTGATCCTCCTCTCTCAGCCTTCAAGTGTTAGGACTAAAAGTGTGAGTCACCATGGCCAGCCTAAAAACTACTACTTATTATTTTTTTGTTTGTTTTTTCAAGGTAAGGGCTTACTCTAGCCCAGGCTGACCCAGAATTCACTATTTAGGTTTTAGGGTGGCCTCGAACTCACAGTGATCCTCCTACCTCTGCCTCCTGAGTGCTGGGATTAAAGGCATGTGCTACCATACCTGGCTTATTATTTTTAAAATATTTTATTTTTATTTATTTGAGAGAGAACAAGGCAGAGGAAGAGAGAGACAGAGAGAGACAGAGAGAGAGAAAGAAAGAAAGAATGGGCATGTCAGGGCTTCCAGCCACTGCAAACAAACCCCAGATACATGCACTACCTTGTGCATCTGGTGTATGTGGGTCCTGGGGAATTGAACCCAGGTCCTTTGGCTTTACAGGCAAGCACCTTAACCACTAAGCCATCTCTCCAGCCCCCCCCCCTTTTTTTTTTAAGTTTTTTGTGGTAGGGTCTTGCTCCAGCCTAGGCTGACCTGGAATTCACAGTGATCATCTTATCTCTGCCTCCACAGTGCTGGAATTAAAGGTGTGAGCCACCACGCCCAGCTTCTTTTTTGTTTTTTTTTTTTTGAAGCAGGGTCTCACTCTATCTTAGGTTGACCTGGAATACATTCTGTAACCCAGTCTGGCCTCAAATTTATGGTGATCCTCTTACCTCAGCCTCCTGAGTGCTGGGATCAGAGGTGTGCACCACCACACTCAACCTTAAAAAAATGTTTTCTTTTTCAAGCTCTTATATTGACAACTTTCATAAATATAAACAATATGCCATGATCATAATACCCTCCCACCATCCTCCCTTTTCTCCCTCCCAAATCCTCCCTCCATTGAATCCCTTCTTGTCTCCTATTTTGATGTCGTCATTTTGTCCCCCTCCTATTATTCAGGTCTTGTGTAGGTCATGACTGTCAAGGGTACTTTGTGTTTGGAAGATGTATTGCTAACACTCCTCCCTTTTAAAATGTTCCCCTCCTCCCCCAAGTAGGGTTTCGACTCTAGCCCAGGCTGCTGACCTGGATGGAATTCACTATGTAGTTTCAGGGTGAAGTCACAGTGATCCTCCTACCTCAGCCTCCCCTATGCTGGGATTTAAATGCATGCATCACCCCAGCCAGCTCCAAATATATATATATATATTTGGAGATATATATAAATATGTATATAATATAAATGTATATATATTGGAGAATATATATATTTCTGAGGAAGGGACTTGCTCTAGCCCAGGCTGACCTGGAATTCACTATCACTATGTAGTTCAGGGTGTCCTCAAACTCATGGCAATCCACCTACCTCTGCCTCCCAAATGCTGGGATTACAGGTGTGTGCCACCACGCCCAGCCAAAAATATTTTTTAAAATTTTTATTTATTTACTTGATAGAGAATGGGCATGCTAGGGGCTCTAGTTACTGGAAAGGAACTCCAGATGTTTGTGCCACCTTGTGCATCTGGCTTACATGGTTCCTAGGAAATTGAACCTGAGTCCTTTGACTTTGTAGGCATGCACCTTAACTGCTAAGCCATCCCTCCAGCCCCATCCCCCCAATATATATTTTTTGTTTTTTTGAGGTAAGATCTCACTCTAGCCCAGGCTGCCCTGGAATTCACTATGTAGTCTCAGGGTAGTCTCAAACTCAGGTGATCCTCTTACCTCTGCCTCCTGAGCGCTAGGATTAAAGGCATGCACCACCACACCCAGCTCCCAAAAAGTACTTATTTATGTATTTTGTTTTTATTTATTTAGTTATTTTGACAGAGAAAGAGGGAGACAGAGAGAGAATGGGCACGCCAGAGTCTCCAGCCACTGCAGGCAAACTCCAGATGCAAGTGTTCCCTTGTGTATCTGGCTAACGTGGGTCCTGGGGAATCGGACCTGGGTCCTTTGGCTTTGTAGGCAAACGCCTTAACTGCTAAGCCATCCTTCCAGTCCCCCAAAATACTTTTTAATGGTAGAGTTGTTGGAGGTATATCTGTAAGGCTCCTTGAGGACTCCTCCAGCCTTCCCTAATTTTTCCATGTTGGTTGGGGCTTGGGAAGCAGAGCTGTAGACGCACTCTAGTTTGTTATGTCTCCAGCACATTACATGCAGCTAGTCCACAGGCACTGGTAAGGTAGCAGCTGTGCCCTGCCACTGTGCTGTACCTGTGCTTATTCCATGTTCCTTGCCCTGGCTCCAAAGGCAATATGGTAAGGATTTAGGACAATTCATCCATTCGTGTACACTCACTGCTGAAGGAAACCCTTGCTTTTGTTGTTTACAAGTCGCTATGGTACAAGACTTCTGCCTGTTGGGTTTTTGGGTGGAGGGGTGAGGTACTGAAGAATGGACCATGGAATGATGCTATGTCATTTCCCCTTTCCCCTTGCAGCATTCCTCCTCTTCCTCCTCTTCCAGCAGTGACTCTGACTGAATGCAGGGCTTGGACCCTCCTTCCCTCAAGTCTCACCAGTTCTGCTCTCCCATCAAGCTTCAGCTGCCATGTTGTACTGGAGGGAATTAGCCCCCTGCCCCCTGCCCCACCCCCACCTGTGCCCTGCTGCTCAGTCCTGACCCGGGCTAGGGAGAATGGAAAGAGGATTGCCATGGGCTAGCGAAGGCTGCCTTCTCCATCCCTGCCTGATAGCTCTTTATAGATGAAGAGTTTAGCAGGGGAGGTGTCTTTTGAAGATGGTGAGACCTCTGAGTTAAAGGAAGACAAGTTTGAGATCTTTAAAATATGACTTTTCATTTCCTTTTATGATACTTGTGGCTGGGAAGATTTGTGGAAATTTTCTTATGATGATGAAAAGCCTGTAATGTTTTGTAATGATAGCACATTAGGGTGGCTGAGTAGCAAATATATTCCTAGCACTTTAATTGATTGTATTAGCTACAAGGCTGCTGGGCAATGGAGTCCATTTGGTTGGTGAGCTCTTCTGGAGCCCAATCTTTCCTTAGTTCAGTATGCTATTTTAGGTATTGCTTCCCAGCTCTGAAGCCAAATAAAGGTTATGTTTTCTGGTCTCTGTTCACCTCTGACATTACCGTGGCTAGGCCCAGCACATTGGACTACTTTTGCTACCTTTGTCCAGACCGTTTAAAGTGTGTCACTTTTATGGTAAGGAACCAGTGTATCAGTTAGTGAAACATTACATTATTGCTAAGGTTAAGGAGCCCTTTCTTTCTTTAAATTTTTTCTTCTTTTTTTTTGCTTTCCTTTTTGTTTCCGTTTTTTGTTTTTCGAGGTAGGGACTCACTCTAGATCAGAGACCTGTACCTCATTCTGTAGTCTCAGGGTGGCCACCAACTCATGGTGATCCTCCTACCTCTGCTTGCCAAGTGTTGGGATTAAAGGTGTGTACCACCACGCCTGGATTTCTTTTTTTTAATTAGACACAGAGAAGGAGAGAGAGAATGAGAATGGGCGCACCAGAGTCCCTAGCCATTGCAAATGAACTCCAGACACATGCACCACAATGTCTATCTGGCTTATATGGAACCTGGAGAATCAAACCTGGGTCCTTAGGCTTCGCAGGCATGTGTCTTAACCACTATCTCAGCCCTGTTTTTTTTTCAATATTTTTTATTTTTATTTGGCAGAGAAAGAGGGAGATCATGAGAGAGAATGAGAGAGAGAGGGAAAGAGAGAGAAAGAATGGGTGTGCCAGGGCCTCCAGCCACTGCAAATGAACTCCAGACATGTGCACCCCCTTGTGCATCTGGCTAACATGGGTCCTGGAGAATCGAACCTTGGTCCTTTGGCTTTGCAGTCAAGCACCTTAGCCACTAAACCATCCCTCCAGCTCCCCCTCCCCCTTTTTGTTTTTTCAAGGAAGGGTTTCGTTCTAGCTCAGGCTGACCTGGAGTTCATTATGTAGTCTCAGGGTGGCCTTGAACTCACAGTGGTCCTCTTACCTCTGCCTCTTGAGTGCTGGGATTAAAGGTGTGCACCACCATGCCTGGCTCTTACTTATTTGAGAGCGAGCTACAGACAGAAAGAGGCAGATGGAATGGGTGCGTCAGGACCTTCAGCCACTGCAGACTAACTCTAGATGCATGTGCCACCTTGTGCATCTGGCTTATGTGGGTCCTGGGAAATCGAGCCTCAAACCGGGGTCCTTAGGCCTCACGGGCAAGTGCTTAACCACTAAGCCATCTCTCCAGCCTGCAGCTCTTTTTAAAAAAAATATTATTTGAGAGAGAAAGAGGTAAATACAAAATGGGCGAGCCAGGGTCTCCAGCCACTGAAAATGAACTCAAGACACATGTGCCACCTTGTACATCTGGTGATATGTGGGTACTGAGGAAGTGAACTTGGGTTTCTTAGGCTTTGTTGGTAAGTGCCTTAACTGCTGAGCCATCTCCCCAACAGGGAGAAACCTTTATAATTGGTTCAGGTTTAGCAGAATGAATCTTCATTTGCCTTTCCTCAAGAGAATAAATATAGGCCATTAGCACCAGCTTTCACATCTGCTAAAGAAATCTTCAGTGCTCTCCATCAGCTATGAGAGAGTAATTAGGTTTTTTTTTTTTAAAATTTATTTTTATTTTTTATTTTTTTCTGGGAAAAAGAGTTTATTTTGGCTTACAGACTAGAGAGAAAGCTCCATGATGGCAGGGAAAACAATGACATGAGCAGTGCCATTGTTGAACAATGATGAACAGTGGACAAAACCTCCTGGCCAGCATCAGGTGACAATAGTAACAGAAGAGTGTGCCAAACATTGATGAGGAAGCTGACTATAATACCCATAAGCCTGCCCCCAACAATACATTGCCTCCAGGAAGCTTTAATTCCCAAATTGCCATCAGCTGGAGATGTTACATTCAGAGCACCTAAGTTTATGGGGGATACCTGAATCAAACCACCACATATGGATACTGGAGAATCGAACCAGGTTGGCAGACTTTTCAAGAAAAAACAAATCAAGCCATCTCCTCAACCCTCCTTATCCCATCTTATTTGAGCCAGTGTCTTACTGATCCCAGAGTTTACCAGGGTTTTTGTTTTGGTTCTGTTATTTCTGGTTTTGTGAGCTCTGGCAAGATTTTCAGGTCTCTGCTCCCCTGTAGGATTGGAGTTACAGATAATTCAGGTGATCTTTCAGGCTTCCTCAGGTCCTCAGGCTTGCAAAGGAAGTGCTTAGCCTCTCTCTTAGTCCTCCACCTTATTTATTTATTTATTTATTTGTTTTGCATGTGTCTGTTTGTATGTTTGTTTATTTCTTTTTTTAAAAATTTTTATTAACATTTTCAATGATTATAAAATATATCCCATGGTAATTCCCTCCCTCCCCACCCCCAAAATTTGTTTATTTTTATTTATTTATTTGAGAGCAACAGACGAGAGAAAGAGGCAGGTGGAGAGAGAGAGAGAATGGGCGTGCCAGGGCCTCTAGCCACTGCAAATGAACTCCAGACGCATGCGCCCCTTGTGCATCTGGCTAACATGGGTCCTGGGGAATCGAGCCTCGAACCAGGGTCCTTAGGCTTCACAGGCAAGCGCTTAACTGCTAAGCCATCTCTTCAGCCCGTAATTTGGGGTTTCGTCTCCACCATCTATCTACTAAATAAGATGGCTTTTGATTTTTTTTTCTTTTTTTGGGTTGGTGGTATCTTTTTGTTTTTGTTTTTCAAGGTAGGATCTTGCTATAGCCCAGACTGATCTGGAATTTCACTATGTAGAAATCATGGCGATCCTCTTACCTGTGCCTCCTGAGCTGAGATTAAAGGCGTGTGCCACCATGTCAAGCTCTAAATTTTTTTTTTTTTCTTTTTTTGAAGCCAGGCATGGTGATGCATGCCTTTAATTTCAGCACTTACTTGGGAGGAAGATTTAAGACAATTGTCACAAGTCCAAGGCCACCCTGAGACTACATAGCAAATTCCAGGTCAACCTGGGCTAGAATGAAATCCTACCTTGAAAGACAAAAATATAACCCCCCCAAACATAGAAAAAAAAAATGTTTTTAACTAGGGTCTTGCTGTGTAGCCCAAACTAGGCTCCTGTTTTTTTTTTTTAAACTATTAATCTATTTTATTTTATTTATTTATTTATTTATTTGAGAGAGACAGACACAGAGAGAAAGACAGGTAGAGAGGGAGAGGGAGAATGGGCGCACCAGGGCTTCGAGCCACTGCACACGAACTCCAGACGCGTGCGCCCCCTTGTGCATCTGGCTAACGTGGGACCTGGGGAACCGAGCCTCGAACCGGGGTCCTTAGGCTTCACAGGCAAGCGCTTAACCGCTAAGCCATCTCTCCAGCCCTAGGCTCCTGTTTTTGTACCTCAGCTTGCAAAGTGCTGAAATTACAAATCTGTACCACTCTGCACTGCTCAGAATGTCTCATGGCTCAGAAGACTTGCTTTGCATGGATGAGGTCTTGGGTTCAGTCTTAGCAGTAAGAAAAAGTCCAACAGGCTAACACTAATGATTTTTTTTTTTTTTTAAGGTAGGGTCTCACTGTAGTTCAGGCTGACCTGGAATTCACTATGGAGTCTCAGGATCATCTTTTTAAAAAATTTTTTTTTGTTGTTTATTCTTATTTATTTGAGTGCGACAGAGAGAGAAAGAGGGAGAGAGAGAGAGAGAGAATGGACACACTAAGGTCTCCAGCCACTGCAAACAAACTCCAGATGTGTGCGCCCCCTTGTGCATCTGGCTAAAGTGGGACCTGGGGAATCGAGCCTTGAACTGGGGTCCTTAGGCTTCACAGGCAAGCTCTTAACTGCTAAGCCATCTCTCCAGCCCTCAGGGTGGTCTTGAACTCACAGCTATCCTTCTACCTCTGCCTCCCGAATGCTAGAATTAAGTTTGCACCACCATGCCTGGCTTTTAACACTAATGTCTGTTAAAATAATGGACCACTTTTTGAGTTAGGACTCAGAAAAGCTGGCAGACTCTGTGAGGATCTGTGAGCTACTGCGTGCAGTGGTGAGAGACAGAGAGTTCGTGTGCAGGGCCTCAGCTACTTTTATTGAACTCCAGATGCACCACTTAGTGGGGATGTGTGACCTTGAACTTGTCTCACCTTTGTGTTTCTGGTTTATATGGGATCCGGAGAGTCGAACATGGGTCCTTCGGCTTGGCAGGCAAGCACCTTAACGGCTAAGTCATCTCTTCAGCCCTTACATAAGTTTTAAATGTCCACACTTAAATGTGGGCATTTATAGATAAAAGCACTTTTTGGGCTGGAGAGATGGCTCAGCCATTGAGGTGCTTGCCTGCAAACCCTGATGTTCTGGGTTTGATTTCCCAGTACCCATATAAAGCAAGATGCACAAAGTAGCACATGCATCTGGAGTTCGTTTGCAGAGGCTAGAGACCTTGGTGCACCCATACTCTCTCTGCAAATAAATAAATAAGAATATTTTAAAATATATAAAGTACTTCAAGGAATACTTACAATTCCCATCACCTTGCTTTAGTATTAAGAGTATTTTACTAGTCATGTTCCATTCCACATATTTTTTCTAATTTTTTTTATTTTTAAAATTATTTTTATTTATTTGACAGCAACAGAGAGAGGAAGAGGCAGATAGAGAGGCAGAGAGAGAATGGGCATGCCAGGGCCTCTAGCCACTGCAAAGGAATTCCAGATGCGTGCGCCCTCTTGTACATCTGGCTAACGTGGGTCCTGGGGAATGGAGCCTTGATCTGAGATCCTTAGGCTTCAATCTCTCCAGCCCATTTTTTCTTTAAATTTTTATTAGCATTTTCCATGATTATAAAAAAATATCTCATGGTAATTCCCTCCCTCCTCCCCCCCCACCATTTTTCTAATTTTTAAAAATATTTTTTAAGGGCTGGAGATGGTTTAGCGGTAAAGCACTTACCTGTGAAGCCTAAGGACCCCAGATTGAGGTTCGATTCCCCAGGACCCACGTTAGCCAGATGCACGAGGGGGCGCACGCGTCGCGCGCTCTCTCTGTCTGTCGCTCTCAAATAAATAAATAAACAAAAACAAAATTATTTTTTTTCAAGGTAGAGTTTCACTCTAGCTCAGGCTAACCTGGAATTATACTATGTAATCTCAGGGTGGCCTCGTGTGCACCACCATGCCTGGCCTAAAAAAAAAAAATTTTTAAGGGATGGACAGATGGCTTAGCTGTTAATGTATTTGCCTGGAAAACCAAAGGATCACAGTTCAATTTCCCAGGACCCACGCAATCTAGATGCACAAGGGGGCACGTGTCTGGAGTTCATTTGCAGTGGCCGGAGGCCCTGGCATGTCCATTTTCTCTCTCTCTGTCTGCCTCTTTCACTCTCTCAAATAAATAAATAAAAATAATTTAAAAAATATTTTTAAGCCAGGTGTGGTACTGCATGCCTTTAATTCCAGCACCTGGGAGGCAGAGGTAGGAGTTCAAGGCCACTCTGAGACTACATAGTGAATTCTAGGTCAGCCTGAGCTAGAGTAAGACCCTACCTCGAAAACCAAAACAAAACAAAAATATTTTGGGCTGGAGAGATGGCATAGTGGTTAAGGCCCTTGCCTGCAAAGCCAAAGGACCTAGGTTCGATGCCCCAGGACCCACGTAAGCCAGATGCACAAGGGGGCACATATATCTGGAGTTTGTTTGCAGTGGCTGGAGGCCCTGCGTGCCCATTCTCTATCTGTCTCTTTCTCAAATAAAATAAAAAAAATGAAAATATTTGACTTTTGCAATGCTTTAATGGCCAAGCCATCTCTCCAGCCCTAATTTTTCTCAATTTTTTTTTTTTTATTTTTTATTTGAGAGCGACGGACACAGAGAGAAAGACAGATAGAGGGAGAGAGAGAATGGGCGCGCCAGGGCTTCCAGCCTCTGCAAATGAACTCCAGACGCATGCTCCCCCTTGTGCATCTGGCTAATGTGGGACCTGGGGAACCGAGCCTCGAACCGGGGTCCTTAGGCTTCACAGGCAAGTGCTTAACCACTAAGCCATCTCTCCAGCCCTAATTTTTTTCAATTTTTATTAACATTTTCCATGATTATAAAAAATATCCCATGGTAATAGCCCCCCCTACTTTTCCCTTTGAAATTCCATTCTCCATCATATCCCCTCCCCATCTGAATCAGTCTCTTTTATTTTGATGTCATGGTCTTTTCCTCCACTTATGATGGTCTTGTGTAGGCAGAGTCAGGCACTGTGAAGTCATGGATATCCAAGCCATTTTGTGCCTGGAGGAGCATGTTGTAAAGAGTCCTACCCTTCCTTTGGCTCTTACATTCATTCCGCCACCTCTTCCGCAATAGACCCTGAGTCTTAGAAGGTGTGATCGAGATGTTACTCAGTACTCCAGTCACTTCTTTCCAGCACTGTGATACCTCCTGTGTCATCCCAAGGTCACTGCCATCTGAAAAGAGAAGATTCTGTACCCAAAGTGAGAGTAACGTTAATATAAGGGTATGAATGTTAAGAGAAGTGCTTACTGGGCAGTTTGATAAGCATAGTATATACATTTTTCCAGACATCAGCAGATGTTACACCCTCAGGGCTCATGACTACCCCTGTTTTAAGTTTTCAGTATCAGGGTTGTATTCCCCCTCATGGAGCGGGCCTCCAGTCCAATTGGAGGGCAGTTGGTTTCCACCATGACAGATGTACCACTATTGTACCCATTGGTTCATTTGGCCTGGCAGGCTAATAATAAAACTTGCAGTGTCCACTGTTGAGTATCTTCACTGGTGGTATCTCTTTCTCCCATTGAACTCCATGCAGAATGGCTTCTTCTAGCTTTCTGCCAGCTGGTCTACATGGAGGAGGTTATCAGCTCAGTTCCAGCAGGATTTCTCAGTGGCCTTGCAGTCCAAGTATGTGGAGTCTTGAGCAATAGGGTCTTACCATCTATTCCTGGTGGGAAACCAAGGGCCTCGGCAATGGCCTGTAATGTTTTTGGGACCTCGCTAGCCAACAACTCACTGGAGGTTTCCCATCCCTGGCACTGAAAGTTTTCTAACAACAATCTAGGGCTCCTGAGTGTTCTATTGTCCAAAACTAGAGGATTCCATATGATTTATTTGCATCCTCTTAGATTTTTTTTCTCAATTTTTAAACAATTTCCATGATTATAAAAAATATCCCATGGTAATATCCTCCCTCCCACCCTTTTCCCCTTTTAAATTCCATTCTCCATCACATCCACTCCCCATCTCATTAAGTCTCTCCTCTATTTGGATGCCATGATCCTCCCCTCCTCTTTTCTTTTTTTTTTTTTAAGATTTTTATTTATTTATTTGCGAGAGAAAGACAGAGAGAGAGAGAGGCAGATAGAGAGTGAAAGAGAGAATGGGCATGCCAGGGCCTTTAGCCACTGCAAATGAACTCCAGATGCATGCGCCCCTTTGTGCATCTGGCTAACATGGGTCCTGGGGAATCGAGCCTCGAACCGGAGTCCTTAGGTTTCACAGGCAAGCGCTCAACAGCTACGCCATCTCTCCAGCCCCCTTCCCTCCTCTTATGATGGCCTTGTGTAGGTAGTGTCAGGCACTATGAGGTCATGGATATCGAGTCCAATTTTTTGTTTGTAGGGAGCACGTTGTAAGGAGTCCAACCCTTCCTTTGGCTCTTACATTCTTTCTGCCACCTCTTCCACATTAGACCCTGAGCCTTGGAAGGTGTGATCGAGATGTTACTCACTATTCTAGTTACTTCTTTCCAGCACCATGATACCTTCTGAGTTGTCCCAAGATCACTGCCATCTGAAAAGAGATGATTCTCTATCCAAAGTGAGAGTAGCATTAATATAAGGGTATTAATATGAAGAGAAGTTTCTTACTGGGCAGTTTGATATGCATAGAATATATACTTATCTATACATCAGCAGATGTTACAACCCTAGGGCTCATGACTACCCCTGTTTTAAGTTTTCAGTATCAGGGATGTATTCCCTCCCTTGGAGTGGGCCTCCAGTCCAATTGGAGGGCAATTGGTTTCCACCATGTCAGACGTGCCACTATTGCACCCTTTGGCTCATTTGGCCTGGCTGGCCAATTATAGATTTGCAGTGTCCACTGTTGAGTATCTTCACTGGTGGTGTATCTTTCTCCCATTGAACAGCATGTAGTATAGCTTCTGCCAGCTTTCTGTCAGTTGGTCCACATGGAGGAGGTTATCAACTCAGTTCCAGCAAGATTTCTCAGTGGCCTTGCAGCCCAAGTATGTGGAGTCTTCAGCAATAGGGTACTACCATCTATTCCTGGTGGGAAACCAAGGGCCTTGGCAATAGCCTATAATGTTTTGGGGGCATCAGGGACCTCCCTGGCCAACAACTCACTGGAAGGTATCCCATCCCTGGCACTGAAAATTTTCTAGCAATGATCTATGGCTCCTGAGTGTTCCATTGTCCAAAACTGAAGGATTCCACTTTATTTATTTATTTCTTCTCAGATTTTGATTAGCCCTCTCTCCACCTTTTCTTTACTCAATCTCCTCCCCTGACATCACTTTGTGCCTTTTCACCCCCATTAATCTATTCTTCTACTTATATATATATACACAATACCTATTAAGTACCCTCCTCCCTTCCTTTGTCTTCCCTTTGTATCTCCTTTTTAACTTACTGGCCTCTGCTACTGACTTTTTTCCTTCTCACACAGTCTAGCCCTAATTCTTGTTATGGAAGTAAGAAAAAAGTTTAGGGCTGGAGAGATGGCTTAAGGCGTTTGCCTGCAAAGCCAAAGGATCATGGTGTGACTCTCCATGACCCATGTCAGCCAGATGCACAAGGGGGCCTAATGTGTCTGGAGTTTGTTTGCAGTGGTGCTTCCATTCTCTCTCTATCTCTCTCCCTCTTTCTCTCTGTCAAATAAAATATATTTTAGAAAAAAAAAAAATACCACCAGCTGTAGCCTGGTGTGGTTACATGCTGCTTTGACACCCTCTGGTGGGGCTGCTTAGGTTGGAGAATTGCCATTAGTTTTCCAGGTCAGCCTGGGCCAGAGGTGAGACTGCCTCAGAACAAACAAACAAAAACCCACAACCATCAACCATAAGTTTACCACTTAATTCACCATGTTAATGTTTGTGATATTTGATCAACATACCTATGAGAACTGCTTGAAAATCTGTTGCATGTTTCATAATATATGTCCTAGGGGCTGGAGAGATTGCTTAGCAGTTAAAGGTACTTTCTTGCGTAGCCCAATGGCCTGGGTTTATTTCCCCAGTGCATGCGCCTGGAGTTCATTTGCAGTGAGTGGCAGGAGGCATGTCATGCCCATGCTCACACACATTCTCTGTTTCTCTCTCTCAAATAAATAATATATTTCCTGGGCTGGAGAGATTGCTCAGTGGTTAAGGTGCTTGCCTGCAAAGGCTAATGAACCTACATAAAGCTAGATGCACAAAGTGGCTCACGCATCTGGAGTTTACAGTGACTAGCGGCCCTAGTGTGCCCATTCTCTCACTTACCCTCTTCTTTTTCATTACAAAAATTATATTTACTTAAAAGTATGCCTTTGTAACAATTCCAATGTCACTCCCCCAACCCCAAGGTAGGGTCACACTCTAGCCCAGGCTGGCTTGAAATTCACTCTGTATTCTCTGGGTGGTCTCGAACTCACAACAATCCTCCTACCTCTGCCTCCCGAATACTGGGATTAAAGGGGTGTGTCACCATGCCTGGCTTTCAACATCACATTTTATTTTATTTTATATATTATTTATTTGAGAGAGAGAGAGAAACAGGCAGAGGAAGAGACAGAGAGAAAGAGAAAATGGGCACGCCAGCCACTGCAAACAAATTCCAGATGCATGCTCCCCCCCTTGTGTATCTGGCTTATGTGGGTCCTGGGGAATTGAACCTGTGTCCTTTGGCTTTGCAGGCAAACACTTTAACCACTAAGCCATCTCCCCAGTCCAATATCACATTTTAAAATTTCCTCTTCTTTTTTTTTAAGTTGAATTTAATTATTTATTTGAGGGAGAGGGAGAGGGAGAGAGTGAACCAGGACCTACAGCCACTGTGAAGGAACTCCAGACACATGTGCCACCATGTGCATCTGGCTTACATGGGTACTGGAGAATCAAATGTGGGTCCTTAGGCTTTGCAGGCAAGTGCCTTAATGGCTAAATCATCTCACCAGCCCCCCCCCCTTTTTTTTGAGGTAGGGTCTCACTCTAGCCCAGGCTGACCTGGGATTTACTATGTAGTCTCAGGGTGGTCTTGAACTTAAAGTGATCCTTCTACGTCTGTCTCCTGAGTGCTGGGATTAAAAGCATGCACCATCATGCCTGGCATTTTTTTTTTCTTTTTCTTTCTTTTTTAAAAATTTATTTCATTTTATTTTATTGGAGAGAGAAAGAGGGAGAGATAGAGAGTGATAGAAAGAGGGAGGAGGAGAGAGAAAGAGGGAGTATCGGGCTGGAGAGATGGCTTAGCAGTTAAGCACTTGCCTGTGAAGCCTAAGGACCCCGGTTCGAGGCTCGGTTCCCCAGGTCCCACGTTAGCCAGATGCACAAGGGGGCGCACGCATCTGGAGTTCATTTGCAGAGGCTGGAAGCCCTGGCGCGCCCATTCTCTCTCTCTCCCTCTATCTGTCTTTCTCTCTGTGTCTGTCGCTCTCAAATAAATAAATAAAATAAAATAAAAAGAGGGAGTATGGGCATGCCAGGGGTTTCACCCATTGTAAATGACTTCCAGATGCATGTACCACTTTGTACATCTGACTAACGTGGGTCCTGGCTCTTAAATTCTTTCTTCCACCTCTTCCGCATTAGACCCTCAGCCTTAGAAGGTGTGATACAGATATTGAAGTACTGAGCACTGTGGTCATTTCTTTCCATCACTGTGATAACTTCTAAGCCGTCCCAAGGTCACTGCCATCTGAAAAGAGAAAATTCTTAACCAAAAGTGAGAGTAGCATTAATATAAAGGTGTGAATATTAACAGAAGTGCTTACTGGGTAGTTTGATACGCATAGTATATACATTTAGCCAGACAGTAGCAGACATTACACCCCTAGGACTCATGACTACCCCTGTTTTAAGTTTTCAGTATCAGGGTTGTATTCCCTGCCATGGAGGGGGCCTCCAGTCCAATTAGAGGGCAGTTAGTTTCCACCATGACAGACATGCCACTATTGCACCCGTTGGTTCATTGGCTTGGCTGGCCAGATATAAGACTTGCAGTGTCCACTGTTGAGTATCTTTAGTGGTGATTTCTCTTTGTCCCATTGAACTGCATGCAGAATGTCTAGCCCTAATTTTTTTTTTTAAAATTTTTATTTATTTATTTGAGAGCGACAGACACAGAGAGAAAGACAGGTAGAGGGAGAGAGAGAGAATGGGCGCGCCAGGGCTTCCAGCCTCTGCAAATGAACTGCAGACGTGTGCGCCCCCTCGTGCATCTGGCTAACGTGGGACCTGGGGAACCGAGCCTCGAACCGGGGTCCTTAGGCTTCACAGGCAAGCGCTTAACCGCTAAGCTATCTCTCCAGCCCCCTAATTTTTATTTGTTTATTTGAGAGAGAGATTGGGTACTACCGTCTACATTTGACTTATGTGGGTCCTGGAGAATCAAATCTGGGTGCCTTCACTGCTAAGCCATCTGTCTAGCTCCCCAGCTTGCCTGCTTTCTTCTTTTCCCTCCCTCCCTCCCTCCTTTCTTCTCTTTCCCTCCCTCTCTCTTTCTTTCTGTTTTGGCTTTTTTTTTTTTATGATACAGAGAGAGAGAGGGAGAGGGAGGGGGAGAGAATTAGTGCTCCCATACTTCCTGCCACTGCAATCGAACTCCAGACGCGTGCACCATCTGGTGCATGAGTGATCTTGCACCCTTGCATCACCTTGTGTGCCTGGCTTATGTGGGATCTGCAGAGTAGAACATGGGTCCTTATGCTTTGCAGGCAAGTGCCTTAACCATTAAGCCATGTCTCTAGTCATCTTCCTTTCTTTCTGTTTTTCTTTATTTATTTACTTGTTTTGGTTTTTCGAGGTAGGGTCTCACTCTAGCTCAGGCTGACCTGGAATTCACTATGTAGTCTCAGGGTGGACTTGAACTCATGGTCATCCTCCTACCTCTGCATCCCGAGTGCTGGGATTAAAGGCATGTGCCATCACGCCGTCCTCTCTCTCTCCCTTTTTTTAAAAGATGGTTTTTGGGTGGTTGGGAGGAAGACTCAGCCATAAAGGAGTTTCCTTGCAACGTCTGCCAGGTTTGGGTTTAATTCCCAACCAACCCACTAAGCTGGATACAAATACAAAGCACGCGCGCACACACACACATGCGCACACACACACACACACAAAGACAGGAGCCAGGTTTAGTGGTGCATGCCTTTATTCCCAATACTCGGGAGGCAGAGGAAGGAGAATCATCATGAGTTTGAGGCCACCCAGAGACTACATAGTGAATTCCAGGTCAGTTTGGGCTAGTGTGAGACCCTACCTCGATAACAGTACCCCCCCCCCCAAAAAAAAGGCAGGATCTCATGTAATTCAGTCTGGCTTTGAATTCACTAAGTAGCTGAGAATTACCTTGAATTTCTGATTCTTCTGTCCCCACTTTCCAGTGCTGGAATATCAGGCAGGTGTGTGCTACTATGAGTGGCTTGATTCAATGCTAGGATGGGGCTTTGTTCATGCTTGGTAAGCAACCTACCTGGTAAGATACATTCTAAATTTATACAGTTCCCCGTCTGAAAGCAGGATTCAAGCAAGACCCACTCATTATATTTAATTATTCTCATATCTGTCTATCTTCTACGTATCTGTCTCCCCCAGTACACTTTTCACATTTTCATTCATTTATTTGTTTATTTGAGAGAGATAAATAAATAATGAGTTGGGGTGTGCCAAGCTCTCCTGCCATTGGAAATGAACTCTGGATGCATGTGCTGCCTTGTGCATCTGGCGTATGTGGGTACTTGGGAATTGAACTTTTGTCCTTAGGCTTCACAGGCAAGCGCCTTAACTGCTAAGCCATCTTTCCAGCCCCTATCATTATTTTTGAGACAGTACTTTCACCCTGGAGCTCAGGTTGGCCTGGAATGCCTGACTCAGCCTCCTGAATGCTGAGATTACAGGTGCGAGTCACTAAACTGTTTTTATTTGAGACAGAGTTTTGTTATGCAATCCAGGGTGGCCTGTAATTTTTCATTGTCCTGCCTCAATTTCCTCAGTGTTGGAAATTAGAGGCCTGCACTACTCACCATGCCTGGCCAGAGTTTCTTATGTTTGTGTTTAATTTGTTCTATTGTCCCATGTAAATTGCAGGATACATCTAATTGTTTAATTAGATTAGGAAACACATTTAGGAGGCAGGGGAGATGGCTCAGAGGTTAAATAAACACATTTGGTAAGAATTATGCTATACTTCTCACTACAACTCACCAAGGACCAATGATTACTAAAGTCCTACTACTTGTGAAGTTTGGTCACTTGCTTGACCTAAGGTGAGGCCTACCAGATCTATTAGAACTTAATTTATTTGACTGTACAATTTGAAAATCTGTGTTGTAATATCTTCTTAAGATTGTAATTGTTGGGCTGGAGAGATAGCTTAGTCGTTAAGGCACTTGCCTGTGAAGTCTTAAGGACCCAGGTTCGATTCTCCAGGTCCCATAAAGACAGATGCTCATGGTGGTGAATGTGTCTGGAGTTCGTTTGCAGGGGCTAGAGGTTGGAGGTATGGCTTAACGGTTAAGGTATTTGCCTGCAAAGCCAAAGGACACTGGTTCGATTCCCCAGGATCCACGTTGGCCAGGTGCACAAGCGACGCATGTCTGTGGAGCTTGTTTGCAGTGGCTGGAGGCCCTGGCACACCCATTCTTTCTCTGTGTGTGAAATAAATCAATGAATAAAAATAAATATTTGTAATTGTTGATACCAACTTGACTCAATTCTGGGTTGTAGAATGTTAGTGATTTTCTAACTCATTTCTTCTACATTTATTGGATGGGACTCTAAAAACTGCCTTTCCCCTCTCAACTTCTGGTGAAGAGTTCTTTCTTAAAAGGAAATGTAATTCATTTATTAACCAATTTTCAGATTAAGAAGTTGGTGTGGTGCCTTGATTTTGGCAAATTAGTTTCTTTAACTTTTATTGTCTGTCCTCTCTCTGTCACACACATCCCTCTTCCTCTTCTCTTCTTAGATCCATGGCGACTGCCACCTCTCTCCGTACTTACGCCTGAGCTTTCCAGCTCGTCCGCTAGAGGCCACTCGTTTTCTCCCCAACCCCCATCCTGCCTCTCTATCCCACGTCCCGCCGTACGTTACTGGCCGACGTCTCACTGGTGCCGACGCGGTCCGAGGAGCCGCTCTAGGCTCTCGGAAGGCCGTCCGCATTGCGTGGGGAAAGTTTGGACGACGCAGTCGCCTCGCCGGCCCCCGGGGCGGTTAGCGCTTCCGGGGTCGAAGGGTGCGCGGGGTTGAAAGCGGGCCGCTCCGCCCCGTCCCCCTCCCAGACCAGCAGAGGCAGCAGCCGGAGCAGCCGCAGCCTGCGCCCTCTCCCGCCCGCCCTCCGCCCGCCCGCCCTCCGCCGCCCTCCACCCGCCCCGGGGTCTCTTTCCCCCTTCCTCCTCCTCCTCCTCCTCCACCCCCCTCCTCCTCCGCCCGCCAGCGGGGCCCCCCTCGCCTTCCCGCCCGCCCCTATTGTTCCGCCCCCGGCCTCCCGCCCTTCCCCTTCCCGCCCGCTCCCCTTTTCCCCTCAGTCGCTTCGCGCCCGCAGGTAAGCTTAAAAATTTTTCCCTCCGCCCCCGGCTGTAGCTCCTATTTCCACTCATGCCATCTTTCTTAGCGGACTCCGGCCCTAGTCACGAGCCCCGGTGTCTCGTAGTCCCGCGTGAGCGCCTGCTACCTCACTCTGCCTGGCCGGCCATTCACGCGAGGCCCTGGTTCTGGCGCGGCCTAGTAGGCCTCGGGAAGGCCTCCCCCTCCCCCTCGCCTTTTCCCGGTGGCGGCTGCGCAGGAGTCTGGGGAGGCGCGCGCGCTGCAGGGGGGGCGGCGGTGGATTTGTTGGTTGAGGGAGGTGGGGGAGGCGATGGCCGGCTCGCTGGCCGGGCGGGTGAGCGCGGCTCCCCGCGGGGGTCAGGCGCTGGCGCAGCCACACGAGGAGGCGCTCCTAGTTCCGCCCCTCCCCCTGGATCGCAGCGCCCCCCCCCCGACCGAACGGTTTATTTCCCCCCTTTTTTAGTCAAGTGAAGGGGGGGCTATATATATATATACATATATATATATATGTGTGTATATATACACATATATTTTATATACATCTATATGTATATATAATTTTTTTTGTAGTGGAAAATGCTTGTATGACCGGGGTGGGGGTTGGGGGTGCAGAGTTAAAGAAATGGTAGACGGACTCCCAGTTACCGAGTTACTGTGACGTTCTCTTGGTTAACGAATTTTAAAAATACAAAATGCCTGCCGCTGTAAACCCAGGCTGAGCTATTTATAGAGGGGTAATTGACTGCAAGATTAACAGCTGGATTCCGGGGATGGGGTACACTTAGATTGACCTAGTCAGGAGAGAAATGTGACAGAGGTTTCTCGGATTACTTAGCTAAAATAATGCATCTTTATGCTATACTTCAGGAAATGACTTTAGATAGGTTTTCAGTTTTCTTACCCATTTAAACTTATTGCGGTATTTGTAAAGTGCTTATTTTATCTGAGTGGGAATAAAAGCTGCCAGATTTTAACCATATCTTAGATTGAAAAAATATTCGTAAAGACTCCACACTCACCATACTTACCAACCACTGTTTGTCATGAGTGAAAGTGTTTACTTGTGAGATTTTGGCAGCAGTTAACCTTACTGTGGAAATAAGGAAATAAGTGTCTTGAGAATGTATTTATTAATTACGAATATTCTTTAGCAAACAGAAGACAGTTTGGCATATGCAGAATGTTGTGGCAGCTCCTTTGCAAACGCTTTAAAAATATTTTTAGGGCAAGTAGTTTTTTACAGCAAAAGTAAAGCCTGACTGGTAATGTGAAGGACATAAGCTATAGAAGAAGAGAGATCATTGATGTTGTTTTGGAGGGACATTTAACCATGCCATTGGAGAAATTTCACAACTTGAGACACCTTCTAAAATCTTATCAGTACCAGATGTCAAGACTAGGTATTGAAGGCAGATACTCAAAACCAATTGTTTTAGGAACATTGTTTCAGAGGATGGGTGATGAAAGGGCCATCCTGGACAATTTGAAAGGTATATCACTGCTGATGCTTAGAATAGTTTTACAAAATGAACTTTTAGCACTGTTTTGTTTATATTGCATTTGGAAGGAAATTAAAGGTTAATATAATTGAATAAAAATGAGTGGTGGTCAAAATTAATACATACAAGGAAAATTTCTGAAGTTCTTTTGAGAGAAGGGATGATAGAAGAGTTCACATTTCAGAGGGGACTTGGAACCCCAGCATGCACAGAATGTATCTCATATAATGTAATATTCAGTTGGATTGTTTTAAATAAATTATTGTAGAAATAATAATGTGTCTCACTTTGTAGCCTTGGTAGCTGGCCTGTTACTTGCTGTGTAGCCAGCCAGGTGGCCTTGAACTCAAAGCAATACTGTCTGTACCTCCCAACTGCTAGGGTCACAAGAATGTACCACCATGTACAAGTCTGAACTAATCATTTGGTGTCATCCAATAACACTTGAAATTTGTAGCTAATAAGATATATCTCAATTTCTTTAAAAATAGCTACCACTGAGAAAATTTATATACTACCTACTTTTACTTCTAGTTGCTATTGCTATTCCGTAGGGAAACAGAATGTCATTTGCCCTCACTGTAGTTGATTTCAACTTTTTCCAGTTTTTAAAAAAAATTTAAAATATTTATTCATTGGGGGGGTGGGAGAGGGAGAGAGAGAACATGGGCGTGCCAGGACCTCTAGCCACTGTAAATACACTCCAGATGCATGCCTCACCTTATGCATTTGGTTTATGTAGATCCTTGGGAATTGAACCTGGGTCCTTTGGCTTTGCAGGCAAGTGCCTTAACTGCTAAGCCATGTCTTCAGCCCCCTTATTATTATTTTTATTAATTTATTTGTTTTGGAGGCAGATAGAGAATGGGTTTGCCAGGGTCTCTAGCCACTGCAGACAAACTCCAGATGCATGTGCCACATTGTACCCCACCTGTTAAATGGGAACTGGGGAATCGAACTTGGGTCCTTAGGCTTTGCAGGCAAGCACCTTAACCATTGAGCCATCTCTATCCCTGTCCAGTTGTTTTTGAATCCTTTTAAAAATTCTTCTGAAGGACAAATGGGTGCATGTTCAGCAGTTCCCTTAGAACTATTGCTAGAAGAAGGGACCTTACTGAGAGTCAGCGGAAATCCTATCATTAATGAGCAAAGTGGAAAGTCTTGTATACTTTGTAACAAAACCTGAGCTGTGTTACACAGTTGTCCTGGGTGTGTATGCAAGTCTGATTAGGTTGTCACATAAGAATCAAGTAAAATTGATGATGTTGAACATAACTGGGAAGTGATTCCTCTATTTTTCCCACCTCTGATTTTGATCATGTTTGCATTTCAGTTTTTGGCTTTCATTCCCCCACCAGTGACCAAAGACTTGACCACTCAACGTCCAGCTCCCCATAACTCTGCTCGACATGGACACCGGTGTTATTGAAGGTGGATTAAATGTCACTCTCACCATCCGGCTACTTATGCATGGGAAGGTATGCACCAGCTTGGGAAATTGGGTCATAATAACTGCTAGGGGAGGGGCCTGGAAGAACAGACAAGCATCTTGGAGCTCATCAGATTAGCACTGTGGGGCATCTGGTTTTAGTATCCTTCTCTCTAATGGAGGGTGTTGGCAAAATAGACAGCTTTAACTAGGAAAATCCAGTGAGCAAGAAAGATTTAGAGGTTAGAGCCAAAGATTGTCATGGATGCTAAGACATTTTTAAAATATTTATTAGAGAGAAAGAGGCAGTGAGAGAGAATGAATATGAATGAGAGAGAGTGGCATACCAGGGCCTTCAGCTGCTGCAAACAAACTCCAGATGCATGTGGCACCTTGTGCATCTGGCTTACCTGGATACTGGGGAACTGAACCCTGGTCCTATGGCTTTGTGGGCAAGTGCCTTAATCCACTAAGCCATCTATCCAGCACAAGACTTTTTTAAAAAAAATATTTTTTGTTTATTTATTTGAGAGAGGGAAAGAGGTGAAGAGAGAGAGAGGAAGAAAATGGGTGCACCAGGACTTCCAGCCACTGCAAAAAAAAACTCCAGAGGCATGTGCTGCCTTGTGCATCTGGCTTATGTGGGTCCAGGGGAGTTGAACCAAGGTCCTTTGGCTTTGCCGGCAAGCACCTTAACCACTAAGCAATATCTCCAGCCCCCTTAGTAAGACTTTCATAATGGTTAGTGCAGCATTTTTTTTTTTTTCTCCTCTGAAGTAGGGTCTTGTTCTATCTAGCTCAGGCTGACCTGGAATTCACTATGGAGCTCGGGCTGTCCCTGAAACTCAGAGCAATCCTCTTTCTTCCCAGTGCTGGGATTAAAGGTGTGCACCACCATGCCCAGCTGCTTTAGCTTTTAAGGTAGTTTTTCTTTCTTTTCTTTTTAAAATTTTATTTGCTTTTTGTTTTTCGAGGTAGGGTTTCACTCTGTCCCAGGCTGACCTGGAATTAACTGTGTAGATTCAGGGTTGCCTCGAACTCACGGTGATCCTCCTACCTCTGCTTCCCTAGTGCTGAGATTAAAGGTGTGTACCACCATGCCTGCTATTTTTTTAATAGATATTTTTTATTGATAACTTACATAATTGTAAACAATATCCCATGGTAGTTCCCTCCCCCCTCCCCCGACTTTCCCATTTGAAACTTCACTCTCCATCATATTCCCTCCCCCTCTCAGTCTGTTTTATTTTTTTTATTTTTTTATTTTTTTTTTTCATTCTTCTTTTTTTTTTTTTTAATTATTTATTTATTTATTTGAGAGCGACAGACACAGAGAGAAAGACAGATAGAGGGAGAGAGAGAGAATGGGCGCGCCAGGGCTTCCAGCCTCTGCAAACGAACTCCAGACGCGTGCGCCCCCTTGTGCATCTGGCTAACGTGGGACCTGGGGAACCGAGCCTCGAACTGGGGTCCTTAGGCTTCACAGGCAAGCGCTTAACCGCTAAGCCATCTCTCCAGCCCAGTCTGTTTTATTTTTATGTCATGATATTTTCTTCCTATTATGATGTTATTGTGTCAGGCACTGTGAGGTCGCCGATATCCAGGCCATTTTGTCTGGAGGAGCACGTTTTAAGGAGTCTCACACTTCCTTTGGCTCTTACATTCTTATTTTGTTTCGTTTTCTAGGTAGGGTTTCACTCTAGCTCAGGCTGACCTGGAATTCACTATGTAATCTCAGGATGGCCTCAAACTCACAGTGATGATCCTCCTACTTCTGCCTCTTGAGTGCTGGGATTAAAGGTGTGCGCCATTATGCTTGGCTTGTCTCTTACATTCTTCCTGCCACCTCTTCCAAAATGGACCCTGAGCCATGGAAGGTGTGATTGAGATATTTTAGTTCTGAGCACTCCTCTGTCACTTCTTCTCAGCACCATGGTGCCTTCTGAGTCATCCAAGGGTCACTGACATCTAAAAAGAGAAGGTTGTCTAACCAAAAATGAGAGTAGCATTAATGTATGGGTATGAACATTAAGAGAAGTGCTTACTGGGTAGTTTGGTGAGCATAATGTATACTTTTAGCCAGATAGCAGCAGATGTTATACTACTTGGGCTCACAACTACCCCTGTTGTAGGTTTTTCAGTATCTGGGACATATTCCCTCCCATGGAGCAGGCCTGCAGTCAAATTAGAGGGCGGTTGGTTTCTCTCATAACATACGGGCCACTATTGCACCAGTAGTGTCCACTGTTGGATATCTTTGCTGGTGATTTCTCTCTCCCATTGAACTGCATGTAGCATTAATATAAGGGTATGAATATTAAGAGAAGTGCTTCCTGGGCAGTTTGATAAGCATAGTATATACATTTTTCCAGACATCAGCAGATGTTACACCCTCAGGGCTCATGACTACCCCTGTTTTAAGTTTTCAGTATCAGGGATGTATTCCCCCTCATGGAGTGGGCCTCCAGTCCAATTGGAGGGCAGTTAGTTTCCACCATGACAGACGTGCCACTATTGCACCTGTTGGCTCATTTGGCCTGGCAGGCTAATTATAAGACTTGCAGTGTCCACTGTTGAGTATCTTCACTGGTGGTATCTCTTTAAAACAGATTTTTTTAAAAAAAATTATTTATTTATTTATTTGAGAACGACAGACACAGAGAGAAAGACAGATAGAGGAAGAGAGAGAGAATGGGCGCGCCAGGGCTTCCAGCCTCTGCAAACGAACTCCAGACGCGTGCGCCCCCTTGTGCATCTGGCTAACGTGGGACCTGGGGAACCGAGCCTCGAACTGGGGTCCTTAGGCTTCATAGGCAAGCGCACAAGGGGGCGCACGGGTCTGGAGTTTGTTTGCAGAGGCTGGAAGCCCTGGCGCGCCCATTCTCTCTCTCTCCCTCTATTTATTTTTCTCTCTGTCTGTCGCTCTCAAATAAATAAATAAATTAAAAAAAATATGTTTCCAGCAGGCATGGTAGTACATGCCTTTAATCCCAGCACTTGGGAGGCAGGGGTAGATGGATTGCCATGAGTTCAAGGCCACCCTGAGATTACATAGTGAATTTCAGGTCAGCCTGGGCTACAGTGAGACCCTAACTCGAAAAACCAAAAAAAAAAAAAAAAGTAGGTTACCATATGACTTAGTTGTATCCTTTTAGATTTTGATTAACCCTCCCTCCACCTTTCCTTACTCAATCTCTTCCCCTGACCTCACGTAAGCCTTTTCACCCATGCCCCGCTGCTTTAGCTTATAAGGTAGTTTTTCTTAAAAAAAAAAAAAAAAAGATTGAGAGACTTAAGGAAGACATGTATGTATGTAATGTATGTATATAATGTGTATTTATTATGGTACTGAGCAATAATCCCAGGTTGTCAGCACACTAGAGAAATGCTGTATTACTTAATTATATCCCTAGCACTTGTTTACTTTTTATTTTGTGGCAGTCTGTAGGTTACTGAGGCTTGCCTTGAACTCAGTTTGTAGTCCCAGGCTGGCCTGCAATTTGCAGTGATTCTCCTACTTCTGCCTTCCACGTGCTGGGATTAAAGGTGCATACCACAATGTCAGCACTTTTTAAAAATTTTATATTTGTGCATGTGTATGTATGTATGTATGTAAATGGGCATGCCAAGGCTTCTTGCTGCTGCAAACAAATTCCAGATGTATGGGCCACTTTTTAATAATACATATTTTCATTTATGAGCCAGAGAGAGACAGAATGGTTGCACAGGTCCTCTTGCCACTTTAAATGAATTCCAGATGCATGAACCACTTTGTGAATCTGGCTTACATGGGTCCTAGGGAATCAAACCTGGGTCCTTTGGCTTCACAGGCAAATGCCTTAACCGCTAACCCATCCCTCCAGCCCTGGGCCTTGTTTGTTTGTTTGTTTGTTTGTTTGTTTGTTTATTGAAAGTGACAGACAGAGGCAGGAGAAAGAGAGATAATGGGTGTGCCAGGTCCTCCAGCCACTATAAAGGAACTCCACACGCGTGCGTACCCTTGTGCATTCGGCTAACGTGGGTCCCGTGGAGTCGAGCCTCAAACCAGGGTCCTTAGGCTTCATGGGCAAGTGCTTAACCTATGCTAAGCCATCTCTCCAGCCTCTTGGGCCATGCTTTGCATCTGACTTTGTGGGCCCTGGTGCATTGAAACCTGGGTCAGCAATCTGCAAGCAAGTGCCTTTAACTGCTGAGCCATCTCCTCTGGTTCAGCCTTGCTTCCTTAAGTTTTTTTTTTTTTTTTTTAAATAAATGCTGGGGAGGGTATGGTGAAAGAGGAACCCTTTTTTAAAGAATATTAAGGTTGAAGAGATGACTTAGTGCTTGGGGAGCTTACCTGTGAGGCCAAAGGACTCAGGTTTGAGTCCCCAAGTCCCATGTAAGCCAGATGGAAAAGGTGGTGTATGCATCTAGAGTTTGTTTCAATGGGTAGAGGCCCTGGTATGCCCATTCTCTCTTCCTTTCACACACTCTGCCTCAAAAAACAAAACAAAAAAACTAGTCAGGCATGGTGGCACATGTCTTTTTTAATCCCAGCACTTGGTAGGCAGAGTTAGGATTGGTGTGAGTTCGAGGACACCTGAGACTACATAGTTCCAGGTCAGCCTGGACTAGAATGTGACCCTGCCTTCAAAAACCAATGAAAAAATTATATATTTATTTGATGGACAGAGAATGGACGTGCCAGGGCCTCCAGCCACTGCAGATGAACTATAATACCATCATTTTTTGGAGGTGGGGCGCACATCTTTAATCCCTGCAATCAGGCAGAGGTAGGAGGATCGCTGTGAGTTCAAGGCTACCCTGAGACTACAAGAGTTAATTCCAGGGCAGCCTGGGCTAGATTGAAATCCTACCTTTAAAAGCCAGAAACAAAACAAAACAAAAAACCAGCTTCCTGGTTCTTCTAGGAAATTTTTTAAATTTTTTATTTTCAAATTTTTTAAATTAACTTCCATAGGAATGCCCTCCCTCTCCCCACTTTCCCCTTTAAAACTCCATTCTCCATCTTGTCCCTCCCCATCTCAATCAGTGTCTTTTATTTTGATGCCATGATCTTTTCCTCCTATTATGATTGTCTTGTGTAGGTAGTGTCAGGCACTGTGAGGTCATGGATATCCCGGCCATTTTGTGTCTGGAGGAGCACATTGTAAGTCGTCCTACCCTTCATTTAGCTCTTACATTCTTTCTGCCACATCTTCCACAACAGACCCTGAGCCTTGTAAGGTGTAAGAGATATTGCAGTACTGAGCATTCCTGTCATTTCTTGCCAACACTATGATGCCAATCAATTTTTTTTCATTTTTTTATATTTTTAAATTTTTATTAGCATTTTCCATGATTATAAAAAAATAATCCCATGGTAATCCCCCCCACTTTCCCCTTTGAAATTCCATTCTCCATCATATTACCTCCCCAGCGATCAATTTTTTAATAGTGGACACTCCTGGATTTTCTTGGTATCTGTCTTTTAAGTATTTTTTTTAAATTTTATTTAGTTGCAATCAGAGAGAGAGAGGGAGGGACACACACAGAAAATGGGCACACCAGGGCCTTTCGTCACTGCAAACAAATGCCAGATGCATGTGCCCCTTGTGCATCTGGCTTACATAGTTTCTGGGGAATGGGTCCTGTGTCCTTCGGCCTTGCAGGCAAGTGCCTCAACTGCTAAGGCATTTCTCCAGCCTTATTTATTTAGAGAGAGAGAGAGAGAGTGGGTGTCCCAAGTCCTCCAGTCACTGCAGGTGAAGTACACATGCATGTGCCACCTTGTGCATCTGGCTTACATGGGTCCTAGGGAATTGAACTGAAGTTCTTTGGCTTTGCAGGCCAGTGTCTTATCCCGCTAAGCCATCTTTTCAGTCCTTTTTTTTTCTTCTTTTTTTCTGGAGGTAGTGTCTCACTCTAGCCCAGGCTGACCTTGAATTCCCTATGTAGTCTTAGGGTGGCCTCTAACTCATGGCAATCCTCTTAACCTATGCCTCCCAAGTGCTGGGATTAAAGGCATGTGCCACCTTGAACATCTGGCTTACTTGGGTTCTGGGGAATTGAACTGGGGTCTTTTGGCTTTGCAGGTGAACGCCTTCACTGCTCAGTCATCTTTCCAGCCCTCTTTTATTTTTATTTGTTGGAATTGGGTGTGCCAGGACCTCTCACCACTGTAAAAACTACATGCACCACCATGTGTACCTAGTTTACTTGGGTTATGAGGAATCCAGCCTGGGTTCTTAGGCTTCGGAGGCAAGCACCTTATATCTGCTAAGCCATCTCTCTAGTCCCTGAATTTTCTTGTATTGACACTACTTTTCTCCCTTGCAGGAAGTTGGCAGTATCATCGGAAAGGTAAGACATTTGACTTCAACTAAAATTACTGTTTTGTCATTCTGGGCTGAAATAGCAATTGGAAGCTCATTTTCTTACTTTTTGTGTTACAGAAAGGAGAATCAGTTAAGAAGATGCGCGAGGAGGTAGGTTATGAAGGACATGGATTGTTAGCATTGGAAAATGAAGAACTTGTAAAACATGTAAAAGTTCTTTTTGAGAGAGAAGAGGGACAGCCTATATATGTATTTTTTGTTTGTTACTTAGAAACAGTTTTACTCTAACCCAGGCTGACCTGGAACTCACTATGTAGTTTCAGAGAGAGAGATTGAATGGGCACACCAGGGCCTATAGCCACTACAAACAAACTCCAGTTGCGTGTGCCAATTTATGCATGTAGCTTACATGGGTCATCGGGAATTGAACCTGGGTTTTTAGTCTTTGCAAGCAAGCACCTTAACTGCTAAGCCATCTCCAGCTGTGAAATATTTTTTTTTAATTTGAGAGAGACAGAAAGGCACATAGAGAAAAGGTGTGCCAGGGCCTCAAAATGAACTCCATATGCAAGCACCACCTTGTGCATGTGGCTTATATGCATACTGGGGAATTGAACCTGGGTCCCTGTGCTTCACAGGCAAGTGCCTTAACCCCTAAGCCATCTCTGTAGCCCTTTAAATTTTTATATAGCTGCGGGTGGTTGGTCTTGAACTTTGCATTCTTGAGTGCTGAGATTATAGGTATATATCGCCATGATTGGTACATATGGTCCTGGGGATTTGAATTGCAGGGGTTTTTTCATGTTAGACAAGCACTCTACTTACTGAGCTATACTCAGCCTAAAGTGTGAATTTTAATTTTATAACCCCTCCCCTGCCTTTTTTTTGTTTTTTTTTTTTTCAAGGTAGGGTCTCATTCTAGATCAGATTGACCTAGAAGTCACTCTATTCCTTGGCTGGTCTCAAAGTCATGCTGTTCCCTCTTACCTCCAGAGTGCTGGAATTAATTGTATTTTATTTTATTTATTTATTTGAGAGAGAATGAGTGCACAAGGGACTCCTGCCATTGCAAAGGGACTCAAGACATACCACCTTGTGCATATGGCTTATGTGGGTTCTGGGGAATTGAAATTAGGTCCTTTGGCTTTGCAGGCAATCACCTTAAGTGCTAAACCATTTCTTTAGCCTATGTGCCTCTGGCTTTATGTAGGTACTGGGAAGTAGAAACTGGACTGTCAGGCTTTGTAAGCAAATATGTTCAACTAATGAACCATCTCTCTAGTACTCCCCCCCCCTTTTTTTTTGAGGTAGTGTCTTCCTCTACTCTGACCTGGAACTCTGAAGACCCAGGCATGTATTGAAGTTAATGGAATTCTCCTAATTCAGCGTCTCAACTACTGGGAGTAAAGATGTGTGTCACCATGCCTAGCTCCCTCTGGTTTCTTTTTTAAAAAATATTTAATTTATTAATTTATTTGACAGAGAAAGAGGGAGAGACTCCTGAGTGCTGAGATTAAAGGCATGTGACACCATGCCCAGATCTTTTTCTTTTGATTTTTATTTACTTGTAATCAGAGAGAAATAGAAGGAAGTCAGAATGGGCATGCCAGTGCCTTCAGCCACATTTGAAATTGTTTTTGGTGGTACTGAAGGCCACACATACTATAGGCATGTGGTAGGCAGGTATTCTAATAATTGAGCTGTATCCCCTTTGTGGCTTATTTTGATGAGTAATCATATGCTGTGAGTATTCTAACAAGTCCCAGAGGCTGCTTTTGATAAGATGACAATATAGGACAGTATTTGAAGTGATGAAAATTTATATTTAGGGAGTCTCTTGCCCATGCATCTTTTTGTTAAACTATTGTTTCTTTTTCTTCTGTAGAGTGGTGCACGCATCAATATTTCAGAAGGGAATTGTCCTGAGAGAATTATCACTTTGGCTGGACCCACTAATGCCATCTTCAAAGCCTTTGCTATGATCATTGATAAACTGGAAGAGGTTTGTAGTTCCTTCTCTCTTTAATACTAATTTTGTTTTTTGGTTTATAGAGGTAGGGTTTTGCTCTAACCCGGCTAACGTGGAATTCACTATGTAGTCTCAGGGTAATTTCAAACTCATAATGATCCTCCTACCTCTGCTTAAGTTCTCTGATTAAAGATGTGCATCTTGACAACTGGCGAGACTTTTTTATTTTTTTTTAACTTTTATTTTTACTAGAGACAGAGAGAGAGGCAGATGGTGAGAGAAAGAGGGTGTGCCAGGGCCTCTAATCTCTAGAAATGAACTTCAGAAGCATGTGCCACCATGTGCATCTGGCTTGTGGGGACTGGGGAATTGAGCATGGGTCCTTAGTCTTCACAGGCAAGCACCTTAACCACTAAGACATCTCTCCAGCCTAGTAATGCATCTTTTGTTTTATTTTTTCTCCCAAGGGTAGGGACTCACTCAAGTCTAGCCAGTGATTGTGCATTTGACACCACAGGCTGAAGAGTGCTGTTTAGTGGTTGGTACTTAATTATTCTTGGAATATTACCCTTGCTTGGATCAGAACTTCTGGCTTAAAAATATATACTTTTTGTTTAAGAATCAGGGCTGGAGAGATGGCTTAGCCATTAAGGCATTTGCCTGTAAAGCCAAAGGATCCTGGCTCAATTCTTCCAGGGCCCGTATAAGCCAGATGGACAAGGAGGCACATGCATCTGGAGTTTATTTGCAGTGGCTGGATGCCCTGGTGCACCCATCCTTTCTTGCTCTGTCTCCCTTTCTCTCTCTCAAATAAAAATTAAAGTACCTTAAAAGAAAAAAAGAATCAGGTCGTTTTTGGAAGTGATGGTGCATGCTTTTAATCCCAGCACTTGGGAGGCAGAAGTAGGAGGATCACTGTGAGTTCGAGGCCAACCTGGGACTACAGAGTGATTTCTGGGTTAGCCTGATCTAGAGTGAGACATTAACCTTGACTAAAAAAAAAAAAAAAAAAGCTAAAAGAAATGAGTCCATACCCTTGACTTCTTGGACTAAGGAGTGAATTTTTAAAAAGTTTTTCAAGGTAGGGTCTCACTCTTTCTCAGGTTGATCTAGAATTCATTATGTAGGCTCAGGGTGGCCTCAAACTCACAGCATTCCTGCTGCCTCTGCCTCCCAAGTGCTGGATTAAAGGTGTGTGACATGGCTGGTTTGAGGAGTGATTTAAAAAAATTTTTTTTTTCTTTTTATTTGTTTGAGAGAGACAGAGAGAATGGCCTTCAGCCACTGTAAACAAACTTCAGACACATGTGCCACTTTTTCCATTTTACTAATATGGGTCCTGGGGAATTGAACCTGGGTTCTTCGGCTTTGCAGGCAAATTCATTAACTGCTAAGCCATCTCTCTAGCTACAGGAACAATTTTTAAACCACTGATAAAGCTAAAAATAAAACTGTTTGAGGATGCAGTATATATTATTGGAAAGACTGTAGGCTTTCATCTAGAATAAGGTTTCTTTTTGGTTTTTTGAGGTAGGGTCTCACTCTAGCTCAGGCTGATGTGGATATTATTCTGTAGTGTCAGGGTGGCATTGAACTCACGACAGTACTCCTACCTCTGTCTTCCCAGTGCTGGGATTAAAGGTCCCCCTGCCCCTTGAGAGGGTCTTGCTGTAGCAATAATTGCATAATTAAAATGCATTAAGATACCTGGCCGAATAAAGTTAACTTTTTTTTTTTTTTTTCAAGGTAGGGTCTTGATTTAGACCAGGTCGACCTGGAATTAACAGTATAGTCTCAGAGTGGCATCAAACTCATGGTGATTTTCACCTGTGCTGGGATTGATGGCGAGTGACATTATACCTAGATAAAGTTTTGTATTCTTGTGATAGAACCCAGGACTTAGACATATGAACTCTGCCACTGAGATATGTCTGCAACCCCAAGTGCAGTCCTTAAACTTTACTTTTTTGTTTGAGAGAGAGGGAGGAAGGCAGACAGAAAATAGGGGCATGCCAGGGCCTTCTTCCACTGCAAACAAACTCCATACGCATGTGCTACCTTGTGCATCTGGCTTATGTGGGTCCTGGGGAATTGATCATATGTCCTTTGGCTTTCAAATATGTTTAGATTAAGTACTGAGCTTCAGTTTTATTATCTGTACAATGGTCCTAATACCAGTAAATTTAAAGCAGAAAATGGCACAAGCATCTGGAGTTCTTTGCAGTGACTAGTGGCCCTGGCATGCCTATTCTCTATCAGTCTGCTTATAAATAGATAAAACATTTAAAAGCATAAGTTATAGTGGAGTATTTCAAGCTGAAGCTGGCCATGTAGTTCAGTGTTAAAAGAATATTGCTTAGCATGTGTGAGGCCTTGGGTTGATTTCCAGCACTGCAAAAATCAAAGTGTAGTACTTAGATCTTTGGCATTTAAATTTGGTTGCATTATTTCACTATTTTTGGTGTTTCCACATGTACTTTTAGGAATATGAAGGCCAAACAATATCTTCCAATCATTCTCCCATTTTAGGTCCCTAAGGTATAGTCTCCCTGAATTTGGAGCTTCCTGTTTTTCTTCTTTTTCTTTTTTGGTTTTTAGAGGTAGGGTCTCACTCTAGTCCAGGCTGACCTGGAATTTACTGTGTAGTCTCAGGCTTGTCTCGAGCTCACAGCGATCCTCCTATCTTTGCATATTTATTAGTTAGACTGGCTGACCAGAGATTTCTAGTGGTTCTCCTATCTCTGCTCCCCTTGGCAGTTTCATTCTAGCTCAGGCTGACCTGGAATTCACTATGTAGTCTCAGAGTGACCTCGAACTCATGTCGATCCTCCTACCTCTGCCTCCTGAGTGCTGTCATTAAAGCGTGTGCTACCATGCCTGGCTTCATGTCCAGATTTTTATTTATTCCCTTTTGGTTTTTTTGAGGTAGGGCCTTGCTTTAGCCCAGGCTCACATGAGATTTAGTCTCAGGCTGGCCTTGAGTCACAGTGATTCTAAGGGCTGGGGTTAAAGGTGTGTGTCACCATGCCTGGCAGAGAGAGTCAGAGAATGGGCATATCAAGGCCTCCAGCCATTGCAAAGGAACTCTAGACACATGGGCCACTGTGCATCAAACTCTGGTCGTGAGGCTTTAAGGAGAAAGTGCCTTAGCTGCTGAGCCATCATCCAGCTGTACATTTTATTCATTTATTGATTTATTTCACAGAGGGAGAGAATGGGCGTGCCAGGGCCTTATCTGCTGTAAATGAACTCCAGATGCCTTGTGCATCTGGTTTACGTGGGTCCTGAGGAGTTGAACTTGGGTCCTTTTGCTTTGCAGGCAGACGCTGTAAGCACTAAACCATCTCTCCAGCCCCCCTACATTTTTATTTCTATAAATTTTTATTATTTATTTATTTTGGTTTTTCAAGGTAGGGTTTCTCTCTAGTGCTGGTTAACCAGAAATTCACTATGTAGTTTCAGTGTTGCCTTGAACTCATGCGGATTAAAGGCATGTGCCAACCCACCCAGCTTCCTACATTTTTATTTTAAGTGGTGTTGGAATAGAGCCCATGACTACATGTATGCTTAATATATCACTTAAATATATTGAGTCAAAATGGAAAGTCAACTATAAAGTTCAGTAATTATTTTTCTCCTTACTAAGTGCGTTCTTCCAGAGTGAAGGAAAATATGTTTATGTTGATTCCTAAGGTTTGTTTTCTGTTTTGTTTTTGTGCTGTGGATCAATCCCAGAATAAGCATTTTTTATTAACAACTCCATGATATAATATCCTGTGGTAATTCCCTCCCTCCCCCCACTTTTCTTCTTTGAAACTCCACTCTATCATATCCCCTCCCCCTCTCAATTAGTCTGTTTTGGTTTTTCGAGGTAGGATCTCTCTCTAGCTAAGGCTGACCTGGAATTCATTATGTTGTCTCAGGGTAGATTCTTCTACACCTTTGCCTCCTGAGTGCTGGGATTAAAGGCATGTACCATCATGAGCCTGGCTAGCCTCTTTTATTTTGATGTCATGCTCTTTTCCTTCTATTAAATGGTCTTGAGTAGGTAGTGTCAGGCACTGTGAGGTCAGGAATATCCAGGCCATTTTGTGTCTGGAGGAGCATGTTGTAAGGAATCCTACCCTTCCTTTGGCCCTTACATTCTTTCCGCCATGGACCTGAGCCTTGGAAGGTGTGATAGATAATTCAGTGCTGAGCACACCTGTCATTTCTCAGTACCATGGTGCCTTCTAAGTCATCCCAAGGTCACTGCCATCTGAAAAGAGAAGGCTCTTTAACCAGAAATAAATTTAGCATTAATATATGGATATGAACATTAAGAGAACTGCTTACTGGTCAGTTAGGTGAGCATAGTATATACATTTAGCCAGACAGCAGCAGATGTTATACCAAGTTAGAATAAGCATTTTAACAATGGGATAAATCCTGAATTCTCTTCATTTTAGGGTAGGAAGGTCATAGTCTGAATGTAGCCAATCGTGGCACCTAACTCAGTCTTTTTCCCATGTGCTCCTGAGTGGTGAAGTTATTGCCATGTACAACCTACTGAGTTCAGAAGTTTTAAAAAATACTTATTTACTTGGGGGGGGGCAGGCAGATAGAACGGATGCACTACAGCTTTTAGCCACTGCATATGAACTCCAAATGTATGCATTACCTTGTGCATCTGGCTTATGTGTTACTGGGGAATCAAACCTGTGTCCTTAGGCTTCACAGGCAAGCACACCCCTAACCCATCTCTTCAGCCTTCGATTAACCCTTTTAAAGATCCAAATCGGGCGAGCTTTTGCTGGGGGCATGGAAGGTCCCTGGCAGTGAAAATTTTCTCGTGACAATGTCATCTGGGTGTACCATTGCCCAAAAAGATAGGTTTCCTTACATCGTATTCATACCCTCTTAAATTTTGATTAACCCTCCCCCTACCCTTCCTTTATCCAATCTCTTTCAGTGACCTAACTTAGGCCATTCCACCTCCACTAATCTATTCATCTACTTACATAAATATACAGTAGCATCCCGTTATGTCCACCCTTCTCTTTTTTTAAAATTTTAATTATTTGAGAGAGTCATAGTGAGAGAATGGGCACTCCAGGGCCTCCAACCAATGCATACAAACAACTTGGGCTTTGCAGGCAAATGCCTTAACCACTAAGCCATGCCTCCATCCTAAGTCCTCCCTTCTTTTAAAAAAATTTTTTTTTGTTATTTTATTTTTATTTACTTATTTGAGAGATACAGGCAGAGAGAGAAAGAGTGAGAGAGAGAAAGAGAGAGAGAAAGGGCGTGCCAGGGCTTCCAGCCACTGCATACGAACTCCAGGTGCGTGCGCCCCTTGTGCATCTGGCTAACGTGGGTCCTGGGGAATCGAGCCTTGAACCGGGGTCCTTAGGCTTCACAGGCAAGTGCTTAACCACTAAGCCATCTCTCCAGCCCCCTCCCTTCTTTTATAGCCCCTTCTAGTTTACTGGCTTTTGCGACTGATTTTGACACCAAATCACATACACGAATCTAAACATTTATAAGTAGGACACGCATATGAGAGAGAGCATGTGGCATTTGGTTTTCTGTACCTGGGTTAACTCTTCTTACAGTATAATCCTTTCTGGATCCATCCATTTTCCTGGAAATTTCGTAATTTCATTTATCTTTACCAGTGAATAGAACTGCATTACATAAATATGAGAGAGAGGCAGATAGAGTGCGATGCCAGTGGGTCCTTGGGAATTGAACCTGAGTCCTTTGACTGTGCAGTCAAGTGTCTTAACTGCTAAGCCATCTCTTCAGCACTGAGTTTAGAAGTTTTCAATCTTCATTTGATGAAGGGCATGGCATTTGAACTGTTGAAAGTATGGTTATGATACCTGTCCCTTGTGAGACCAAGAATATCTGGTTCTTTTAAGGTAGTTATGGGTTTCCAAGTATGTGTGTTAAGCTTGTTTTTTTCCTGGTGTTCTGACCAATTTTCTTCTTGTTGTAGGACATTAGCAGCTCTATGACTAATAGCACAGCTGCCAGTAGACCCCCAGTTACCCTAAGGCTGGTGGTACCAGCTAGTCAGTGTGGCTCTCTCATTGGAAAAGGTGGTTGCAAGATCAAGGAAATACGAGAGGTTGGTGTCTTACTACTTAAAGAAATGCTCTCTTTTTGTTGTAAATGTTTTGATTGCTCTTGTTATTGCTAGGACAAGTTACATTTGATGTGATAAAACCTTGAGTTGGGTCCGGTGGTACAGGTCTGTAATCCTAGCTACTTGGAAGGGCTAAATAAAGCCTGCCTGAGATACAGTAAATTCAGAATAATATGAGAGCATGCCTCAAGTAAATGAAGAAAAAAAAAAAAGGATTGAAGATAAAGTTCAGTGGTATGCTTTATGTGTGAGGTCCTAGGTTCAATCTGCAGAATTTGCTCCCACCACTTCCAGGAAGACAAAGCTTAATCAGTAGCAGTCCTGGAAAGACTACAATCATTGTATTGGAACAAAAGTATTATTTTATTTTAAATTTACTTTTTATTATTGTTGTTTTGGTTTTTTTTTGTTGTTGTTGTTTTTTAACGTAGCATTTCACTCTAGCCCAGGCTAACCTGGAATTCACTTTGGAGTCTCAGGGTGGCCTTGAACTCATTGTGATCCTCCTACCTCTGCCTCCCAAGTGCTGGGATTAAAGGCATGTCCCACCACGCCTGGCTGGTTTTTCTTTTTTTAATATTTTATTTTTAATTATTTGAGAAAGAGGGGAGAGAGATTGGGCTTGTCAGAACTCCAGCTGCTGCAAACGAACTCCAGACATATGTGCCATCTTGTGCATCTGGCTTGCATGGTCCTGGTGAATTGAACCTAGGTCCTTTGGCTTTGCAGGCAAGTGCCTTAACCACTAAGCCATCTCCCCAGTCCATTTTTTGTTTTTTTTTTTTCCACGTAGGGTCTTACTCTGGCCCATGCTGATCTGGAATCCACTAGGTAGTCTCAGGCTGGCCTTGAACTCATGGTGATCCTCCTACCTCTGCCTCCTGAGTGCTGGGATTAAAGGCGTTTGCCATCACACATGGACAGTGTACTTATTTATTGGAGGGGGGTGGGCAGGCCAGAGCCTCTGGCTACTGCAAAGAACTCCAGATGCATGTGTCAGCCACTCTGCATCTGGCTTACATGGGTTCTGAACCTGGGTCCTTAGGCTTTGTAGACAAGTGCCTAAACTGCTAATCTATCTCCATCCCCAACAGAGGTACTGTAAAGTTGATTGATTTTTTCCTTTTACAAAATTGATAGATTTTTTTTTGGTCTATATTTATTTGAGAAAGAGGCTGTGAGAGAGAGAGAGAATGGGCACGTCAGGCCTCCAGCCACTGCAAAGGAACTCCAGATGTGTGCGCCCCCCTTGTGCATCTGGCTAATGTGGGTCCTGAGGAATCAAGCCTCTAAATGTGGTCCTTAGGCTTCACAGGCAAGCACTTACCTGCTAAGCCATTGCTCCAGCCCAAAACTGATAGGTTTTGATGTTTGTGGTGCTTATCATTGATATCCAGGGTCTAAAGAATCTAGACAGACGGCTGTGCTACTGTGAGGTCCATAGGTCCCCACTCCGCCTTTTATTTTAGAGAGAGAATGGCGCACCAGGGCCTCAGCCACTGCAATTGAACTAGACACTTGTGCCACCCAGTGAGCATGTGCGACCTTACACTTGCCTCACCATTGTGCATCTGGCTTACATGGGATCTAGAGTCGAACATTGGTGTTTAGGCTTCACAGGCAAGCGCCTGAATTGCTAACCCATCTCTCCAGTCCCCTATCCTATCTTTTCTTTTAAAAGAAAAAAGTTTGTTTTTAATAAAAACCGGTTGTGGTGGTGCACACCTTTAATTTCAGTGCTCACGAGGGCACCATGAGACTACAGAGTGAATTTCAGGTCAGCCTGAGCTAGAGTGAGATCCTACCTCAAAAAACCAAAAAATGTAAATAAATAAATTAACGTAGTATGTCACTTTAGCCCACACTGACCTGGATCTCACTGTAGTTCCATGCTGGCCTTGAACTCACAGACATACTCCTACCTCTGCCTCCCCAGTACTGGGATTAAAGGCATGTACCACCGTGCCTGGCCAAAAAAAAAAATACTTATTTATAGACAGATAGAGAGGTAGAGTGTTAGTGTCAGAATCTCCTGCCCATGTGAATGAATTTCAGAAACATGCAACTACTTTGTGCATATGGCTTTATGTGAGTCCTTGGGAATGGAGCCCAGGCCATTAGGCTTTGGAAGCGAGTGCTTTTTATCTCTGAGCCATCTCTCCAGCCCTATTTTTTAAAATATAATTTTATTTTGTTCTCGGTTTGATTCGTCAGTACCCACATAAAGCCAGATACACTAAGTAGCACATGCATCAGGAGTTTGTTTCCAGAGGCAATAGTACCTGGCATACCTACACTCTGTCTGAATTAAACCCAGGCTTTGCAAACAAGTTTCTCAACTCCTGAGCCTTCTCCCGAGTACTGAAGTTTCTTACATAATATTTATTGTCCCAACTTTTTTTTTTTTTTTTTAATATTTTATTAGTTTGAGAGAGAAGCAGAGGGTGAGAGAAAGAGTGAAAGAGAATGGGTGTACCAGTGCCTCCCCCCAATGCAAATGGAACTCTAGATGCATGTGCCACCTTGTGCATATGGCTAATGTGGGTACTGAGGAATTGAATCTACATTCTTAGGCTTCATAGGCAAGAGCCTTAACCACTAAGCCATGTCTCTAGCACTGGTCTAACCTTTGAGTTGTTAGATGAAAAGGAATATATATTTAGATGTAATTGTAGTCTTACAATCTCTTTTTTTAAATTTTGAGGTAGGGTGTCACTTCAGCCCAGACTGAACTCACTGTGTAGTCTCAAGTCTTGAACTCAGGATGATCCTCTTTCCTCTGCCTCCCAAGTGCTGGGATTAAAGGCCATGCCTGGCTCTACTTTTTTGTTTTTTTGAAGCAGAGTTCACTCTGCCAGGCTAATCTGGAACTCACTGTAGTCCAGGCTGTCCTTGGTTTATGGCAGTTCTACTATAGCATCCTCAGAGTTGAGTTTAAAATGTGAGCCATCATGCTTGGTTAATCCTACCCTGTTTTATTATTTTTTTGGTTTTGTGTGTGTGTACTTTATATGGATGTGCCCTGAAGCATTCCCATTTGTTTGCTTGTCATGGGGTGCGCTCACCTACAGTGGTTACAACAAAGTTTTAGGTGTCCTGCTCCATAGCTTTTTTGCCTGTGTTCTCTTACTAATCCTGAGCGTGCCATTTTTTCTGAGGTCTCCAGTCTCTGCTCTGCTGCTGAATTAGGGTTACAGGTGCTTGTGGTTACACCAGCTGTTTATGTGAGCCTGAGCTCATGCTAACACTGACCTCTCTCTTTGCTCCCTGCCACTGTTATTGCTTTTAAGAAAAATACCTTTATTTATTTATTTGGGAGAGAAAGAGGCATTATAGAGAGACTACATGTGCCTTCAGCCAGCCACTGTAAACAAACTCCAGACACATGAGTCACCTTGTGTATCTGGTTTATGAGCAAGTGCCTTAACAGTTAAGCCATCTCTCCAGTCCTGCTTTTTTTTTTTCCCCCCAGTTTTTCAAGGTAGGTTCTCACTCTAGCACAGGGTGCTCTGGAATTCATTCTGTAGCCTCAGAATGGTTTGGAATTCAATGATGATTTTATTTCTGCCTCCCTGGTGCTGGGATTATAAGTGTGTGCCACCACTCATGGGGGTAAATACTCTTTTTTTTTTTTTTTAAATAATGGAAGTTAAACTTGTTCAACCTTTTTTTGCTTTTTAATCAGGGTATCTAATCCAGGCTCATTTGAACTTATTTTTTTGTGGGGGAAGTTTGAGGTAGAGTCTTGTTCTAGCCCAGGCTGACCTGCTGCTTTGTAGCCTCAGGGTGGCCTCGAACTCATGGCAGTCCTCCTACCTCAGTCTCCCAAGTGCTGGGGCTAAAGGGGTGCACCACTACACCTTACCTTTTTTTTTTGAGATAGGGTCTCACTCTAGCTCAGGCTGACCTGGAATTCACTATGGAGTCTCAGGGTGGCCTCGAACTCATGGTGATCCTCCTACCTCTGCCTCCTGAGTGCTGGGATTAAAGGCGTGTGCCAGCAAGCCCAGCTTAACCTTACTTCTTTTGAACTTTTTAATTGCTGGGATTATGGGCATATGCCACATCCATCCCCAGCTTGAATTATCCAACCTTTACTTTTTATCTGGGGTGAAAGAAAATTTAATTTGATCTTAGAATAAAATAGGAGTGATTAATAAAGGGAAGCTTGTTTGAGTTTTGTGGAGCCTGTTACAAATTCTGCTTGTACATCTCTTGAGGATTTTATTTATTTACTTATTATTATTTTGTTTTTCAAGGTAGGGTCTCACTCTAGGCCAGGCTGACCTGGAATTCACTATGTAGTTTCAGGGTGATTCTTCTCTCTGCCTCCCAAGTGGTGGGTTTAAAGGCATGCGACACCACATCTGGCTGGCTTTTTTTTTTTTTTTTTAATGAGTTAGCAATATTATATGAAATAAGGAAAAAGTGGGAAAGTAAAAATAAAAAGGGAGAAGAGTATATATTGAGCTTCAGACTTCTTAAAATTCCTGCTATGAGATATTGAAGACAATGAGTTGTTAACTCTTTTTATTGATAACTTCCACATCTTTTTCTTAATTTTAATTTCTTTTACCCCAAAGAGTACAGGGGCTCAGGTCCAGGTGGCAGGGGATATGCTCCCCAACTCGACTGAGCGGGCCATCACTATTGCTGGCATTCCACAGTCCATCATTGAGTGTGTCAAACAGATCTGCGTGGTCATGTTGGAGGTAAGCCCTCAGGCTCATGCTTGGTTGGGGGTTGGTTTTGGGCATAGAGAAACTGATCTATATTTAGTAAGTCTAGAATTAGGTGAAGCTGTTATAATCTGCCAATGGGGGAGGGGAAAGAGGTTCTCTGAGTTCATATTTTCCTAACCCCCAGCTTTGACTTTTATTATGGCCTGTGAGCAAAAATAGAATCTGCTAAGCAGCCAATGGATCATAGCAATTCTGGTTGTGTGTGTAGGGGAAGGTTTACTACTTGTACAAGATAGGGGTTTGGGTTCCTGAAAAGCTGTTTTTTGGATTGCTTTATTTTTGTTATCCTTACTTAGACACATGCTTTTATTTCTGACTTTGAAAGCAGGATACATTCAAAATAATGCTTGTAGAGTAGAATATACATCAGTGTTGGTGTTTTGAATGCTTTATGAAATCTTGCTGATACAGCAAAATCAAACCTTTTTGAATTGGTAGAATTGATCCAATATTGACAGAAAGAAAAATGTCATTTCCAAATGAGTTTTAAAAAAATCTTGAGTGGGCCTGGTGTGTTAGTGCATGCCTTTAATCCCAGCACTCAGGAGGCAGAGATAGGTGGATTGCTGTGAGTTTGAGGCCACCTTAAGACTACATAGTGAATTCCACATCAACCTGGGCTAGAGTGAAGCTCTACCTTAAAATAAAGTGTGTATACACACACACACACACTCACACACACACACACACACACACACACATTGATTGGATGGAGCAAGGTGTCGTGGCTCACGCCTTTAATCCCAGTAATTGGGAGGCTGAGGTAAGATCCCTGTGATATTTGAGGCCACCCTGAGACTACAGAGTGAATTCCTGGTCAGCCTGGGCTAGTGTGAGACACTCCCTTGAAACCCCCTTTCCCTCAAAAAAATTATTGGATACTTAGATAATGTCTTAGTTATATTAGCTATACTTAGGTGCACTATATTTTCATCCTTGGCTTCATTTCTATTTATTTCTTTTTATTTTTGTTCTAGGGTAGGGTCTCACTCTAGCCCAGGCTGACTTGGCATTCACTGCTGTAGTTCCAGGCTGGCTGCAAGCTCAGCCATCCTACTTCTGCTTTCCAAGTGCTGGTTGTAAAGGCATGTGTTACCACAGCTGGCACCTGGTCTATTTATTGATACTTAAGTGAGATCCTAAAAATTACCAAATAAAGTATGTATAAAAGTTTGTTTGTGCATGTATTTAAAAACAAAAATCATATTTAAAGTCACTTCATGGGTTTAGGAGGTTCCTAGGTGGGTAGGTCTCTTGTTATAAAAATATGTTGGCCTGAGTTCCTATTCCCAAAACCCATGTAAAACCAATGCAGTAGTGTGTCTATAGTCCCAATGCCCCTACAGTAAAAATGGAAATCATTGTGATGAGAATTTCTAGAAGTTCAGGACTCAGCTAGTCTGTTTTATGCAGTGGTGAACAAGAAACCTTGCCTCAAACAAGAGAAGGCAAGGACTGACATCCAAGGTTGTTCTCTGACTGCCATGTTCGTGCTGTTGTATATGTGCACATGCCTGCCTTTGTACACATATTTTATAAACACATACAGATTAATAAATTATTTCAGGGCCCCTGCCTTGAAGATACCGTGAGCCATAGTAGTTCAACTTTTTTGTTCAAAGGTTAATTAACTGCTGATACTTGGGTTAGGTCTAGACAGAAACAACTTGATTGTTGAGGGGATGGAAATAATAGTTGTTGATTTAACTGACCTGTGTGTGCTAAAGCCACACAGCTGAAGCAGCTTTGAAACCTTATCTCTTTTTGTTTTTTTCCCCTTTGACTCTCTCCCAGTCCCCCCCGAAGGGCGTGACCATCCCGTACCGGCCCAAGCCCTCAAGTTCTCCAGTCATCTTTGCAGGTGGTCAGGTAAGAAAATTCTTATTGGTGGGCTAGAATAAAAGATAATAGTTGAAATGTCAACTTTGTTAGCAACACACCAAGCCCACTCTGCATGCTTGCTGAATCCTGTACTCTGGCCATAATTTGACTTGCTTTTAGTTTCATTTTTGTACTGGAGAAAGCCTTGAATGCAAAGCCTTTATTTAATTTGTAGCAGGCAGTGGAAGTTTTGTAGGCACTCAGAAGTGGTAATTTATAGTGTGTTGGGTTAGAAGAGTTAAACTGACTCAGTTTCACTGCTTCTCTTCCTACTCCCAATCTTATCTATGCTTTATATGTATGGAATAATTTTAGAGGTCGGAGTAAAGGTAACAGATTAAGACCTCTGATGGAGTTTTTTGATGCTAATCTCAAATTTGGGAGGTCTTGACTTGAGTGCCCTACAAACTTTCCCTTCCCTATACCTCACTTCCCCTACTCCTACCCTGCCACTCCCAAACTCCAGTGTGTTATCCTTTAGGCTCCTAACCTCATAAACACTGGTTTGAACCCACATGGCGTAACTGATGTCAGCTGGAGTAAGCGTTGAGCATATAAGAATAGAAGGGGAGAGCATGTTGGGCTGTGGTGCTGTGACCTTTGGTGTTAGAATTTAAACACCAAAGTGATTTTTTGGTGCCTCTACTTCTTCACCAGTCTAAACTTCATCTTTGATTCATGGTTTACTATGAATTTAGATTTGTATGATCAGAGCATTGATGAGAACCAAGTTAGTATTATTGTTCATATTTGAGTAATAATAGGTAAACTATTTTTTAGAGTATTGGGATTCATATAGAAATAATCACCTTCATTTGTTAGCTAAGTGCATTGATGAAAGTGCCTTTTTGAAACCACATGGCCTGTTAAAAAGCATCTTTAACTGGTTCCATTTATTTGTATTTGGTCTGAAAGCCATTTTAGAAGGGAAACATCTCATTGACAGTCTACATTTTGGGGAGTTTCTTATATCACTCTGGAAGCTTTCACTAGTTAGTCATGTTGTTCTCTTGAGATGGATTAGTAGTTTGCTTTAAGTGCTAGCCTTGTATGAATAGGTTTGTCAGAGGGCTCTCAGACAGTCTGGATAGTTGGGCAGATAGGCAGACTCAGTCATTTGTAGCCAAGAGTGTTAGCCTTAGGAATTACCCTTCTCCCTTGGAACTCCAGGTTTCTGCTCTTAAGTACATTTCCATTCCTATTTGGAATAACAGGAGTTCCATCCTTTGTGTCATCAATCTGTTTAAAATTTCTCCTTTCCTATCTTTCTCTTTATCCCTCCTCACCCTTCATACCTTTTTGCTTCCCTCCCCTCCCTCCCCTTTACTCATTTAACCACCCTTTAAAAGCTTGCAGCTTCTTCCATGAGTTGCCCTGTCATGGGTCAATCCCTTGGGCCTTTTTAAATGGACCAGTTCATACAATGTTCACAGGTGGACCTGTGTCTTTTGTTCCTTTGTGGCAGTGGGCTCTGTTCAATTCAACCCCACAATAACCAGGAGCTGACATCAGCTCTGTTGCCCTAGCCCTTCATTCTTACTGAAAATAGCCCGATTGTGCAGTGTGAAGTAACTTTTTTTTTTTTAAATTCACTGATTACAGCTCGTTTTAAATCTGTGTTGTGAGCTCCTTTTTAAAGGAAAAGAATAAACAACCTTTTTTTGTGTGAATTTCATGCTGGTGACAAGGTGCCGGATTGACAGCCCTGGAGACTGAAATCCTCTATTTATCCACAGGACAGGTACAGCACAGGCAGCGACAGTGCGAGCTTTCCCCACACCACCCCGTCCATGTGCCTCAACCCTGACCTGGAGGGACCACCTCTAGAGGTGAGAGGGGATGTTCAGTCTCCAAGGCTCACTCAATCCTTCCGCCTCAGCCGAGACTGCCAACACACGGGGGGCCCAGTGGCGCTGGTGATTTTTGTGCTGTGGACACCACCTGTCCACGGGGACCTGGACTGACCCCCCCACCTCATTTCACACAGGCCGCGTAGCCCACCAGATGGTAACACCAACTTTTTTTTTTAATTATTTTTTTTTGTTGTTCAACCCTCTCTTTTCCCTGTCCCACTCCTCCCATCCCATTTTCACCTTCCCACCCCCACCTGGGTGTGCTTTGGGGGTACTGGCCACTCTGATGTGAGAAGTTTCACATCTTGTTAAATAACCAGCCATTCCTTCCTTCCCCTCCCTCCTTTTTTCCTTTTCCTTTCCTCCTCATCCCTCCCATTATCCTAAAGACCCAGCTCCCTTTTTGGGAGGTTATGGTGTGTGGGGGGAGGAGGGCTTAGTGGGAGCTGCAAGTGCCTTTTGGAGGGGAGGAGGGAGAAGGCAGGATGGTCAACCTCCCTAGTGTTAGGGACTCAGCTAGATTCTAGTGCACTTAAGGTCTTTAGGTAGCTTATAGGGAAAAGTAGGTTAGGTAAGGGAAGTGTTTCAATACATGCCATGCAGGTTTGTGCAGATACAAATCATTCACGGTTCCATGATTGGTAGAAGGGTTTGGGAGTAAGGGAAGAAACTTATTTCCCTCCTAGGTATCTTCTGTACAGGGTGTGGAGGTGGGGCATGGTCAATCGAGGCATTGCTTAATCTCACTTTCCACATTTCATTAAAAAGTAGATGTGAAGCCGGGCGTGCTGGCTCACGCCTATAATCCCAGCACTCGGGAGGCTGAGGTAAGAGGATCACCATGAGTTCCAGGTTAGTCTGGGCTAGTGTGAGACCCTGCCTCAAAAAATGTAAATACATATATTCTGCCTTGATTGAAAGGAACTTGGCTACCCTGGAATAAAGCCATTATATTTAGAGTTCAAAGAAGGCCAGTTTAGGTCTGACTGTTCTGAGATTCTATCTACTGCTGCAATCTCTGGCCTCCCCATTTAGTTCAACTCTGGCTTCCTGGCTAATTGAAATCTGTCTTCCTCCCTCCCCCACCACACACACACTGGGTGGCTGTCCGTGATTGGCTTTTAATAGGAACTGTTTTCCTCCTTTTGTAGGCCTATACCATTCAAGGACAGTATGCCATTCCACAGCCAGATGTAAGTTTTGTTTTCACTTCTTGTTTTGAAAAGCTCCCTCTCCATCCAAAATTGTCTGACTCCTTTCTCCTAAGTAGTCAGAAGTGAGTTGGGTCTTAAACATTTGCAGTGAAGTTTTCCTCACAAGGTGAACCACACAGTAGCATCTTGTTTACCTTTGAACTTTTAACACCTAAAAATCATAATCATTTCATTAGCTTTTTACCCCTTTGTTTCGTTTCATATTACTTTGCCTAAAAGAGAAAATGTTCCAATGTACATTGTTAACTTCGTGCACAGTTAAAGGGTATAATGAAATGTGTGCTTCCTTTAATGAAGTCCTTTTCATGGGGGAAGTGGGAGATTGGGTTTTTACGTTGGATACTTCTCAATCTGAGGTGATATTCAAAAAATCATTGGGGTGCTTATTTGCACAAGGAAGATAGGAAGCTGAATGTTTGGGAATTAAAATTTTCCACTAAAAACACCTCCAAACTACTGGGATTTAGGCTTTGTTTAAGGGTATTTCGGCACGCTTCCTTTATCCTTACTAACTTTATCAGGTATTGAGCATTAGACTTAGAAGTTGAGTTTGGTTTTTTGGGTAGTGGTAGGCCCCAGGAGAAATGGAAAGTAGATCTGAAAGGGATTTTTGTGCCACCAGCAAGGGCAGTTTATAAAAAAAATAGTTGTAAAAGTTGGTGTTGGTGAGGACTAAGCCCAGTTTTGTTTTCTTTTTAACCTCTTTCCTCCTTGCAGTCTCCTTGCCCCCCTCATCTCCTTCCCTTTTCCCAATACTGGTGGAACCCTTGCATGGTGTGTTTCCCCTAGCACTACTGCACAGTTTGTTTACCTAGCCTGTCTGTGCTTGTCCCTGGGGCAACTGTTGTAATGGCTGCAAACACCTTCATTATACAGTCCACAGGGGATGGTTGTTGAGCAGGTGCTGTTGCTTTCCTTATGTACTCAAAATGCATTCATTCTTGCACACATACACCCTTTCTATTTCTAGTCTTTTCCCTTCATTGTTTGCTTGTCTTCTGGATTGTACTGTAAAACTTCATCCTTAACCATCTGTTGTAGTTGGAATAGTAGAGTCACCTTTGAGGATCAGGAGCTCTGTATTTTCACATGAATGTGCTTGAACCCTGGCTATGTTAATCTCCTAATGCTCGTTTCTTTTATTTTCTTCTTGCAGTTGACCAAGCTGCACCAGTTGGCAATGCAACAGTCTCATTTTCCCATGACACATGGCAACACTGGATTCAGTGGTATGGATACCTCAATGTTTATTTCTGTAAGGTATAGTGCAAGACAGAGGCCAGTCCCAAGGTCTCAGCTTGACAACTGTTTAAAAACAAACTTCATTGCCCAGCATCCTGCTGGCTTAAACTTGGCCAGTCTACTATGGCTAAACCCAAGGAGGTAATGTGTTTGTTAATGTTATTTTCATTTGGGGTGAGTTGTTCTAAAATAAAGGCCCAGAAGGTTTGGGGTGAGGTCTGGGGATGCTTGTCAGGCAAAGGGTAGGCTGATATTTCTTTTTATCCATCCTGATTTTTGCCCCCTTGATCTGATCAGCACCCCCTTTCTCTTCACCATCTATTCACAAGAGTTGGGTAGAACAATCCATTTGTGCCAAATTGTGTAGTGTATTTTGTTTTTTTTTTTTTTTGTTTTGTTTTGTTTTTGGGCTTTTTTTTTTCTGTATAAGGAATAACTTGTCCGATAGGGTTAGGATGAGACCACCAAACTCATTTTCACTTGTATCTTAACAGGCATTGAATCCAGCTCTCCAGAGGTGAAAGGCTATTGGGGTAATGATTAAAAAAAAAAATCTGTAGTATTCTACTGTTATATTAATAAACTGGTGGGAGTCTTGTTTCACTGCCCATGAACCATACCAGCAACATGCACATGGCAGAGAGGAGCTGAGAGAGCAAAGGGTGGGGCTGGTGCTCATGAGGGTCCCTTGATGGATCTGGCCAACCACCTTTTAAAAATGCAGTTGAGAGCAGGACTAGAATTATAAGTGTTAGCCAGCTGTCTAGGTGGGTATGGGTGTTTGTGATGGGATTTTATTTTTCTTTTCCTTTTTTTCTTTGAAAAACCAAATAAAAGCCAGGATAATTCGAGCAACAGAAAGTATAAATCTGGAGAAATAAACTCCCCTCACCCTGATTGCCATTTCATCTATCTGACCTTTAGTTCTGGGTTAGGATGATAGGGGTAGAGGGTGTTAATATGATGCAAATATAATTAAAGCAACTCAGTATTGTGCCAAAAATACCCTCGGTACCCAGGAACGGCCATGATGTTGGCACTGGTGCTAGTGAGCATTAGGTGAGATGAAATTGGGACACACCAGCAGGAAATCATAAGTAGAAAGGAAGTACAGAAGCACTTGATGTTTAGGTTTTGGTCCTGTTTGAGGATACCACACTCCCTTGTTTCCGTCCCCTTACCCGTAATAGGCTGGGCTTTGCAGGAAATGGCATGAATTCAGCTCTTATGACTGTACAGAAGAACCTTTCCAGCATTATGTCTGCACTCCTCTCCCCCCCCCCCCTCTTTTCCTCCTTGGAGGCTTCAAAGTTAGTGACGAATCTCCCAACAGCCAATGCTGGGTTTCCAATTTATTTCTTTCTGTTAGTTTAATGTGCAAATCAGTGTGATCTCTGAATGCTGTGCATTGAACTTTCTTGCTCTCTTCTGTCTTTTAGCAGGTTTGGATGCGTCTGCTCAGACTACTTCTCATGAACTCACCATTCCAAACGATGTAAGTATATATGTAGTTAGTTGGATTTTATGAATAAAAACTGACTGCTACTCTTTTTTTAAATTTTTTTTCCAGAAGATTTATTATTTATTTGAGAGAGATAGAGATTGGGCATTCCAGGGCCTCTAACCACTGCAAACGAACTCCAGATGCATGTGCCACCATGTGCATCTGGCTTAGGTGGGACCTGGAGAATTGAACCTGGGTCTAAGTTTCACAGGCATGTGACTTAACCGCTAAGCCATATCTCCAGCCCTGACTTCTACTCTTCATGAAGCGCTAAGAAAAGAAAATGAGGGTTTAAACTTTTTATTGAGATGGAGAGAGGCAGAAGAGAGAAGATAGGGTGTGGATGTACCAGTGCCTCCTAACACTACCAAAAAACCTCCTGACATATGTATTACTTCGTGTGTCTGGCTTTATGTGGGTTCTGGGCAATTGAACCAGGGCCCTCAGGCTTTGTAAATAAAAGCAAGCAAGAGCCTTTAACCACTAAGCCATCTCCCCAGTCTGAAAATAGTGATTTTTATGCACTATTTTTTTTTGTTATGTAGTTATTTACTGGGAAGAATGAAGTGGTCATGCCAGGACTTCATATTATGGCAAATGAACTCCAGGTGCATGTGTCATTTTGTGCCTCTGGCTTTTAAATGGGTAATGGGGAATTGAACCCAGGCCATCAGGCCTTGCAAGTGGGCATGTTTAACTTCTGAGCTATCTCTCCAGCCCCAACATTGGATTTTTATTTATGTTTTTCAAGGTAGGGTCTCAGCAATCCTCTTACCTCTGCCATAATTAAAGGTGTGCACCATGTCCAAACATTATATTTTTATGTTACTGCTATTTATTTATTTTTTTTGTTTTTCGAGGCAGGGTCTCACTCTGGTCCAGGCTGACCTGGAATTAACTCTGTAGTCTCAGGGTGGCCTTGAACTCATGGCGATCCTCCTACCTCTGCCTCCCGAGTGCTGGGATTAAAGGCGTGCGCCACCACCCCCGGTTCGTTCTGTTATTTTTGATTTTGGAGGTAGGATCTCACTTCAGCCTAGGCTGACTTGGAATTCCCTATGTAGTCTCAGGCTGACCTCAAACTCAGGCAGTCCCCGTACCTGTGCCTCCCATGTAGGATTGAAGGCCAACACATCTGACTGCTTGCCTTTTTTTTTTTTTGGCTTTTCGAGGTAGGGTCTCACTGTGGTCCAGGCTGACCTGGAATAAACTCTGTAGTCTCAGGGTGGCCTTGAACTCACGGTGATCCTCCTACCTCTGCCTCCCGAGTGCTGGGATTAAAGGCGTGCGCCATCACGCCCGGCTTTTTTTTTTTTCTTAACCACGGTGGAATGGTCCTTGAATGTTAGATCATGTTCAACATGATTGCCAATAACCATATGTGGCTATTTGGGTTGAGAATAAAACAAATTTTTAGCACATTAGCATGTTACTTTGTAATATTGACCAGTATAAATATATTCTGTTCTCTTTACCCAAAGCAAAACTTTTGAAGATACCAAAAATTTTTATTAGTGTAGTAATGGTGCATTCATCATAGTGGGATGAATTTAAGTGAAGGCTTAAACTAAGAAAAAGGTGGGTTGGGGGGAGAGATGACATGGCATTTGAGGCACTTTCCTGCAAAGCCTAAGGACTCAGGTTTGATTCCCCAGTACCCGTGTAAGCCAGATACACAAGGTCGTACATGTGTCTGAGGTTCATCTGTAGAGGCTGGATGCCGTGGCAAGCCAATTCTCTCTCTCTGTTTGTTTCTCTCATAAATAATAGCAAACAAATAAAACATTTAAAGAAAATTGGAGTTGAGACAGGCATGCTTCCCAGCACTTGGGAGGAAGAAGTAGGAGTATCACTGTGAGTTTGAGGACACCTAGAGACTATAGAGTGATTTCTTGGTTGGCCTGGGCTAAAGTGAAACCTTAACTTCAAAAAGCCCCCCCCCCCCCCAAAAAAAAAAGGTAGCTGAGGAGGTATTTCAGTGGTTAAAGGTGCTTGATTGCAAAGTCTGCTAGGTGGAATTTGATTTCCCAGGAACCACATAAATATGCATCAGGGATTCAAAGATGCCTTATTGCAAAGCTTTCCTGTTATAACACTTGCATAAAAGCAGATGTAAGAAAGTGGCTCATGCATGTGGTGCTTATTTGCATGAAGAGGACTTGGCAACTCATTTACACACACACACACACACACACACACACGGAAAATTAATTAATTTATTTGACAAAGTGCAAAAGAGGCACATAGAGAAAGAATGGGAGTGCCAGGGCCTCTAACCACTGCAGAAGAACTCCAGATGTATATGACACTGTGCATCTGGCTTTTTGTAGGTACTAGAGACTTGAATCCTGGTCCTTAGCCATTGCAGGCACTAACCACTGAACTACCGCCAGCCCACAGTTTTTTTAACCTCAAGGTAGCCTGGCTAGCCCACAATTTTTTTTCCCTTAAAGAATTACAGCCATGCACGGTGCCACACATCTTTAATCCCAGCATTCCAGAGGCAGAGGTAGGAGGATTGCCCTGAGTTCAAGGCTACTTTGAGACTACACAGTGAATTCCAGGTCAGCCTGTGCTATAGTAAAACCCTACCTTAAACAAAACATGAATTACTGTGGAACCTGTACTTCCAAGTCTCTGCTCCCCACCAAGGGATGGTCTCATTATAACCCAGGCTGACCTGGAATTCACTCTAACTCTAGGTTGTCCTTGAACTCAACAGTGATCCTCCTGCCTAATTCAGTGTTTTAGTTTATTTTTATTTATTCAAGAGAGAAAGAGAGAAAGAGAATGGACATAGCTAGGGCCTTCAAACTGTGCTGAAAACAAAATCAAAAATACACGTGCCACATCTGGCTTATGTGGGTTCTGGGAAATTGAACCTGGGTCCTTTGGCTTTACAGGCAAGCACCATAATTGCTAAGCCATCTCTAGCCCCACAGGTGATTTTTGTTTTTTTTTTTTTTTGAGTTAGGGTTTCACTCTAGCTCAGGCTGACCTGAAGTTTTTTACTATGTAGCCTAATGGTGGCCTCGAACTCGAGGTGATTCTACCTCTGCCTCCCGAGTGCTAGGATTAAAGGCATGCACCACCACACCCGGCTCCAAAGATTTTTGGTAAAATTTGGCAGAGATTGTTGGTTGCAGATAGATAGATAGTAGGTTTCATTGCCAAACTTTTATATACAAATTGTAGATACTAGAGGGTTGAGGTAGAATGCTTGGATATAATCATGCAACTCTTAATTTTGTATGCCTTTTCCTTTCCTTTCAAGTTGATTGGCTGCATAATCGGGCGTCAGGGCGCCAAAATCAATGAGATCCGTCAGATGTCTGGGGCTCAGATCAAAATTGCAAACCCAGTGGAAGGGTCTACTGATAGGCAGGTTACCATCACTGGATCTGCTGCCAGCATTAGCCTGGCCCAATATCTAATCAATGTCAGGTAAGGTTTACCTACCTTTTCCTCTTATCAATGCCAACTCAGTAGTGAAGGTTGGGTGCTGCAATGTATAATTAAATACAGGGTTACTTGGGAATAGTAGAGATGGTAAAAGCATGTTTTAAAAGGGTGAGCTCTGCTTTCCTTCCATCTCTAATTTAGCAGAAAGGGTAATAGATTGGGATAAGTTTGCATGGGGGTCACACAGATTGCTTGACTTTGTTGATTTGGGAGAATGAAAAGGGTGGTATGTCTTCCCTCAATAGGACAGTACTCTGGCTATAGCAGCCATACTGATAAAATGTAGGTTTTCTTTTTGTCTATTTCACTGATTGGAGTCCAAAGCAACTTAATTGGACTAAGGATAATGAAGGAATCAGATATCTAACAAAGGAATGAGATATCCTTCTTGGAAGCAGCCTTTACCATTCAGTCTGCAAACATTTTTCTCAAATAGCATGAATGTTACATTTCTCAGATTTTTAGGGAAAGAGTAGCTCAGGGTTAAGAATATTCCAGAAATACTAGTTGTGTTTTTATTATTATTCCTCAGTTTCCTTAGGTAATGTTAATACAATCAACAATTGTAGGACAGATGTACATATCTTTCTTTTTTTTTTTTTTTTGGTTTTTCAAGGTAGGGTTTCACTCTAGCCCAGGCTGACCTGGAATTCACTATGGAGTCTCAGGGTGGCCTCGAACTCACAGCGATCCTCCTACCTCTGCCTCCCAAGTGCTGGGATTACATATCTTTCTTAATGCTCATGTGCTTCAGTCACTTTTTAATTTTTATTTTAGTTTTTTGAGGTAGGGTCTCACTCTGGTCCAGGCTGATGTGGAATTAATTCACTATGTAGTCTCAGGGTGGCCTTGAACTCACTGTGATCCACCTACCTCTGCCTCCCAAGTGCTGGGATTAAAGGTGTGCGCCAACATGCCCGGCAGGAAAGAATTTTTTAAAAATATATTTTTTATTTGAGCGAGACAGGAAGAGAGAGCTCAAGAGGGAATATGGGCATGTCAGGACCTTATGCCACTGCACACAAACTCCAGACACACACACACTTTTTGTATCTGGCTTTACATAGTTACTGGGTAATTGAACCCAGGCCTTCAGGCTTTACAAGCAAGCATCTTTGACTGCTGAGCCATCTCTCTTGCCCCAAGTCTTATTGTCATGTGTGTACTTAACCTTCTGTTTGTGCTTTGGTTATTATTATTGTTTTGTTTTCTTTTTTGAGGTAAGGTCTCACTCTAGCTCAGGTTGACCTGGAATTCACTATGTAGTATCAGGGTCTCAAACTCATGGTGATCCTCCTACCTCTGCTTCCCAAATGCTGGGATTAAAGGCTTGAGCCACCACACCCGGCTGTGCTGTGATATTTTATCCCTGGTTGAATATGTCGATTCCTCAGTAGCAGTCCCGGCTTTTTCTTTGTATTTTCATGCTTTGAGCTACTGCTAGTGTATATGTAGAAAAGACAATATCTAGGTGGAGTTTTCTGTGGAGATACTAAGCTTTCAACTTACCAAGCACATCAAGTCTTTAATGTTTGAAATGATAGTAAGCTTTTACACAAGGTTGTTAGCAAAGATTTCTTCTCTTCTTTCTAGCTGGGATATTGAAAGGGAGTTTTACATGGCAAAAAAATAATGTTTTTGAAAAAATGTGGAAATTGTTATTTTCTGTTTTGGCTAAGCCCTGAATATTGTCAGATAGTTGAAATTGGGACTGTTTTGGTCCTTTTTTGGTAAGATCATTGGCTACCATTGTAAGGAAGAAGTTTATAACTTTAAGTCATTCTTTGCAAGATTATTTTTAGTGAATAGCTTGCTGTTCAGTAGTACCCTATTTGATGTACTATACAAACTATGGATTTGGGTCAGACTTTTTCATTTTTTTTTTTCTCTGAGGTAAGGCCTCACCGTAGTTCAGGCTGACCTGGAATTCACTGTGTAGTCTCAGGGTGGCCTCAAAATAACAGCAGTCCTCCTCTGCCTCTAGTGAGGCACCACCATGCCTGGGTGGGTCAGATTTTAAAGCCTAAACACCGAAGCAAGGACTATGTGCAGAGTTGCTCTTGACCACATCTTGGCCTACTTCTGATGCAAAAGTCAAACTGATTTTGTTAATATTAGGCAAGAAATGTTTATCAGCTTTTATTAATGGCAGTCAGTTACTTTGGGTCACATTGTTTGACCCCAGAAAGTATCCATGTTCTTGCTTAAACACACTCACAGGAATAGGTAAAGCATTCTTTTTGCTTTATAAACATGTTTTGGTAGTACTTTTAAGTTTGTTTTAGTATTAAGAGTATGGAAAGTTAAGATAACAAGGGGCCTTTTATACTCTACACCAGTCTTCCAAGAGAAAAATGTCCCCAGTACTAGCTACACAAATTTTTAAAGCATTTTTCATTGAAAAGGCTATATATGTATTTTTTTAAGTTTTATTTTATTTAAGAGAGAAAGAAATAAGCAGGTAGAGAGCATGGACATGACAGGACCTTCAGCTGGTGCAAATGAACTCCAGATGCATGCACCTCTTTGTGCATCTGGTTTACATGGGTCCTGGGGATTCAAACCTGGGTCCACTAAACCATCTCTCCAGCCCAAAAAGGCTATATTTATGTAAACTTGAAGATAATCTGACTAGTCAGTGACCTACTGTGAACTCATAATGTTCCATTCTATTGTAATACTTTGGTTCATTTGCTCTGGACATATAAGTGGATGTCAATATGAAAAATAGCAAAAATAGGTCAAAAAAAATTTTTTTAAGCCAGGTGTGGTGGTAGCACACCTGTAATCCCAGTACTGAGGAGATTTGAGGCAGGTAAAAATACTGAGTGCTTGCTTCAGAACATTTTTTTTTCCAAGGTAGGGTCTCACTCTAGCCCATATCACTATGTAGTCTCAGGGTGGCCTTGAACTCACAAGGATCCTCCTACCTCTACCTCCCAAGTCCTGGGATTAAAGGCGTGCGCCACCATGCCCAGCACATTTTTATTTTATTTATTTTTCTTAGTGTAACATATAAAGCTTCACAAGTAATTGTTTGATTAGTTGATTGGTTCTTCATTTAAATGGGAAACTAGATTTGAGTAAAACATTTTTTCCTATGGAGATTGAATATTATTCATAGTCTTGATTTTTTTTTTTTTTTTTTTTTTTTTTTTTTTTTTTTTTGAGGTAGGGTCACCCTTCAGCACAGGCTGACCTGGAATTCACTATGTAGTCTCAGCTGAACTCGAACTCATGGTGATCCTCATAACTTGGCCTCCCAAGTGCTGGGATTAAAAGGCATGTGCCACCATGCTCAGCTTTTTTCTTTTTTTAAGATCATTCTGATATTGAAGTCTTTTTTATTTATTTATTTTTATTTTTCAAGGTAGGGTCTCACTCTAGTCCAGGCTGACCTGGAACTCACTCTGTATTCTCAGGGTGGTCTTGAACTCACGGTGATCCTCCTACCTCTGCCTCCCAAATGCTGGGATTAAAGATGTGAACCACCATGCCTGGCTATTTAAAAATATTTTATTTATTTAATTTGAGAGAGAGATTGAAATAGGTAGAGAGAGAAAATGAGCACGCCAGGGCTTCCAGGCACTGCATACAAACTGAAGATGCTCGTGCCCCTGCATCTGACTTAATGTTGGTCCTGGAGAATTGAACCTGGTTCCTTTGGCTTTAGCACCTTAGCCATTTCTCTAGCTAAAATTACCCTCCACCATCACCTTTCCCGCCCGGCAGCTCACATACACTACTCAGACACTCTGTTCCTAAGTTTTGAGAGTCATGCTTGCCACACTGGCTCTGAACTTGTTCTGTACCCCTACAGAACCTGAATTTGTGAACCTCTTGCCTCAGCTTCCTGAGTAATTGTTGCTCCTTGCTTCTTGGCTTGTCAGTATGTGCTCTATATGATACCTTTTCTTAGTCTGTCTGCAATTTCTTTACTTAAGCAATTTTAAATAGCATTATGGAAAAGAAGTAATAGTATAAATATTTAGAGGGTGGGATACAGACTTAAAGAGAGATGGCTTTGTCATAAGTTGATAGTAGATCTGCCTAATTGGCAGCCAAAGGCACTGATATGACTAAAGCGGATTTTGTCCTGTACTTTGTCCCTTTTGTGGTCTTCCCTTCCACCCACCCTTTTTTTTGTTCCTTTTTTTTCCTCTGTTACAGTTTAGAAAACGCTAAACCCTCCTCCCAGGCAGCCTCCGTCACGATCCCTGATCACCTCAGCATCAACCTCTCTCAACCCTCCACCCCTTCTTCTTCTTCCTCCTCCACCACCACCCCCTCGCTCGCCACAGCGGGGACCTCCGACGCACCCTCCAGCCTCCCCAACCCTCTTCCGACCGCCCCTTGTGTCTCCAGTCTGCTTGGCATGAAACCCATCCCTCTCCTGGCTCTAAATGTTGTGTCTGCTGCTAAGGGTACCGGGGCTTCAGCTACCACCACCACCACCTCTACTGTGCCATGTGTAACTAACAAACTGAAAGGCGAGAAACAGAGATTCTCTCCCTACTGAGTATATATCTTGAGGCATATATCCTCAAGTGTTGGTTCATTTTGTTTTTATTTGTTAACATTGGTGAGAATCAAACTATTGTGCGCTTGTGACCATTTTCTTTTTACTACTTTGTGGGGTAGATAACTGGGTGGGTGGTGTGGGCAAGGGTAATCTTTGTTTAGGCTTAGGTCTTTTCAGCTGAGTGCCTGTTTCATTTTGACTTACTGAGCCACAGTTCTTATTTTCTCATTCTGTTATCTTTTTTTGTAGCTTTATTCTGCCTTGCAATATTAACAATGTGTTAGGCTCTGTGTTAATGAATAAAAGCTTCTCGGTTAACCCTTTTTTTTTTTTTAATTAATGGTTAAGCTGTCAGCTGGCCTTCTTGTTCAGATCTGTGTTTCTAGCTATAATAAAGTTGCCACAGTAAGAACCTTAGTTCACCGTGTGCTGTGACGGGTGAAGGGGTGGGGATCTTGTTATCTGTGGCTAGTCAACTTGGAAGTCTGCAGCTGACTTGGACCTTTTTGCACCCCACATTAATTTATAATTCATTGCCAATATTCCTACATAGAAGACCTTTAGCAGTTTTAAAATACTGTTGGTCCTTAGATGGCAAGAACCTTCATAGTGAAGAACCATTTTCTCAGATTCCTTATCATGCCAACAGGTATATATACCAAGAACTTTTTTTTCTCAGAATGGTGGGCAAGCAAGGTTTTGTCAGTGAAAGTTAGGTAGCTTCTCTACATTCCTCATGGAGCATTACCTTTCATTCTGTGATACAAGGAGGTTTTATTTTCTTAATTTTTTAGTTTATTTATTTGAGAAACAGATAGAGAATGGGTGCACGAACACATGCACCACCTTTGTGCATCTTGCTTATGTGGGTCTGGGGAATTAAGATTTTGGTCCTTTGGTTTTTCAGGCAGTTGCCTTAACTGTTTATTAAGCCATGTCTCCTGCCCACAAGGAAGGTTTTTTGTTGTTGTTGTTCTGTTTTGTTTACTTATTTGAGAGTGACACACAGAGCGAGGAAGAGGCAGATAGAGACAGAGAGAATGGGCACGCCAGGGCTTCCAGCCACTGCAGACGACCTCCAGACTCATGCGCCCCTTGTGCATCTGGCTAACGTGCGTCCTGGGGAATTTAGCCTTGACCTAGGCTCCTTAGGCTTCACAGGCAAGCGCCTAACCGCTAAGCCATCTCTCCAGCCCGAAGGTTTTTAACCACCCATCTGTGACATTGCTCAGAACTTTACAGAATGTTGACGAGTCATCCTAAACCAACTCTAGTTAGACAGCCAGTACCTGTACTCTTCCCTGTCTACCTTTGTCTCCATGAACACAACCCAAGAAGGAATTATGCGATAGATTTCACAGAATTTTACAGATTAATTTTCCCCTCCTGTAGCAGAAAAAAACTAAACAAAAAACACCACATGTGTTTTGCTTGAAGTCATTGTACTCCTAGTGGTTTATCCATTTTCTCTCTCTGGTACTGGAGCTTTATCCCAGTTCCCTTGGACACAGTGTGCTGTATACTGAGGTTTGCTTCCAACAATTTGCTCATTTTCTTATCCCATAATATGGGCACAGATTTGTTTCTATATGACTAGAAATAATGGGCTAAGGGGTATAGTTTAGGCATTGGCAAAAGTGTTTGGGTATCATTCACAAGGCTCTGGGTTTTATTTCCAGCACCACCACCATCTCCCCACTCCCCTCTCCACCCCCCCAAAAAAAAGAAAAGGAAAGGAGAAAATACTTTAGGTATGTTGGCAGAAGGCCATTTGATTTTCTTCCATTCAACCAATGTTTGTGTGGCCAGGTTCTTCCCAGGGCAGTAGAAAAATGATGTCGATTTTTTTTTTTCCTGGTGAAATTTTTCCAGCATCCCTTTGGGTGACATTGTTAAACAAGCTCTTTATGGACATCACAGTATGTTAGTCAGTGATATTATTATTTGTCCTTTGTCCTATTTGGGGCTTATGAATTTGTGTTAACATTCTCCAGGCTTTATGGAAGATTTTAGAGGGGCATACTTTATTATGTAGGTTGATATTTTCATGTTAGTTGCTTCGTACATTGTCAGGTCCAGTGTCCCTCTTGATAGATAGAACTTAGCATGCTGATCCTTTTTTAATTTATGTAGTTGATTAGAAGACTTAAAAAAAAATATTTGTTGGGCTAGAGAGATGGCTTAGTTAAGCCATTTGCCTGCAAAGCCGGAGGATCCAGGTTCAACTCCCCAGGACCCATGTAAGCCAGATATCTGCACAAGGGGGCACATGTATCTGGCATTCATCTGTGGTGGCTGGGTGTCTTGGTGCAATCATTCTCTCCCTGTCTCTCCTATCAAATAAAAATGAAAATAAAACAATATTTTTAAAAATATTTATTAATTTGGAAACAGGTAGATAGAAGAAATATGGACACAATGGGGCTTCCAGCTGCAGCAAATGAACTGCAGATGTATACACCACTTTTTGTATCTAGTTAGCTGTATGTGGGTACTGATGAATTGAACCCAAGTTGTTAGCCCTTTTTTTAGGCTTTGCAGGCAGCGCCTTAACTGCTGAGACAGCCCTTCTGTCTGTCTCTCTCTCTCTCTCTCTCTCTCTCTCTCTCTTTTTTTTTTTTTTTTTTTTTTTGGTTTTTCGAGGTAGGGTCTCACTCTAGCTCAGGCTGACCTGGAATTCACTATGTATTCTCAGGGTGTCTTTAGACTCACCACAGTCCTCTTACCTCTGCCTCCCAAGTGCTGGGATTAAAGGCGTGCGCCACTATAAGATTTCTTAATCTAATGAATATTCACTAAGTAAAGTAGTGCTGGGAAGGAATCCAGATGGGTCCGGGGGGAAAAGTATCTTTAACTCCTACAAGTACTTGATGTTAAATTTTTAAGAGGTTAGAGCTCCCTCATGTGGTCCAATCTTTGAATTTTTCATTTCTCCTCTGATGCCCTTGCCCCTTCTTGTACACATCATTATTAGTCTACACTTGATTATGAATTCTGGACAGTTGCAGTGCTCTTTATGTTTGTTACCAGAGTGCTACCACTGTCTTGCATGACTTTTTTTAAGGTTCTCTGTCTATTCTGTAGCCAAATAGTTCTTGAATTTTCTTTCCTATTGAACTTTTTCATTAAAAGCTCATTGTTACCTTGGCCCAGTTCATCCTGTTTTGAGATTTGCAAGAACCTATTCCTCTCCCAAAGGAGTAAATATTTCCCTTCATGCTAAACTGAAGTTACTTATAATAGTACTAACCCAGCCCCCTTACCTGCATTTTTGACTTTTCAGACATGTTCTTAGTTGAATTTAAGGTGGTAAGGGAGATAGAATTTTAACTTAAAAAGTAAAGGTAATGTGTAATTGAAAGAACTCTTCAGTTTCTTAGCCCTTAGTTTTTCCCCATTCATTAGCTGCTTTTAGCTTTGCATTGTTACAGATACAGATGATTATCAGTTCTATTCTATTGACTTACCCAACTCATTATGAAATAAATTTTGCCTGTTTTTTTTTTTTTTTTTTTTTTTTTGGTATGTGTTTTAATGTGGGGTCTCATTGTACTCCAGGCTCACCTGGAATTAACTCTCAGGCTGGCCTTGAACTCACAGTAGTCTTCTACCTCTGCCTCCCTTTCAAGTGGGATTAAATGCATGTGCCACCACACTGTAACAGTGCTGCACATGGAGATTTATTCAAAGTGAGAAGCTAAATATTGCTGTCTTATCTAGTAATACCAGTAAAGGAACTAAATGCCTAGATACACTTCCTTAAAAGCCCTAGAAGCCTGATGTGCCTTTAATCCCAGCACTCAGGAGGCAGAGGTAGGATTGCCATGAGTTTTAGGCCAGCCTGGGACTAAAGGAATGAGTTCCAGGTTAGCTTGGGTTAGAGTAAGACCCTGTCTTGAAAACCCTATTTGGTTTCTAGGACCTCATATGACCTAATTGAAACAGAATAATATATAGCCTAAGGACAGCCGAAATAGCTCAGTTGGAGTGTTAGGCTGAAGAATATTATAGCTAGATAGGTTTCAAAGGAGGATTTGGCTCAGTGAGAAGGCTGTGTATTTTATTTAGTTTCAAGAATAAGGTACATTTTTTTGGTTTGTTTTCTCTTCTTAATGTTTTTGTTTTAAAATATAAACCTGAAAACAGTAGATTGCAAAGTACTTGTTTCCTTTAACATTAGATGCCTTTGGCATTTAAAACAATATAGCTTCATCAAAATAATAGGCTTCACATTGAGAGGAGCCCAATGCTAAAGTAAAGACTTCTGAGTTTTGAAAGCATTAGCCTTATGAGACTATTTAGTTTTTCCTTTTCCAAACTGATGTATTCTATTTTTGGAGGAGGTAAAAATAAGAGGAAAAATAATTAGCTTTTTAAAGTTTTATTTTTTATTTGAGAGAATAGGTGCTGCTGCAAATAGATTCCAGACACATGCCTCATCTCTGCATCTGGCTTATGTGGGTCCTGAGGAATCAAACCTGGGTCTTTTGGCTTTTCAGGCAAGCTCCTTAACCACTAAGCCATCTCTCCAGCCCTCAAAAAAATATTTTTATTAGCTCTCTGCAGAAAGTGCCCATATGAATGAGAATGGGCATGCCAGGGCCCTGCTGCAAACAAACTCCAGACATATGTACCACTTTGTGTATATGGTTTTATGTGGGCATTGGGGAGTCAAACCCAGGCCATCAGGCTTTGCAAGCAAGTGACTTAAGTGCTGAGCCATCTCTCCAGCTCTTAGTGGCATATATGGGTACTAGGGAATTGAACCATGGTCATCAGGCTTTGCAGGCATGCACTGAACAGCTGAGACATCTGTTCAGTCCCCAAATCCTTCAACAGATAAGGATAAGGCTTTAAAGAAAATGTCACCAAGGTGCTTCTTCCCTCTTCTGATTTACTTTCTCAGAAACTTGTATTTCAAAACCTCTATAGGCTTAAGAACGTAGTTTAATAAGTAAAGCGCTTTTTTGTACAAGCATAGAGGAACTGAGTTTGATTCCTGGTACTCACATAAAACTGCCAGTTGTGATGCCATGTATTTGTAATCTCAGTGCTGGGAGGTAAAAGACAGGAGAATCGGTGGGGCTTGTTGGCTGCCAATCTAGCCTACTTGGTAAGCTACAGGTTAATAAGAGATACTTTTTAAAAAAGATGGATGCGTTCCTGAGGAATGCCCCAATACTGTCCTTTGGCCTCCTCACTCATTCAGACACATGCATCTGCACGCACACATGCCAATAAAAGAAAAACAGTTCTGGTTAATCCAAGAAATGTCGTCTTTGCTAATGAACCACTTCCTGATTGTGGACACTTGAGTACTGGGGTTTTCAGTTCTTGTTTCTGTTTTATCAGATTTTCTTGGAAAGTTCTGAATGTGAGGTGCTAGTGAGCACTGTGGAAACTAACTCTCAGTTCTTGTTTTTGTTTTACAGGCTTTCCTCGGAGACGGGTGGCATGGGGAGCAGCTAGAACAGTGCAGATTCATCCATACTCCCTTTCTGCTGTTCACCACCACCACCCATGATCCATCTGTGTAGTTTCTGAACAGTCAGCGATTCCAGGTTTTAAATAGTTTGTAAATTTTCAGTTTCTACACAATTTATCATCCACTCGTGATTTTTTAATTAAAGCGTTTTAATTCCTTTCTCTGTTCAGCTGTTAATGCTGAGATCCATATTTAGTTTTATAAGCTTCTACCCTTACCCCTTTTTCGTTTTTTTTTTTTTTTTTTTTTTTTGCTCATGAATTTTTTTTTGTCATGGAAATGTAAGAGTGGAATATTAATACATTTCAGTTTAGTTCTGTAATGTCAGGAATTTTTCAAAAAAAAAATTAAAAGATGGACTGGAGCTTTTTCTTTTGTGAATAGAAACTGGACGCCACAGTGATTATGTGGGTTTTATTCCTGTTGTCTTGCTGTTATTTTTGTACCTTTTCACCCTCACCAGACCCTTACTGGGTTTGAATAGAAGAATTTATTCCAATTAAGATATTTTCTGTTTTGCCACTACATGTTTTTTTTATTTGCCCTTTCTCTTTCCCATGACCACGATTAGACCCTGTAAAACTTGTGCCTGAAGCCTGAAGGTTATACTTTCCCCAGGATTGTAGAGTAGCAGACACTTCTGTGGAGCTGGAGTGGGATAATATGTGCACATGTACACACATGAAAATAACTGGACTTGTATCTAGCTAGTATTAAGCATCTTGGGAATGACTTATCACCTTATTCATGTTCACATACTTTAAACAGAAACTTAAATCTCTTGTTTCTAATAACTATTCGTTTATAGTCTTCTCTACCAATGCCTGAGATCTACTTTTGTTTTTGTCTTATAAAATAATTTAGTAAAGTATACCTAACTAGGCGTGGTGGTGGTGCACCAAAACTTGGGAGGCAGCTGCAAGAGAATCATTCACGAGTTTGAGCCCAGCTCAAACCATGTTACCTCTAGGGTAACATGGCAGAATTAGATCTTATCTCCTCCACTAGAGAGAAAAGGCATAGCATAGAAATAATGTACCCCTACCATTTATACTAATTGAGAAGATTGGAATTTGACTTATTTAGTGATAAAAGGTAGAAAGCAACTTACCCATAGTCCTCAGATAAATTCTTAAACCCAAGTTAACCGTGTATGCTACCCTTTTCATTCACCAAGAAAACCCTCAACAGTTGGGCCTGCATGGAGTGGTTATATTTCAAGGTTGTTTCACAGGGGTTACAATGACAGTCCCCAACCCAATCAGGCACCAGGATAAAAGTAGGGACTTAAACAGCACCCCAATTCTTCAGCCTGAGCCATCACATGCTATCAGTCTCCTAATCTTTCCCCGCACCCTAAACTAGGGCTTAGGCAGAGAAAAGGAGGGACAAAGAAATTACATTGCCACCTGAGAAACCTCAGAAGGGAGGACCCAGCCTTAGTTTCTCTCCTCCCAAGTGCAAAATGTGTAAACAGAGTAAACTGAAAAAAAAAGTGCAGTCTATATGGTTCCTCTCCTTGTCCCCTTCAAGGGTAGTATGGAAACAAGCTTGGCTTTTCTATTGCCTAGTTGCTTGCTGAACATAAGGAATGGGTGAAGCATGAAGGAGCCAGTTTCCCTTTATGCACAGCTTTCTAGGGCAGTACTTGGAGTCATTTATTTCCACAGCTGCCAGTGTCCCTAGAGCTGACCAGGCAAATTGGTCAGGGGGTCAATCTCCCTTAAGCCTGACTTAAGGCTGAGACAGCCCCATCTATCTGTTTATTATGTGGTGCATATATATTATTTATATAAATATTTCTCTATGTACAGGGAATAAGAGTGGCTTTCATGGAGGGAGGGAGGCTGGGGGCCGCAAGGCATCAACGCTGTTGGAGTTGTCCAATTCAGTGCTGTCACAGTCTGAGTCCTCAGGATTGGGGCCCTGTGAGGAAGAGTAGAAATGCAATGAGGTGTAGCTCAGCATCTCTCGGCACTACAGATTCCTTCAGGGCCCCTCGCTGGGGTCTTTTTTTAATACAGTGTCTTAGTTTTGTTGCTTCTATGTGTTCAGACCATTTTCCAAGGCACCACACTCCTTTCAGGATCCTTCCTGGCTATAGTTATTAGCTGTCATGCAAGTTAGGTGTCAGGTGCCATACTAGACGCTCTACTACACACATCACATTCCACCTCAAGAATGTTCACTTTCCTTGTAATGGGAGGAAACTGGCTCAAAACCTTGAGTGGCTTGGAAACTACTTTTCTCACCTTTGCAACTGTCTCACAAAAAAGATGTGAAACAACTAGGAACCAGCTCTCCCAGTTTAGTATCTGGTCTTTCTTTTCAACTCACCTGCTCACCTCTGAGTAGGTCTTGGTGTGGGGTGGGCAAGGAGCTTGGTTCAGGGTCAGGAAGCACCTCTGAAGCAGGTGGGTCCAGTGGGATTTCTGAGCCCTGGGAGCACATGTCATCAGACCGCTCATCTGGCCTCTCATCAGTGTTGGTACTGCCAACTTCTGGTGTGCCACTGGGGGAAGGCTCACTAGCGGTACCTTCTTCCCCATCAGATGGATTTTCTGAGCTGAAGGTAGATAGTGACTGGCGCATGTTCAGGCCCTGGGGCCACCTAAATTTTGGGTGGTGGTCACAGCTTGTTCTCCCCTCCGTAGCCCCCAAAAGAAGAATCCCATTAACAGTTTATACTCCACCTCTGGCTAGGTGTCAGCTCTACTTCACTATCCACCTCTCCTTCTTCCTCTTCAGATGAGATCCCGCGTTTCTACAGGGAAGATGGAGGAGACTGGTCAAAAAATGGGAAGAGATTATTAAAAATTACAAAAGGGTACAAAGGAAGTAGGTTAAAATTGATAGTAATGTGGGGCATGATACTTGGGTGCTCAAGGAGAAAAAGGAGAGGTAAAAGCATACCAAAAACATCCCCATACTTTACCTGACTCCTGGTGACTGCAGCCCTGTACAGCAGTGCAGCTGGGGTCAGGTGCTGGGACCCAGCCCGGCTTCCCCGGCCTGTAGTCCCTTCCCTTCCAGTTCCCAGCAACCCCACACCTTCACCAGGTCCTACTGGTGGAGGTGGCTCCCCTTTGGCTCCCCCTGGTGAATCCGGGCTGGTGGAGCCAGGAGCTGAGCCCTCACTTGGAGGAGTATCACCCCGGGGTGGAGGTGGTGAGCCAGGATCCCCAGCTCCCCCTGTTGCTCCCCGACCCCGGGCTCCCAAAGCTGCTGACAGCAGGTCTGGGGATGATGAAGACATCTTTCGGAGTAGAAGGTCATGGTGAAGCCCACGGAGAGCAGGGGGGCAGGCGTCCCAAGCAGAGGGTCCCATGCCTAGTCCCCCTGGGCTTCCTAGTCCTCCAGGTTCATGAGGTGGCAATGCTGCACGAAGCCCAGGCAGGTCCCCGCAGCTGCCCTTGGCGCTGGCCTTGCGGTGACGTGTCTTGCCACGCCGACTTCTTCCTGGTGATGGTGGACCCTTAGGACATCCAGGAAGCCCCACCCCACTTAGGGCTGCATCTAGTTTAGGTAGTAAAGACTCTGTCTTGAGAATATCTGGCCTGGTAAGGGAGTAAAAGTAGAGAGTTGAGATTAGCAAACTTGGACTCAAATTAAGTACCTAAATGGGAACAAGACAATACAAGCCACCTCCAAGTATCCGTGGCCTCTCCAGCATCCCTTCAGTCCTCATGAGCTCAATCCCCACCTTTTGCTATGGGGTGACAGCTTCTGTGGTACGTTTCTCTTCTTGATGAGCTTCTCCATTGTGTTGCCATGCAGGAGGCCCCGGGAAGGGTGTGACTTTAGCAGGCCTGGACACCTTCGCTCTAAAGCCTGTTCCCGCCTAAAGAAACAGGCACATTTTCAGTTGTGCATATAACCAAGAAAGGGGGTCAGTAGCATCAAGCAGTTTTATTAAGACGAGGCTAGGTGTGTAAGGAGGACTGGTAGGCTGACCTGAGCAGTTCTCGCTCCTTAAGTTCCAGCTGCAACATGAGGGCATTCAGTTCCATGTACAGGTTGTTGGCTCTCTCCAGTTTCCTTTCATAGTGTTCCCTGATGTCCAAGGCATGTCTACAAGGACAAGGTTCTGTTAGCCCGTACCCACATAAGGCCAGATGCACAAAGTGGCATGTGAATCTGGAGTTCTTAGCAGTGATGAGAGGCCCTGGTGCTCTCATTGTCTCTACCCCCCTTCCTCTCTGCTTGTTCCCCATGGGGTTCACCTGGTACCATATTGAACCCTGACACTTCATGATGGCCAGTTCCTGCTGTTAATAAAGTCATCTCAAATAGACACACCTTAGCTCCTCCCTCCTCCGCATTACTAGCTCCTCTTCTAGACGGTGTAGACAGGTCCCTTCTGATTTGATCTTTTCAAAATGAAGTTTTACTTCTTCCCGCCACTCTGCCTGGGGATGGAGAGATGTGATGGGTGAGGACTATGTCATTTGACCTTACAGACCTGTGCTCTTTGAGGTTGCCTTGACCACTACAAGCTGGAGCAAAATCCCAGCCTCCTCTCAAAGACTGACATTATCTCAATAAAAAGGGAGTCAGGGATTCATTTTCCTACCCACAGCACACCTGGGACTTAAAGTAAGTCTCCTGGGGTGTGGAAAGCACATCAGCTGAAGCAATGTCCAAATGTAGTAGGATCTGTCGGAATGACGGACGGTTTCGTGGTTTACTATTCCTGAAGAGAGTAGAATTGAGAAGAAATTTAGGAGGAAGTGGAAAGAAATACAACATCCTTTCCCCTATGTGTATTTTAGAGAACCATTTTAGATGATGAAGGAGAAGTGCATGGTCCTAGTTAGCAGTACATTATCAGCATATCAAAGTTGTAGCAGTAAGGAAACCTGTTTAACCTATTTTACTTTTTTGGTGTTTCATTGTAAGGTCTTGCTCTAGCCCAGGCTGACCTGGAATTCACTATGTATAGCTGGCCTTGAACTCAGCAATCCTCCTACCTTGACCTCCTGGTGCTGGGATTAAAGGTGTGCACCACCACCCTTGGCACTAACGACCTGTTTTCTAACTTTTTTTGTGGTGGCACATGCCTTTAATCCCAGTACTTGAGAGGCTGAGGCAGGAAGATGACTGGGTGTTCGAGGCTACCTTGATACTACCTCAAGACAAAACAAAGCTTTTTTGAGTAACGCCATCAAAAGAGACATACATGGGGCTCTTGTATTCTCACTCAAGGAAACAGGTTCTTGTAGCATATCAACATACCTTATTTGTACTTTTTATGTTTTATTTACTTATTTGTTTTTCAAGGAAGGGTCTCACTCTAGCCCAGCTGACCTGGAATTCACTATGTGGCCTTGAACCAATGGTGATCCTTCTAATACTGCCTCCAAAGTGTTTTTTGTTTTTTTAAATACAAACCAGCCAGGTGTCCAGGTGCACACCTTTAATCCCAGCACTCAAGAGGATTGCCTTGAGTTTGAGGCTAACTGAGACTACATAGTGAATTCCTGGTCAGCCTGAGCTAGAGTGAAACCCTACCTCAAAAAGCCAAAAAGGAAAAAACAAAAAGAAAAAATTAGGGCTCTAGAGATGGCTTAGTGGTTTAAGCTCTTGCCTGGGAAGCCTAAGAACCTAGGTTTGATTCCCCAGTACCCAGGAAAGCTAGATTCACAAGTGTTATTTGTGTCTGGAGTTCATTTGCAGTGGCTAGAGGACCTGGCACGCCATTCTCTTATCTGCCTCTTTCTCTCAAATGAATAAAGTACAAAATTTTTTTGTAGCCATGTGTGGTGATGCATGTCTTTAACCCCAGCACTTGGGAAGCAGAGGTAGGAGAGCTGTGAGTTCAAGACCACACTGAGATTACATAGTGAATACCAGGTCAGCTGGGCTAGAATGAGACCCTACCTCGGGGGTGGGGGGGGCAGGAATTGAGAGATGATGGGTATGCCAGGGCTTCTTGCCAGTGTAAAGGAGCACCAGATGCATGAGCTACTTTATGCTTCTGGCTTTACATGGGTACTGGGGTATGGAACTTGGGTCAGAAGAATTTGCAAGCAAGTGCCCTTAACCACTGTGCCATCTCTCCAGTCCCCTGATTTATACTTTTGTGTTGCTCTTTAATAAAACTTCTTGGGCGGAGCATGGTGATGCAGGCCTTTAATCCCAGCACCCAGGAGGCAGAGGTAGTAGGATCACCATAAGTGAGGCCACTCTGAGATTATATAGTGAATTTCAAGTCAGCCTGGGTTAGAGTGAAACCCTGCCTTGAAACAAACAACTTTGGCTGAGGATATGGCTCAGCAGCTTAAAAGGCACTTTCTTGCAAAGCCTGACAGCCCACATTTGATTTCCCAGTACCCACATCAGACCAGATGCACAAAGTAGCAATACTTTGAATTTATTTGCAAGTGGCAGGAGGCCATGGTGTATCTATACTCTTGCTAAAAAAAAATAAAATTAAATTAAAAAATTAAGGGCTGGAGAGATGGCTTAGCAGTTAAGGCACAGGTCTGCAAAGCCTAAGGACCCAGGTTTGATTCTCCAGGTCCCTATAAGCAAGATACACATGGTGGTGCATGCATCTGGAGTTTGCAGTGGCTAGAGGCCCTGGTGCACCCATTCTCTCTCCTTCTCTCTCACTGTCTCAAATAAATAGAATAAAAAAGTACTTTGGGACTGGAGATATGACTTAGCGCCTGGTTAAGGTGCTTGCCTGCGAAGCCTGAGGGTCCAGGTTCAATTCCCCAGTATCTCTGTAAGCTAGATGCACAAGGTGACATGCATCTGGAGTTTATTGCATTGGCTAGAGGCCCTGACGCACCCATTCTCTTTCCCTCTATAGCTCTCAAATAACAAAAAAACTTCCTGCTGTATTACCCCAAAACAACAACAGCAAAAAACTTTGCTGAAATGCTTGATGACAGTAATACTTCCAACTTTCCCCACTGCATTCTAGGTCTATGTGAGGCTAAATCTGTTCAGCTCAGTGATACCTCCTTCCTCTTTCCATGAGCTGTTTGGTACTTCACAGCAATCTAGGATAGCAGGTATCCCCCCGAACTTTACAGATGTGGAAACAGGTTCAGATGGGCTACCACTATGCAAATCTGTCTTTGAATCTAATGTACTCCTGTAGATTAATGGTCAATTCAACACCTCTCAGTTTTCAGTTATATTTCCCTTGGTCCACATCCTGGGTTCTAGTTCTTGGAAAGCTGCATTGAAGAGCTGTGGTCTGCTTTTCCTATTAATGATTCTGGGGCTAGATGTCTGGGTTGCAGGTGCTAGCTCTCCCTCAATACTCCCTTACTCCAACTTTGTTAGGCCCAGTCTCCCAGGCCAGGTCATCCTTACCAGCACTGGCGAAGCAAGATTTTGAAGCCATCTGGACAGCTGGAGGGCACAGGCAGATGGAGACTGTTGCTTCCCACACCCCAGATAATGGCTGAGGAATCTACGTCTTTGTACGGAATCTCACCAGTCAGTAGTTCCCATAACACCACCCCAAAGGACCTGAAGATAAAAGAGAACATTACTCGGGAGGGGGTCCCTCCAGGGATTCCCTAGTTGCTGTCTTATGTATGCTTAAGTCTTGGAAACACCCTACCCCTTGGTGGCCACCCATTATTTTCAGTCCTCAACCAGGGGCTTACCAGATGTCAACCTTCTCAGATACGGGCTCATTGCGAATCACCTCAGGGGCCATCCAGGCTACTGTCCCTGCAAAGGACATCTTGGTGCTCTTGTCACTCAGCTCCTTGGAAGTGCCAAAATCTGAGATCTTCACCACATCGTCGTATGTGATTAGCATGCTGGTAAAGAATGTAGTCAGATGGGGTCCACGCCCTTCCTCACTCCCCCATCTAACATCTGTAGCTGCCTTTCACTGTGACAATGTTTTGAACACCCAAAGGTGACAGGCTCACCATAGCCCTCCCAAGGACTGTCACTTGGAAGTTTTTGAAATAGCCATATGGACCTAGAAGCAGTCAGATGGCCACACTGCCTTTGGTGGGTCACCTACATGCACATTAGCTTCTCCTTGCCTGCCTGCTTGCTTACTCACTTGGGGGACTTGAGGTCTCTGTGGATGATCTTGTGAAGGTGCAGGTAATTCATTCCACCAGCAATGCCCATAGACCAGTCAACAAGCAAGGAGGGGGTGACAGGACGACCAGCCCGCAGCACCTCATACAGTTGGCCTTGGGCACAGAACTCCATGAGGATGCAATAGCAGGGAGCCTGTGTGCAAACACCCCTGAGGGAGAAAAAGTCTGCTGAAAGCCTTGGTCAGTCCAACATCCACCTGATGTGCACCTGGGACACACATTACCACCCATGCCATTTTGGGGTTTCATTTAGGGAAGCATGAGGCAAGTCCTACTTCCCAGGGACCCCCAGGCCTCAGCATAGTCGTTCCAGCCACTGCCCTAGACCTTACTTGAAAGTGATGATGTTGGGGTGTTTCAGCTTTCGCAGGTGCTTGATGTCAGTCTCCTTGAGGTCTCGGACCTTCTTCACAGCCACCTCCTCCCCATGGAAGCGTCCCAGGAAAACAGCACCCTGGGCCCCTGAGCCTACCCACTGCAGATCCATGATTTCCTCAAAGGGGACTTCCCAAAGGTCTGTGGGTAGGAGGTATAGTGCCACAGGCTCAGAACTACATTCAAGGACTTTGTGACACACTCAAGGCCAGTATTGGGATGGTTGAAACAACTCAAGAGTGAGGCAGAAAGTTTACTAAAGCAGGCTGAAAAGACTGGACTTCAGTCAGTGGACTGGGAAGGAAATAGCTGGGTGGCTTTAAAGAAAGCTGGGGGGTGAAGCTCAGTGAGAGTGCCTATCTATTTTGTAGCAGGTAGGAGATCCTGCATGTGATCCCCAGCACCAGAAAAGCAAACAAATGCAACAAACAAAACACTGGGAGTGAAGCTAATCAGACGAGTAAGTGGGCAAGGGAACTAGGTCTGCAGCGGGGCAGGAAGGAACCACTGGGTAAGTTAGGCAGGGCTGCCAACATATCAGGCTTCTTGTTCAAGGCTCACAAGGGTCCTACAGGGGGCCTGGCCTACCTTCCTGCTGTTGCTTGTGCTCTGTCGAGTAGGCCTTGCCAATCATGGTCCAGACGGGGCGCAAGCAGCCAAAGAGACCTTCAAGGAAGCCACTGCCACTCTGGCACTGCAACCTCACCTCGTCAGCTCGAACTCTAGATGCTCGACTCTCAGGTGACCCAGTGGCTCCCCCTGGGCCACTTGCATCCTGCTCATGTAGCTGCAGGACACTGTTGGCAAAAGGCTCAGGAGGCGGCTCTCCACCTGGGGAGGGACTGGGCCCACCCCCACTCTGCCCACCCAGAGGCACAACATCGCGAAGCACACACTGGGTAGGTGTCAGGTCCTTCTCAGGGGTGCAGTCTGAAGTGTCAGGGTCCAGCTTGCGCATGGATGCCTCACTTAGTGTAGACACAAAGCCCCCAAAGGAAGGGGAGGGTGTGCGGGTCTCATGGAGGCAGGCCATAGCCTCCGGGTGGCGTGGGGCTGAGCAGCAGGCCCTGTGAGAATGAAGGAGGGAGGTGCCATCAGAGGGGCAACCTGGAAAGCTTGTTGCAGAGAGAGTTGAAAGTTGGGGGCTGGAGGGGTGGCTTAGTGGTTAAGGCGTTTGCCTGCAAAACCAAAGGACCCATGTTCAGTTCTCCAGGACCCACATTAGCCAGATGCACAGGAGGCAGATGCTTCTGGAGTTTGCAGTGGCTGGAGGACCTGCCCTCCACCTTTGTCAAGTAAGTAAATAAAAGTAAAAATATTTAAAAAAAGAAAGTTGGTCCACTCTCAGTTATCCTTCATGGGAAACCTGGTGTACATTGACTTCTCAGGCATCTATTAGCAATCTTAAGCACTACTCTGGAATATATGTAACATATTTAAAAAATTTTTTACTTGCGGGCTGGGGAGATGGCTTAGCCGTTAAGCACTTGCCTGTGAAGCCTAAGGACCCTGGTTCGAGGCTCCATTCCCCAGGACCCATGTTAGCCAGATGCACAAAGGGGGTGCTTGCATCTAGACTTCGTTTGCAGTGGCTGGAGGCCCTGATGCACCCTTTCTTTCTTTCTTTCCTTCCTTCCCTCCTTCCTTCCTTCCTTTCTCTCCCTGCCTTTTTCTCTCTGTCACTCTCAAATAAATAAATTAAAAAAAATTTTTATTTGAGAAAATGCATGAGCCAGGGCCTCCAGCCACTGCACACAAACGCCAGATGAATGTGCCACCTAGTGCATCTTGCTTATGTGGGTACTGGGGGATTGAACCTTGGTCCTTAGGCTTTGCAGTCAAGTGCCTTAACTGCTGAGGCATCTCTATGAACCTGCTCCCCTTTTTTTGAGGTAGGGTCTCACTAGCCTGGGTTGATCTGGAACTTACTCTGTAGTCCCAAGCTGGCCTCAAACTCACTGTGATCCTCCTACCTCTGCCTCCCAAATGCTGGGATTAAAAGTGTACACCAGAACACTTGGCCTATGTAACATAATTATCATTCACAGGTTGACACAATGGCAGTCCCACTCAGATGCTAATAAAATGAAATCCACAGAGGTGGTTGAGAGCACTTTCTGAGCTTGGGAGATGGCCCAGTAGTTAAAGGTACTTGCTTGCAGAGCTTGCTGGTCCAGGTTCAATTCCCCAGCACCAACATAAAGGCAGACCAAAAAGTGGTTCTGTGTCTGGCATTCATTTGCAGTGACAAAAGACCTGGGCACACCCATACATACACGCACATGTATGTGCACACACAAATAAAAATTAAAGAACCAGGGCTGGAGAAATGTCTTAGTGGTTATGGCACTTGTCTGCAAATCCAAAGGACCCAAATAAAACAGATGCACAAGGGGGTGCATGTATCTGGAGTTTGTTTGCAGTGGCACACCCATTCTCTCCCTCCCTATTTCTCTTTCTCTCTCAAATAAATAAAGAAAAATAAAATACTTTTAAAAAGTTTAAAGAACCAAAACAAAACGGTTAGAGAAATAGATCGGCAGTTAAGGTGCTTGCCTGCAAAGCCTAAGGACCCAGGTTTGACTCCCCAGAACCCACCCAAGTCAGACACACAAGGTGATGCATGCACACAAGGTGGTGCACACATGTGGAGTTTGACTGCAGTGGCTGAGGCCCTGGTGTACCAATTCTCTCTCTCTCTCACACACACACATACACACACACACACACACACACACACACACAAATAAACAAAAGCCAGGCATGATGCACGCCTTTAACCCCAGCCCTTGGGAGGCAGAGGTAGGAGGATAGTCATGAGTTCAAGGCCACCCTGAGACTACATATTGAATTTCAAGTCAGCCTGGACTATAATGAGACCATACCTTGAAAAAACAAAATAAGTAAATCTGTAAATAAATAAAAACCAATAAAAATAAATAAATACCAAAGCAAAGAAACCAACTACAGATGTAACAGCCTAGTCCACATCTCTGTGCACACTTTGATGCAGAGGCAGCATATGTTTCTTTCAACTGAGGCTCACAGGTGCACACAGATGTCATATGAAAGTTGGACACCTTTACTTTGTTTCAACCTCAAGCACACAGTAGCAATATACCTAGATCTCTCTCACATTAAAGCATACATATACTGGTAGACCTTTCATACAAGCACCTTCAAAATGATGCTCCTTGGGCTGGAGAGATGGCTTAGCGGTTAAGCGCTTGCCTGTGAAGCCTAAGGACCCCATTCGAGGCTCGGTTCCCCAGGTCCCATGTTAGCCAGATGCACAAGGGGGCGCACGCGTCTGGAGTTTGTTTGCAGAGGCTGGAAGCCCTGGCACGCCCATTCTCTCTCTCTCTCTGTATCTGTCTTTCTCTCTGTGTCTGTCGCTCTCAAATAAATAAATTAAAAAAAAAAAAAAAAAAAAAGAAGAATGCTTTAAAAAAAAATGATGCTCCTAGGCCTCCCTAGTCACTGAAGCACTCTCAGGGGCACTCATATCTGGACCATTCTTGCAGTGCTCACAGCACATACCCAGATCTCTCCAAAGATAAGTGAACCCACAGTTTACAAAGTTCTAACCACAAAGTTCTACTTTATACCTCCGCACATTGGTAATAAAGGCAGAACGGTCCAAATGGGCCTAGGAAGCTGTAGCTTACTGACTCATCCTCCTGAGCTCTCCCATCAGCAGCTCCTCCCTAAGGGCCAAGAGAGAGCCCATTTCTTCTTTCTACTGCCCTACTTGCATCTCCCTAAACTGAGATTCAGCTTCCCAAGAAATGGAAGTTTGTCCAAATTTATATCTCAGTGCTATTTAAAAAGTAACCCAGGGGCTAGAGAAATGGCTTAGGAGTCAAGGCACTTGCCTGCAAAGCCAAAGAACCAAGGTTTGATTTCCCAGGACCCATGTAAGCCAGATGCACAAGGTGATGCATGCGTTTGGATTTAAAGAAAAAGAAAAATCAACAAGGGCTGGAGAGATGGCTTTGGTTAAAGCACTTGCTAGCATGTCCTATCGGCGTGAGTTCAATTCCCCAGTACCCACATAAGTCAAATGCACATAGTGGTAGTTGCGTTGGGTTCCTTTGCAGCAGCAGGAGGCTCTGGTTGTACCCTGCCCTTTGGAAATAAATTAAAAAAATTTTTGGGGGGGTCAGGAGTGGTGGCACATCCCTTTAGTCCCAGCACTTGGGAGGCAGAGGTAGGAAGACTGCAGTGACTTCAAGGCTACCCTGATACAATATAGTGGGTTCCAGTTCAGTCTGGGCTAGAGCAAGACCCTTCCTCAAAAAAACCCAACCAAACAAACAAATAAAAAAAAGAGCAACTATTAAAAGCCATTAAGTCCTAAGCCAGGTGTGTTGGCTCACATTTTATAATCCCCGCACTCAGGGAGCTGAGGCAATTGTATTTCTATGATTTCAAGGACAACCTGGTGTGTATAGTGAGTTCAAGGCAGTTTGGGCTACAACGTGAGAGCCTGTTTTAAAAAAAAATCACTACCAGCCAGTCATGGTGGCACATACCCTTAATCCTAGCACTTGGGGGGGGGGTGGAAGCAGGAGAAATGCTGTGAGTTCAAGGTCAGCCTGAGACTACAAAGTAAATTCCAGACCATTCTGGGTTAGAGCAAGAGCCTACCATGAAATACTGAAACAACAAAAAACCAAATTAAACCAAACCAAAACAAAAACATCCTCACAAATCCTGGAGTTGGGAATGTAGCTCCATTGATAGAGTGCTTGCCTAGCATAGCCCTGGAGTTTTCAATAACAAACAAACAATACAAACAAGCAAAAAGACGACTTATTTGGGAGATAGAGGAAGAGGCAGAGAGAATGGGTATGTCAGGGCCTCTAACCATTGCAAATGAACTCCAGACACATGGCCAGCCACCTTGTGCATCCAGCTTTATGTGGGTACTGAGGAATTGAACTAGTCCTTTGAAAGCTCTGGATTTGATTCACTGTAAGCTAGGTGTAGTGGTGTACACTTGTAATTCCAGCACTCTGAAAGCAGAGGCAGGGAGGGCAGAAGTTCAAGGCAGGCATAGATATAAGAGACCCTGTCTCAAAATAAATAAAATAGTCCATCTGGGCTATGTGGTACACACCCATTATTCCAACACTCAAACAAAAACAAGCATACATAGCCAACACCTTTAATCCCAGTACTCGGAAGAGGTAGGAGGATCGCTGTGAGTTTGAGGCCACCCTGAGACTACATAGTGAATTCCAGGTCAGCCTGAACTAGAGTGAGATCCTACCTCAGAAAAACAAAAAAACCAAAACCAGAGCTGGAGAGATGGCTTAGCGGTTAAGCGCTTGCCTGTGAAGCCTAAGGACCCCGGTTCAAGGCTCGGTTCCCCAGGTCCCATGTTAGCCAGATGCACAAGGGGGCGCACGCGTCTGGAGTTCGTTTGCAGTGGCTGGAAGCCCTGGCGCGCCCATTCTCTCTCTCTCCCTCTATCTGTCTTTCTCTCTGTGTCTGTCGCTCTCAAATAAATAAATAAAAAATGAACAACAACAAAAAAAACCCCAAGCACACAAACTAGCATAAGGTCCTGGGTTCAATCTCTAGCCGGCACCAGAAAAAGAACCACAACAGAGGCTCAGAAGATGGTTCAGTGGATATACTCTGGCTACTAATGCTGGAGTATTCAAGTTCCTCAGACATGGAAACCCAAACATGGAAAGATTTAAATCAGGGTTGTGGAGATGGCTCAATGGTTAAAGGTGCTTTCTTGCACAAATGACAGAGGACACAGAGGGCTTCTGTAATTTCAGCATACTGCCACTGCTACTAAAAGTGATGGGAAGTGGAGACAGGAGAATCTCCCAGAAGCTAGAAGCGAGAGTAGCAAGGAAAAGCAGAGCAAGAATCCAGAGTGAGCCAGGTGTGGTGGCACATGCCTTTAATCCCAGCACTTGGGAGACAGAGATAGGAGGACCAAAGACAGGAGTTAAAGGCCACCCTGAGACTATAGTGAATTCCAGGTCAGCCTGGGCTAGAGAGTGAGACCCTACCTCAAAAAAAAAAAAAAAAAAAAAAAATCCAGAGTGAGAAACTGCCTCAAAGAATTAGACAGGCAAAGACTGACCAGAAAGTTGTCCTCTAATCTGTACATGCGTGCCATGGTGCAAGTGTGCTCACACTCACACACACATGTGGATGGGCACACACACACACAAGTAAGTTATAAAAACAGCTAATCGGGTGTGGTGGTGCACTCCTTTAATCCCAGTTCTCGGGAGGCAGAGGTAGGTGGATTGCCATGAGTTCAAGGCTACCCTGAGAATACATAGTGAACTCCAGGTCAGCCTCAGCTAGAGCGAGACCCTACCTTGGAAAATCAAACACAAAAAACTCAGCAACAACAAAGCCCGATCTTAGACTTGGTTCTGCCATTTAATGACTGAGCAACCTCAGGCAAATTCTAGTTGAGCTCTTACTTCTCCAGCTGCACACAGGGCTGAACTACCTGTCATCCAGGCACAGCAAACTTTCCTGCCTTTTCAAGCTAGTCTAGAACTTGACACCAAGAGTCATGCTGTTCCACCTGCAGTCTAGTTGATTATCAAATCATGAGATTTGAAGACTCCTGACAGTAAGAATCCCTCTAATGATCCCTTAATCCGGTCTTTCCTCTGTCTCTGCAGTAGTCTCCAGGGCACGACTGCCATGCATTTTACTTTTTTGTTTAATTTTGGAGGTAGAGGCTCACTCTAGCCCAAGCTGACCTCGAACTCATGGCAATTACAGGCGTCCTGTGCCACCACACCCGGCTGCCATGCATTTTTTGGTTTTTTTTTCGAGGTAGGGTCTCCTTGTAGCTTAGGCTGACCTGGAATTCACTATGTAGTCTCAGGGTGGCCTTGAACTCCTACCTTGGTGATCCTCCTACCTCTGCCTCCCAAGTGCTGGGATTAAAGGTGGGCGCCTCCATGCCAGCTGCCATGCATTCTTAATCATATTGTGTGAGATAAAAACCTGACCCACTCTCATTCTGTCTTCTCTAGTCTCCTATTACTACTTTCCTTGAAATTTTACTAGTTTTTAATCACCTGGTCTACAATAAATTCCTCTTAAATCAGCTCCAAGTTCTCCCCCCATTCCTACCCAGCTTCAGAAGGACCTGAAATACAACTGCTTCAAGCCCTTATGTGGCCCACTACCCTTTATCCAGTAATCTCCATCTCCACTGCTGTTAATATCTGGTCTGGCGTGACACCCACCTATACTTAAAGCTTCTGAACCAGGGTGCTGCATGGCAAAGTTAACTTTCATGAAAGGTTTACCTATATGTCACCCTCTGGTATGAGTGTATAAGTATGGCCACTAATCAATCTATTAGGCGGCAGGGCTAGGGATGGAACTCAGTTAGTACAGTGCTTGCCTAGCACACACAAAGCCTTGCGTTTCAATTACCAGCACTGCATAAACAATGGTGGCCCACTCTGTAATCCCAGGGACTCAGTAGGTGGAGGCAGGGAGGATCTTAAATTCAAGGTCATCCTTGGCTACAAAGTGAGTTCTAGGTCAGTCTGGGCTATATTGTGAGGCAGTGGGCATGGCTAGCTGCATTTTACAACTTCGGCACACGCACAGAAGCACTAAGTAACCTGCTGGTGGCGCCACGACTAATGAAGTAACTCAAACTTACCCTCAGGCACGTGCTATGCCTAGCCTGCACTTCTGGTCTCTGGCCTCTTCATGCTGGAGGATATCGCCTCTTCCGCGCTGGCACAGCCCTCGGGTGCTACCCTGTTCGTGGCTCCCACCCGGCTTCCAGTAGCACCCGGCGCAGGAAGGCACTGGGTGAGGTGGAAGCACTGCTCTTGCCACCCCAGGGCCGCGTCTATTACAGATCTCTCAACTCCCTCCATCCTCACAGCCTAGTAACGGAGGCATTATTGGTCCTCTTAGGTTCTAGGAAAAAAAACTGAAGCCCAGAAACCGGAAATCATACTCGAGTTCAGCCTCTGAATCCCCAACACGGAGACGTTTGGGGGAGAGGGAGAGAGACAATTACAGTCGAACATGGGCCAAACGTGCCAATACCATGGTGGAGAATTTCTCCAGGACCCCCAAAGCTTCGGCCGGCCGCCCAGCCGCGGGACCAAGGCTGGGAAGGAGGGTGAGCGGGACCTCGGCGGGCGTCCGCCACCAGTAATGGACCCCCAGCCCCCGCAAGCTCAAGTCAGGACCATTCAGAGGAGAGGAAGGGGTTACGGCCGCCGCCCCCACCTTCCCTCCCTCCCCTCCTCCTTCCTTCCCAGCCGTCACGTGGCGTGGGGCCGGGGGCTCGGCCGCGGAGGAGGGTGGGGGAAGGGAGGGCACGGTGGGCTGGGGGAAGTGCCGGGCGCTGCGGCGTAACCATGACGACTAGGCCCATGGCGGCGTGTGAAGTCACCGAGACAAGATTAGCCCAGGGTCACGTGAGCGGCGCGCGGGGGCGGGGCCGCGCCTGAGCACTCCCCTGACCTGGCGAGGCGCAGGTGGCGGGTCCCCGGATGCTTCCCAGGATGTAGGTGCAGATCCAAGGTCGGTCCCTTTAGCTCGTACCTACCTCCGACCTGCACACATTCGGCTGGGGCATCAGATGGAGTGAAAGCGGCTGGTGGTGGAGGGAGAGGACTCATGAGGCTGGCTTTGGGGGGTGCAGGACCAGAGAAGGAAAGCAGAAAATGGAGACAGGGAGGCAGGGACGAGCAGTGGAGAGTCTATCTAAGGGACAGGTCAACACCACCACACCTGGAGAAGCTGGCCTGACAAGCCGGCTTGGAAAAGCAGAGAAAATGGGGATGAAAGGGAGCCGAGAAACACACGTTACTTTCTCCCTCCCCAGTGACCACGTCCTATCAAGAAGTCCAGCCTTCAGTACCACACCACGAAGCTTTATGAAGGAAATTTTCAACCCTCTGGTTGGCAGCTAGGGTTAGGCATAGAGAGGAGGGCGCACTTCGAGACACTTGCAGCCCAGCCTCCTTCAGCCCACAGAGGCCTCCCTGGGGCCCTGGTGGTAACCATGGCCAGCGGCTGGGGAGGAAAGTCTTTCCACCTGCTCACCTTTTAGGGCAGTGGAAATGGATGGAGCAGCAAGATATAAGACCCAGAAAAAGGGGTATTTAGCCAGGCTCAGTGTACCCGACTCCATCCTGGGGCTAATGACAGCTCTTCCAGGCTGACCTAAAGACAAGGGGCCCCAGGGAGCCATGGAACTGGAGATTCCTCTTTCCCATAAACACCACTCTTTGCTTCCTTTAGTCCTGACCTGCCATCTGTGTCTCACTGCCCCCCAGCTGGGCCTTGGCGCCAGGGCTTTGGGGGGGGCGGTGGTTATCAGACTAGGAGCCCCAGGCCCAGACATTTGGTCACTTGGGGGAGGGGTGCTGTCTCCCTGGCCATGAATTATGCAGAGCCTGGGAGGGGGAAGGTAGGGGTAGGGGGGGTGTGTCAATCATTCTGTTAACCACAAGTTGGAAAGGTTGACTGTGCATCTGCCTCAGACTCTGAAAGTTCACAGCAGCCGTAGGTCTGTCAAGGGAAGAGCTGCAGAGACTCAGCTCCCCTCTGCTGGCGGGTTCCAAAGACTCCACAAGAAGGCCACAGAATGGGGGCCATAGGTCATCTCCCACTATTCCTCCTGGGTTCTCCAGTCTAAGAGCTCATGTTGCAAGTGAACCCTGTGAGTTCTCTCTAGCTCGGCTGCTCCAACAGCAGAATCTCTATGGCCAGTGGCTTGCCTGTTGGCCAGTTCTGGCAGCTTCACTCAGGCATGGCCATTTGTCTGTGCCTTCCTTGGGTGCTCACACTGAGGGCCCTCTTCTGGCCTGGACCTCATTTTCCTCTTAGGATGAAACGAAGCCTCCCTTCTCTCTGAGCTGGGCTGAGGAGGGTCAAATGACCCTGACTTAGGAATCCTGGTAAGGCACTGTGACCCCTGTGAGATGGAGGACTGATGGAGTACAGCTGTGCCTCCTGCCTGGCTACTGACTGCTTTAAATTGCCTTTGGACAGGAATGCTAAGACGGAAAGAGCTGTCACTTTCAGGGCCCTCCCCTGAGAGCTGGGAGAACTGAGGTCCTCATCCTTTGCCAGTCAGGCCCTGATGGTCTTACTGCCACACTTCTCACAGAAAGGTGGCCAGTGCTGCTTGAGAGAAAAGCCAGCTGTGAACTTGAAGGGAGCAGAGCTAGTTTGGTGGCCCTGCCTGGTCTCTTGAACTGGGAGGACTCTCAAACGCCACCCTAGCCTTACACGAGAAGGGTTAAGTAAGGAGGAGGTAGAGTGCAGTAAGCCAGGCCTGCCTCCTGGCTCTTTCTGGCTGGCTGGACACTAGGTCTTTATGGGTGCTGGAGAGGCGTCTGACCAGAAAGAGAACTGATCTCTGTTCTGTTTCCCCAGGACCCATGGTGACTTTAGGTTCCGGAGGTCACCTGGTAGTGTTCTTCCCTCCACCACATCAGCCATCCTGCAGACGTTTCCCCTCACTGTGCAGGGAGGCCCTGGTGCTCTGTGCCCTGTCCTCACCTTGGACCCATTCACTTTGGGGGTTTATTCAACCAAACAGCATTACCACTACACCCCTCTGGTGATGGGGTGATGGAATGAGGGCTTGGCTTTGCCCTCAGGCTTGCACATGGAGGTCCCAGGAGGAGTGGGGAGCAGGAGCAGTCAGGTAGGCCTGGAAGAAGCTGAGTATGCGTCAACAAAAGCCGGCTCTGCATTTAAAAGTAGTTGAAAGGAGCCAGGTATATGCTTGTGGCATATGCCTGTAAGGTCACTACTCAGAGGCTGAGGTAGGAGGATCTCAAGTTCAAGGACACACTGGGCTACATAGTGAGACCCAGTCCCCCTCCCCTCCAAAAAAAATCTGAAAGGTATAACCATTTTTAGGTAGGTATGACTATGGATATTTTAATTTTCTTCTTTTTAAAAAAAATATTTTACTTTTATTCACTTAGTTACTTGAGAGGTAGAGGGAGAGAGAAATGGGTACACAAACCCCAAATGCATGTGCCACCATGTGTCCTCGAGAATCAAACCTGGGTCCTTTGGCTTTATAGGCAAGTGCCTTAACTGCTAAGCCACCTCTCCAGCCCTTTTTTTTTTTTTTTTTTTTTTGAGGTAGAGTCTTGCTCTAGCCTAGGCTGACCTGGAATTCAGTATGTGGTGGTATGTGATCTCAGGGTGGCCTCCAACTCATAGCTATCCTCCTACCTCTGCTATAGCCCATGCTGACCTGGAATTCACTATGTAGTCTCAAAGTGGCCTTGAATGAACTCACAGTGACTCCTATCCCAGCCTCCCCCAACCATGCCTCCCCTCCAGACAGAGAGTGGAGAGGGAGACACTGCAAACAGACTCCAGACTCATGCACCACTTTGTGCATCTGGCACAAAGTGGCTAAGGAATTGAATTTGGATGGTTAGGACTTTGCAGTCAAGTGTCTTAATGCTGAGCCATCTCCAGCCCCCAAATATTTTTTTTTAAGTTAGGGTTCACCCTATCCCAGGCTTCCTGGAACTCAAGGTGATCTTCTTACCTCAGCCTCCAAAATGCAGTGATTAAAGGCCTATGCCACCATGATGGCCTGGATATTTCAATTTTCTTATCTTCTGTCTCCTTCCTTTCCTTTCTTTCCTTCGTTTTGATTTTATGAGACTGGGTTTAATGTAACCCAGGCTAGTCTTGAAATTCCTGATTCCCTGCCTCTGCCTCATGAGTGCTGGGATTATATATTTGCATTATGGTTACACTTGGATCATCAATTTTCTTCTTATGGCTTATCCTTATTTTCTAGTATTTAAAATATTTTCATTTACTTAGTTGCATGTATGTTATGTGTATGTTGGCACACCAGGGTCTTACTGTTGCACACAAACACCAGATGCTTGTGGCATGTTTTACATCTGGGTTTATCTGGGCATTGGGAAATTGAACCCAAGCCAACAGGCATTGCAAACAAGAGCTTTAACCACTAAACCATCTCCCAGCCCTTTACTAGTATTTCAATAACAATTTTGAGCTGGGCATGGTGGTGCACAGCTTTAATCCCAGCACTCAGGAGGCAGAGGTAGGAGGATCACTATGAGTTCAAGGCCATCCTGAGATGACATAGTAAATTCAGGTCAGCTTGGACTAGAGCGAGACCCTACCTTGAAAACCCACAATAATAATTTTTAATTTCTTTTACTTTTTTTTTTTTTTAATTCAGAGCATCATGTAATCAGGCTGGCCAAGAATTCCAATATAGTTATGGATAACCTTGAACTCCTGATTCTCATGCCCCCTCCCAAGTGCTGGGATTACAGCTGTACATCACCTCCTTGGTTTATATATTGGGGATCAAACCAAGGGCTTCATGCATGCTACACTAGCACTCTACCAACTGAGCTAGGCCTTCAGCCTTTAAACTACAAAAAAGTTAATATAATTTGTGGATCATCTATCCATTCCTGTCCCCAGGCTTAGCAGAACTGTGTGGTAAAGGATGGAGGGAGGGTTACCATGGGGGAAGACATGGACCTCAGCATCAGAGATCCTGGTTGGAGTGTTATTTCTGTTCCTGACCAGGTGGGTGACCTGCAGTGCTGGACTTCCTAACAAATCTGTCTCTTCACCGCTAGCTGGGGAAAGTAGCACCTATGTCAGGCCTTCTTCTATGGTGTGGTGGTTAAGAACAGGCTGGTGACACAGTCCTGGCTTCAAGTTGAAGTGGTAGCAGTTGTTGCATGTTACCCTGTTTTGGGTGAGTGGTATACATGCATATTCTTGTGTGTGCACATGTATGCAGGTGCCTGGGAAGGCCAGATGACATCATGTGTCCCCCTCAATCTCTCTCTACCTTATTTATTTATTTACTTATTTATGTTTTTGTTTTTGGAGGTAAGGTCTCACTCTGGCCCAGGCTGACCTGGAATTAACTCTGTCATCTCAGGGTGGCCTTGAACTCATGGTGATCCTCCTACTTCTGCCTCCTGAGTGCTGGGATCAAAGGTGTGTGCCACCACGCCTGGCTCTCTACCTTATTTATTGAGAGAGGGTCTCTCACTCAACCCAGAACTGACTGTTTCTGCTAGTCTAGCTAGCCATCTTGCCTTAGGGACTTGCCTGTCTCTGCCTCCCAACATTACAGAGGTCTTCTCCCCAACTCAGTATTTACATAGGTGCTGAGGATCCAAACTTTGTTCCTCATTCTTGTGCAGCAAGTACTTGACCCACTGTGCCTTCTCTCTAGCTCTGTCTTGGTTTTTGAGACAGGGCTGTCTCACAATGTGGTTAAGGCTGACCTAGTACTCTTGATCTTCCTGACTTATCTCCAGTTCATTGATTACTGGCATGTACCACCATGGCAGGCTGTTTGGTTTCAAATGAGTTTCAGTCTCCTCCTAAAGCAGAGACGATGATAACATGGTATAACTTAATCTTGATATACACATTATTGAAATAACCAACATAAAGTTCTTGGCCCAGTACTTGGCACACAGGATGGATATGTCCCCCCCAACCCCGCCAAAATGCAGACAGGCTGGAGAGAGAGTGGTTAAGGTGCTTGCCTGTGAAGCTTAAGGACTCAGGTTCAATTCCCCAGGTCCCACATAAGCCAGATGCACAAGGTGGCACATGCATCTGGAGTTCATTTCCAGTGGCTGGAGGCCATGGTGTGCCCATTCTCTTTCTCTCTCTCTCAAATATTTTTTTTTTAATGCAGCCATCATGCAAACAGTGCTTAACAAGTATGAAGTACAAAAGGTCTTTGTTTTGTTTGAGACAGGGTCTCACGTAGCCCAAGCTGGCCTTGAATGTGCTATGTAGCTGAGGATGACCTTGAATTCCTCATTTGCCAGTCTTTACCTCCCAAGTTCTGGGATTACAGATGTGTGCCATCATGCCCAGCTGATAAGCTTTTTGTTGTTGTTTTTGAAGTAGGGACTTAACTTTAGCCCAAGCTGGCCTGGAACTCATGGTGATCCTTCTACCTCAACCTTCTGAGTGCAAGTTCTAAAGATGTGAGCCACCACACCTGGCAGGTAGGATATGTTTTTTACAAGTATGATTTCCTTTATTTTCCTCAAAACAAGAGGCAATGAGAGAGCACAGGAGGAAAGGGTGGGGGGAAGAGCAAAGAAAGAAGAAAGCAGCCAGGCATAGTGGAACAGGCCTATAATCTCAGCTATTCCAGAGGCTGAGGTAGGAGGACTGAAAGTTCAAGGCATTTGTAGGCAGCTTAGTGGAGACCCTGTGTCAAAACAAAACTTAGAACAGAGCTGGTGATGTAGTTTGGTGGGAGACAGTTTGCCAAGCATATGCAAGGCTCTAGGATCAATTTCCAGTATGAGGAAGAGGGGAGAGGAGGAAGACAGACAGAAAAAGGAAGAAGCAGCCACCAGAAGGCAGGGGACTGTCCTCTGGAGCTCCTCACTATGCTCTGGAAAGTGTCACTGCTTTCCCAGTACACACATGATCCCAGTCTTTCTGGGAGCAAATGAACAGGACAGAGCAGGCTCTGTGGCCAATCCTTCCTGAAGCTTTCCTGTTTTCTACTGACATACTTTCAATAGGATCTTCCTTGTGCCTCTGCAGCGACTTCCAAAAGGGCTGGTTCCCTGTCCCCTCTAGCTCTTTAGGTTATAGGAAGCAGAGGGGTAGAAGTGGGCACTAGAACTTAGGGGTCCTGTATCACATAATTTTCAGGTAGGAACTGAGGAGCAGCAACTGCCTTGTAGAAGGGTTAGGCCACCCTCAGTTGTGACGAAGTCTAGGAAATCCTGAACCATCTCGTCCCTCCCACCTCTCATCTCCTGTACCTATCACTGTGTTGTGGGCTTTCACATGTACTAGCCTTGGGTTCTCCCTAGCATCTTGGCAGTCAACAATGAGCAGGGACAGTTTGAGACACATACCTTTTCCTCCTTAAATGTGAAACAGGAGGGGCAGGACCCTTGAACTCAAGAGAAACTTTGTTGTCTAGACATTAAGCTCAGAAACTGTTTGGGCCCTTCCTTTCCTGAATCCTTTTTGACAGCTTGAGTTTAGGATGACGTTCTGGCTGAATACCTCGGCTCCCAGAGCAATGGAGGCAGCCTGGAGAGTTGGGGAAAGGTTTGGAGGGACTATGAGGTGACTTGAGGGGACATGGGTTGGAGTTGAGGAGACCTCATTACAGTCCCTCCTGGCTGAAGGCCAAAGTGGCAGCAGACAGGGAGCTACAAAGACCTACAAGGTATGACTCCTACCTGCATTCCTCTCACTGCCTGTGGAGCCCAAGCCCCTTACTATACCATCTCTCAGTCAAGGGCTAGGGTACCAGCATAGGAAACCAAGGAGTCTGGGGAGTGAGGAAAGGGTGGAGGTTCTTGAAGGCCTGACCTGGAAAATGGGTTATGGGAGCCACAGGAGGGGACAGAGAGGAGGACAGCCACTCACAAATGGAAGAGGAAGATGCAACAGCTGGATGGTAAGGGATGCCACAGCTGGAGGGGAATAGGAGCATCACAGATGGAAGGAGAGGGGAACCCTCGCCAAGGCATGCAATAGCAGGTGCCACCGTAATCTTCAGGTGGAGCCCGCTAGGTGTGCATGTGTGGGGGAGGGGTAGGCAGTGGATACCTAAGGCCTATCCCTTCCTTCCCTGCCCTGGAGGGGGCCACAACTCTCCTTCCCTCTCCATCTGGAGGGTGAGCCAGAGAAGGGAATATGCTTTTTGCCTGCTGTCCTTTAAGTCTGACCCCAGCCCCTCTCTACCCCACACATCCATCACAGCTCTAGAGGCTCTTCATCTCCAGGCTGGGCCGCAGCATCCCCCAGCTCTGTTCCCCTCCTTCTCATCTCCAGGCGTCGGGTCCAGGTCCCTAGTTCCTCCATCCGCACGGCCTCTGCATCCTCACGTCACCTCCTCCCCAACCACGCCACATCTGTATGCCGACCTTCCACCCCCGGATCCCAAGACCCGGACCCATCCCTGCCACCCCCCCCCCCCCATCCCCACAACTCGGCCAAGCTCTCACCTCGGGGGCTCCGCGGCCGCAGCACAAAAGGCGGCGCTGCTGCAGCTCCGCTCCGGATGCTGCTCCCGCCTCCTCCTCCTTCTCCTCCTCCTTCCCTCCTCCCCCCCGCTGCCCTCGACCGGACCTGGGGCGCTGTCACCGGCGATGCTTGTGCGGAGTCCAGGTGTACGAGCGTCAGCCCGAGCTGTCTACCCCTACCCCCGACTCGTAGCCCGGTCCCCACTCGGCTTGAACTCCCGCTCCTTCTAAGGCCCCCGCCCCTGGCCCCCCGGGACGGACACGCCCTGAGCGGGGGATGCTGCGCTGGAGCCGCCGGCCTCTTAAAGGAGCCTGCTGCTGCCATCCGGCGTGCTCCAGGCTCGCCCCTGGCCCTCCTGGGCCCTGCACCTCCTTTCTGGCAGTGTCCTACAGCGGTCCCACCTTGAGCCTCAATCGGATTCCGTAGAAATCCCTTATGACCCGTCTTACAGACTCCTTCCTATACCCCGAGAAAGCAGCACCTCAGATGGGATCCTCAACGCTCTGGCATTGCATCCCTGTCATACCCATCCTGCCAGTTCTGCTTCGCTAGATTGTCACTGTTCCAGCTTCACCCAATTGGAATCCACTAAGCCGTAGGTCCCATCCCCCTCCAGTGTTCCTGAATGACCCCTCGTTATCATTCCAAGATTCCTTCAGACCTCCACCTCCGCCCTTTCCTAAGCAAGGCATGTCTTCCCAGACCCATTCTCAAAACACTCAATCGAATCACGTTTTTCCGTGATCTCTCTCTTCCAAGGTCACAAGATTTTCCCTACATCTTTCAGCTCAGAGACCCTGGGGACCCAAAAGCACGCGTTCCATTCTGAGCCTAGATGGATGAGTCAGTTGGTTGCTCTCTGATTCCGTCAAGAGCACAGCAGAGGGAACGACATCGAATGTCTCGGTCCATCTAATGATTCTCGGGTCCCTGACTCACGGCCAGTTTAAGAAAGGTTCACTAGGTCTGAGCTGAGAAGGCTTCAGAGGAGAAGCAAATCCCTCTGCAGGCTGAGCACACAGTTAAGGAAGGCGAAGGACAACCAGGGAAAAGGGAACAAGTTTTGTGACAAAATCCTGAGGGGGCCAGGAGCTTACTTAGGCTGGAGACTGAGCGAGAACTGAGACTTATTTAGACCCACAACAGCCCCAATGCCCTGGGGGTCAGGGACCGAGAGCTGCGCCTCCCGCGTCCAGGTAAGGCCCACCTCCGGGATAGCAAAGAGCTAGGATCCACCAATAAGGCAACCGGTCCAATCATGACCTTCCTTGAGAAGAAGGCGTGTCCGAGCGAGGAGGAGGGGGCGGTACCGTCCCCGGCTTCTGCCCCGCCTCCATCAGCTGCGACCCACAGGACGCGCGAGCTCCTGGGTGCTGTAGTTTGCTCGCCCCAGACTCCAGGAAGCCTTGACTGCCCCGCCCCCAGCCTCCTGCACTGCACCAGTGCGCATGCTCACACTTAGGCGGTGGGGTGGGAGGAAGAGGCGGTGCGGAAGAATGAAGGCGGGACGACGTGAAAAAACAAAACAAACAAACAAACAAACACCTCCCCCCTCCGCAGCTCGGGCAGCGTCCGCGGAAGGCGTCCACTCGCTCCTCCCGGAAGGGGAGAGCGTCGCGGAGGGTTGTGGGGCGGGTAGCTCCCCTCCCGATGAAGACTCATGAGAGCGGGTGGGCGGGAGACTCCATGTCCCAGCATGCCCCGCGGCGGGCCCTACCGGCCGCGACTCCGGGCTTGGCCCCGGCCCTAGCTTGTCGGCGGTGTACTGGGGCGCGTGGAGGCTGTAGTCACGGTGGCGCCCGCGGGGACGGAGGAGGGAATGAGTGAAGAGGAGCAGGGCTCCGGCACTACCACGGGCTGCGGGCTGCCCAGGTGAGACGCCTCCTCCCGAACCCTGGCAGGGCCAAAAATGTTGAAGCGGTGCGGAGGGGTAGCGGCGCGGCCCCAGCATGCACCTGGCCCGAGGGTTGTTCCCAGCAAGCACTGGGGTAGTGGGCAGTGTGGTTCCCGGCATGCACTAGGGGGTAGTGGCCACCGCCTCCAGCTCTAAGTAGTTTGGGATTGGCGGGGTTCCCAGACTGCACTGGAGCACTGGGCTTTATGCCCCTCCATTCAGTGCATTTGGTGGGTACTGGGTTCCTGGTCTGTACTGTGCCAGGGGGTTAATGCACTTCCAACCAGCACCAGGGCACAGGATCCCTCGCCTTAGCTGAGACAGGAACAGTACATTCTTCACTTGCTTTGGGGTAGTGGACCCTTGCTTTCCCAGCTGCATCTCACTTTGAACTCAGCCCACGGATGCACTAACTGCCCGGGGTCCCCTGGATCCAATGTCACTCATAATATGCCTAGGTCTGGGGTGGCAGTGTTTGGCCAGGTGGGTGCAGAGAGGGGAACTGTGATGTTGGTCTGTGCTCCTTCCTCCCAGCATAGAGCAAATGCTGGCCGCCAACCCGGGCAAGACCCCGATCAGCCTTCTGCAGGAGTATGGGACCAGAATAGGAAAGACGCCCGTGTACGACCTTCTCAAAGCCGAGGGCCAAGCCCATCAGCCTAATTTCACCTTCCGGGTCACCGTTGGCGACACCAGCTGCACTGGTGAGGAAGGCTTGGGCAGCCTGGCTGGGGTGTGCATTCACAGGGCCCATGGCTTAATATCGTGCAATCTCTTCACAGTCTTCTTTAAGGCCAGAGAAGGAGGGAGAGAGGTTTCAGGGGGGAAAAGCCACTGTCTGGATTGGAAGAACAGAGCTGTGAGAGGGCGGATGGGACTTGGGAGAATCAGAAGAGAGATCAGAACTGCACCAGGGGTCTGCTGGGTCCTTATCATTCCAGAGGAAAAGTTGATGAGGCTCTGAAAGTTCAGTGGGTATTTATTTGGGGAGCAAGCGCCCATGGCGCAGTACTCCTTATCCTTATCCCATGTTGAATATGAAGGACCTGGATTAGAGATTTAACAGCTGGTGCCTGGTCACATGTCTAGTAAATGGGAGAGTGAGACTTTAACTACATAGCCAGTCCTCTGTTGTCCTGCTGTCTATATACTGAGCAGGAAAGAAGACACCTTGCAGAGAAAAGTAAAGCAGAGAAAGAATGGGCTCTGAAACAAGTCCTGCCTGGCTTGGCTAGTGGAAAGATAAGGGCCCTTCCAGTCTTGGCAGGGGAAGATTGGTCAGAGAGTGGGCTGTGGGGTATCTGCTTCTCTGCTGTCCTGCTAGTCACCTCCATTATTGCCCACACTCCCTCTCTCAGGTCAGGGTCCCAGCAAGAAGGCAGCCAAGCACAAGGCAGCTGAGGTGGCCCTCAAACATCTCAAAGGGGGCAGCATGTTGGAGCCGGCCCTGGAGGACAGCAGGTGAGGGAGGAACAGCACAGGCACCCTAGAAGTCCCACCAGGAACCCAGGCCCCTCCACTACCCACTCCTCCCCAAGACTGGCTTGGTGGCACATGGACAGGCTGACCTGGCCCCTTCCTGAGAATTTTCTGTGGAGCTGACTAGGGTGTTTCCAGAGCCTCTGCCACTGGGAGGAATCCCTTTGAGGGATTGTGGCAGTTGTGGGGCCTGGGTTAGAAGGAGGGGGAGGGGGAGGCTGAAGCTGACAAGTTGCTCCTGGTGTGGTCTTTCTTTCTAACAAGATGGCCTTCCTTCCCTCTTCCACATTCAGGTTGAAGTTTGTTGCTCCTATGGTTCTTGGGGAGGAAGAGACCCTCTTTTTTAAAGCCCCCCTTTCTTGATCCTTTTGAGCCAATGTTGGGCACCAAAGGATCCCAGGAGGAAGAGCTGTTGTTAAGCTTCTCTGAATCTGGCTCAGTTGGGAAGGAGTTCTCTCAGGGGATGGGAAAGTCAGGAGGACCTGGTCCCTGCCCCCCTGTTCCCTTCCACATGGGTGTGAATCCAAGGCCTCCTTCCCCTTGGGAAGTTCTTTTTCTCCCCCAGACTCTTCGCTGGCTGAGGACACTTCTGTTCTTATTGCTGCTCCTGCTCCACCTGCTGTCCTACCCAGGTATCTTGTGTCCCCTGACTGCTCTGAGGGAGGGAAGTGTGTGTGTTTGGGGGTGGGGGGAGCCTCTGGCACCTGGCCTCCAGTGCTCCAGGCCGGACAGGATGAGGAAGCCTGAGAGTAAACTAGACAGTGAGGGAATAGCCAGACTGCAACTGAGACAGGAGGTTATTATTTCAGGGTCTGGCAGGCCCCGTTTTCTGGGTTGCCACAGGATGGCCCCATGTTTGAGGCCCATGAGGCGCCCTGGGATTGGCTGTACAACCCCTCTCCCGTGTCCTGGGGTCATTCTCAAGTGTTCTGCACTGCAGTGGTCCTGGGACCACTTGAGAATGAAGAACAGGAAACAGGTAGAGCAGGAGTGAGCAATGCTGGTTTTGAATGGACAGCTGTCTACCTAATGGGGACTTGGGAGATGGGTTGGGAAGGAAGCAGTGGTTAGTGCTTCAGCCCATGGGAAGCCCCAGGAAGAACTGTTCTCAGCTTTGGCCTGCACCCTTTTTCCTTCAGGAGCCTCCCTGTGGAGATGCAGCCCCCTGCCTCCCCTCAGCAGTCTGAGTGCAACCCTGTTGGGGCTTTGCAGGTGTGCCTCCTCTCCTCCTCTCTGTATGTGCTGCCTTTCTGAGCCAGGGCATGTGCTTGTGGGCGGGGTGGCATCACCCTTACATCCTTCCTCTCACCCGGAGGATGGGGCTTCTGGGTGGGAACCAGTGTGTCCATGAGGAACCTCTCCTCACTCAGCCTCGGGCTCCCTCTGTCTCCCTTTCAAAGGAGCTGGTGGTACAGAAAGGTTGGCGACTGCCAGAGTACACAGTGACCCAGGAGTCTGGACCAGCCCACCGCAAAGAGTTCACCATGACTTGCCGGGTGGAGCGTTTCATTGAGATTGGTAACCGGCTAGAGGGGGTTTGTGTAGCCATATTCCAGCCCTGGGCACAAGGTGGTTCTCAGCCTGGCTCTGCTGTAGCCCCAGTTCTTGCTTTGCTCTGCCTCCTAGCTTCTTCCTTGCCCCTTAGCCCTGACTTTCTTCCACTTTTTTTTTTTTTTTTTTGGTTGTTTTGAAGTAGGGTCTCACTTCTGGCCCAGGCTGACCCGGAATTCACTATGGAGTCTCAGGGTGGCCTTGAACTCATGGCAATCCACCTACCTCTGCCTCCCAAATGCTGGGATTAAAGGCGTGTGCCACCACGCCCGGCTCTCCACCTTTTTTAAAAAAAATATTTATTTTTATTTATTTATTAGAGATAGAGAGGAGAGAGAGAGAGAATGGGTGTGCCAGGGCCTGTAGCTACTGCAAATGAACTTTAGTTGCATGCGTCACCATACACATCTGGCTTATGTGGGACCTGGAGCTGGAGAATTGAACCTGGGTCCTTACGCTTTGCAGGCATGTGCCTTAACCACTAATTTATCTCTCCAGCCCTTTTCTCCGCTCTTGGCTCACAAGGTTCTGAGGTGCATGGAAAGGTCTTCAGATCTGCTTTTCAGTTGGCATACTGTTAGGGAACCCTAAACTCATGTATGACCTGGAGGGAAACTGGTCTGATAGGCATCTGAATCCAACAATCCTTTCCCTAAATGCAGGCAGTGGCACCTCCAAAAAGCTGGCAAAGCGTAATGCAGCAGCCAAGATGCTGCTTCGAGTGCACACAGTGCCTCTGGATGCACGAGATGGCAACGAGGCTGAGCCTGATGATGACCACTTCTCCATTGTGAGTGGCTTGTGTGGGCCTGTCACGTGTTCCACCTTCTAGGATACAGTAGGGAACTAAGTTGGGTCTCTCAGGAGTAAGCTGGTCTACTAGCATCTACCAGTTTTCCCTACTAGACCCAAGGCTCCTTTTGCCCAGCAGATCCCCTCAGCCTGCACTGTAGACCCACTGGTGAGAACTGTTTAGGGCAGAGCCCCTGCAGGCTGTTTTTATTGGCGGTGAGGAAGGCTGCCTGGCCACCGGGTCCTCATCCAGAAGTTAGAGGGTATCATTAATGGTTCATTCTTGCAGTTACTGGCTGCTTTCTTACTCTCCCCATTTCCTCAGGGTGTGGGTTCCCGCCTGGATGGACTTCGGAACCGGGGCCCAGGCTGCACCTGGGATTCTCTGCGCAATTCTGTGGGAGAGAAGATCCTGTCCCTTCGCAATTGCTCTGTGAGCTCCCTTGGGGCTCTGGGCTCTGCCTGCTGCAGTGTCCTCAGTGAGCTCTCTGAGGAGCAGGCCTTCCATGTCAGCTACTTGGATATTGGTATGGCGAGTTGGGGAGCCAGGGGGGTGGTGGGGGCTGGATCAGATCAAGGATAAAGGAGTCAGGAGACGATGGTGATGATGTGCACCCTACCGGGTGCTGCCTCTCCCCTGAAATTGCTTCCCTCTTCTCTCGGTCCCCAGAGGAACTGAGTCTGAGTGGGCTCTGCCAGTGCCTAGTGGAACTGTCCACCCAGCCAGCTACTGTGTGTCATGGCTCTGCAACTACCAGGGAGGCAGCCCGAGGTGAGGCTGCTCGTCGTGCCCTGCAGTACCTCAAGATCATGGCAGGCAGCAAGTAGTACCCTGCTACATCATGGATGTGTGCCCTCTGCTCCCTGCGCCTCCTGACACTGGGTCCATGCATCTGCCAGCTCTGGAACCCTCCAGAGGTGCCATCTCTACCTCTGACATGCCTACCTTGAGGCTGAAAAGCACAGGGCTTGCAAGGAGCCAGGGCTGTCAGGCCCCTGGCTGGCCAAGGATCTGTCCTCATTCTGTGGATGTTGAGTGGGAAGGACATTGGGAGCTCTGCTGGAGTCCAGAATAAACATGCTGCTCCTTTGTTTCCTAAACCCTTTCTCTGGCCCAAATGTGGGTGGCAGAGGTTGACTCCACGTTCCTTCCTCTGCCGAGTCCTTCTTAACTCCCAGTCTCCTTATTGCAGTCAGGAGGCTGGGTATGGCTTTGGGGAACCCTGTTACATTTATAGGGTGGAGGTGTAGGATGCTGAGGCCATTTTCCTGGGGTTCCCTCCCAGTCCCTCAAAGTCTCACCTAGACAAATTGGTTCAGAAGCCAGACCATTTTATTTGGGGAGAACACATGACATTTGGGGTATTGATTTTGTATGCAAACACATCATTGTCACTTCTTCCCAAAGCGTTAAGGGGTAGCCAGGCTCCAGAACTCTCTAGGCCGGGGACTCAGCTGTTCCTTGCTCCAGGAACCCCAGGCGTTTCTGCCAAACCTGAGGAGATTCATGGTCAGGCATAGCTCCCTCTAGTCTCCCTTCCCTTGCCTCTTCCTCTGTTCTTCCTGTCCCATCCCATCTCCAGCTTTACCTCTGGGGTTGAAACAGGAAGGTTGGGCTCCGGCCAGATCTCTCCATCGCCTGAATTAGGGAACGTAAGAGGGACCCAAGGGTCTGAATGTGCTGTGGTGGTTGGGGTCCATTGTCTTCCTCCTGTGGCAAGGGGGTGGGGTGGCAGGGAGGGAGATGAGCAAATGCCATGGATACTAAAGTCATAGGGGGGAAGGAGTCACTTTCTGGGGCAGGTTGTATGGACTGAGGCAATATATATGTACATATTTTTTTTCTGAGGTAGGGTCTCCCTCTAGCTCAGGCTGACCTGGAATTCACTATGTAGTGCCAGAGTGGCCTCAGACTTACAGCAATCCTCCTACTTCTGCCTCCCAAATGCTGGGATTAAAGGCATGCGCCACCACGCCCTGCTTGAGGCAGCATTTCTATCAGACATACAACCTCCTGAAGATCCTAGAGTCAGGGAGTATCAGACCTTAGAGCACAGGTCTCAGCTGAGGTGGGAAAATGGTGGTGTGGGGACAGGTTGTACTCACCGACAAGACCCGGTCTCCTCTGTCCTGGCAACCTGGTCCTTTAGCATGGCTCCAGTCTATTAGCAGCAGCAATAGTAGCACAGCAGCCTGCCTGGAACCCATGCTGTCGTCCGCCTCCCTGCTTCCACATTGGCCTCTGGCCTCTTATACCTGCTGTCCCCCAGCCCCCACCCGTCGGCAGCCTGGGGGCAGATCTAGACAGGCAATGGGAATACATCGCTCCATTAAGAGCCACCTGGGATTCTCTCCCATGGTCCCCTAGGGACTTTGTGCTCTCAGCCTCCCGCCCTCAGTCCTTGAGCCTGAAATTATAAACTTTATTAGATGCATAAATCCTGTCTCCAGAGCTCAAGCAGCATCATTAATTGCAGATGCTTTGTCAGAGCTAGGCCCTAGGGTGGCCTTACAAGAACCCCCAAATCCTTCAACAGGTTATAAAGCTTCAATTGATGGCCCCTGGTTCCTAACTTGGAGGAAGAATAAGGTGTCCTGGGTTGGAGGGAACTAGAGAAGGCCAGGGTCAGAGTGGACTAGGGCAACCTAGCCTTGCCTCTCCCTTGCCTGGGGTGGGCAGTCAGGATCACAGCACTTCCCCCACCCTGGGGTTTATGAGCCTCTTGGAAGGGGAAACATGGAATCACTACCAGGTTTGCCTGTGGATAGTGAGAGCGGGGAGGAAATGGGTGGGTTTCAGAGCTCACAGGACAACAGTGTTTTCTAATCTTTGAGGACCAGCCTGGTCTTGCTTAAGAGCACAAGGGGAGTGGGCCTCCACAGCTGAAGCTCTGCTGCCACCCTGTGGCCACTGCTCCTTACTGCCAGGTCCAGCTACTTAACGTTTTCTAGACCCTCTTCTATAAAGAAATTATTGTTTTTTTGAGATAGGGTCTCACTTTAGTCAAGGCTGACCTAAAATTCACTATGTAGGCTCAGGGTGGCCTCGAACTTACAGCGATCCTCCTACCTCCGCCTCCTGAGGGCTGGGATTAAAGGTGTGTTCCAACATGCCTGACTAGACTAACATTTCTGGAACCTCATGAGAACAAGGCTGAGTGGAAGTCCTGAGACAGCATCTAAGGGCAGTATTCTACCTCCCTCTGGTTAGCACAGCCCTGCCTTAGGAATTCAGAATCATTCCTAGGAAGGTCCTTCAAAGTGAAACCTGGTGGTTTCTGCTAGTACTGGTCTCATCTGGAGCATACCAATGTGCCACCAATGTGCCTGTGCTGAAGAGGAACCATGGTGGGAAGGGCTTCTGCCTCCACCTCTGTCTGGAGCATGCTTTTAATTCCAGCACTCAGGCTGAGGTAGGATTGCCAGTTCGAGACCAGCCAGGAGCTACAGAGTGAGTTCCAGATCAGCCTGGGCTAGAGTGAAACCCTGCCTTGAAAAGAAAAGTCACCTACTTCCTAGGGGAGGCCACCATTTGTAATATGTCATAGAGCAACTGTCCTTCAAATTGTCAGCTGTGACTACCTCCGCTCCACCAGGCCAGGGAGCTTATCTCCCAGAGTGGTCTTTGAACACATGCCCGTGCCAGGCTGGTTTCAGCCTTCTTGTAGCCTTCACCAGAGTCAGTATACTCCGTGAGGTTTCTGAGCATCTCTTACCCCTTGTGAAAGCCCTGAATATGACATTTCATTCTTCCATGCTGTATGTTGTTCTTTTTGCTCGAGGGGTAGTGTCACTCTTTGCAAGACAAAGGTATCCTGGAACCAGTTTACACTTTAGGTTTGTAGATGTTTGTAGGTTTGTAGTGGTTTTTGCCTGCTTGCTTGTTGTGTTGTGGTACTGGGGATTGAATCCAGGGCGTGTACGTAGTAGGCACATGCTCTCTCACTGAGGTGCATTCTTAGCCCAGGACATTCTAGACATTAAATTTAAGGCTTAGCTTGGGTGCAATCTTTAACCTTTTGTGAGCTTTGTCTCATGGTTCGTTTCAAACACGGACCAAACATTCATGACTTGTATTTTGTAGTTCACCACTTTTTTTGTTGTTTGCTTTTGAGAGTCAGAGACTCTTATGTAGCCCAGATTGGTATTGAACTCTTAATTTTGCTCAGTTTCCCAAATGCTGGGATTACAGGCATGTACCACTAAACCTGATCTGGATTCAGGTTTTCTATTTTTTCATTCCTTCCTTTCTCTCCTTTTTCTTTTGTAAAACTTTTTATTTATTTATTTGAGAGAGAGACACACATAGACAGACACACACACACACACACACACACACACACACACAGAGAATGGGCGTGCCAGGGCCCTCAGCCACTGCAAACAAACTCCAGACATATGTGCCACCTTGTGCAACTTGGTTTATGTGGGCCCTGGGGAATTGAACCGAGGTCCATTGGCTTTGCAGGCAAATGTCTTATCCACTAAGCTCTCTCTCCAATCCCTCTTTTTCTTTTCTTTCTTTCTTTTTTTTTTTTAAATTTTTATTTATTTATTTACTTGAGAGTGACAGACAGAGATAAAGACAGATAGAGGCAGAGAGGGAGAATGGGCGCGCCAGGGCTTCCAGCCTCTGCAAACGAACTCCAGACACGTGCGCCCCTTGTGCATCTGGCTAACGTGGGACCTGGGGAACTGAGCCTCGAACCGGGGTCCTTAGGCTTCACAGGCAAGCGCTTAACCGCTAAGCCATCTCTCCAGCCCTTTTTTTTTTTTTAAGGCAGGATCTCATTCTAGCTCAAGCTGACCTGGAACTCATGGAGATTCTTCTACTTCAAGCTCCTGAGTGCTGGGATTATACATGTGAGCCAGCATGCCATGTTGTAACTTTTTTTTTTTTTTAATTTATCTGACAGAGAGTGAGAGAGAGAGAGACAGAAAGAGTCAGAGAGAGAAAGAGATATTGAGAATGGGCGCGCCAGGGCTTCCAGCCACTGCAAACGAACTCCAGATGCGTGTGCCCCCTTGTGCATCTGGCTAACGTGGATCCTGGGGAACCAAGCCTCGAACCGGGGCCCTTAGGCTTCACAGGCAAGCACTTAACCGCTAAGCCATCTCTCCAGCCCCTATAACTGCTTTTGTCTTGCACTTCCCTGTATGGCTTCGTAATCCTCAGTTTATTATCTATAAAATGAAGCAACATGCATGGTAGAAGCATCATCGCCAGCACCCAAATGTTCTTGTGAACAATGAATGGGTTGAATGCAAAGCACTCTAGCATAGGGCAGGCACTCAACAGTGCCCTCACCACTGCTTCTCCTCCCAGCACTCTTGAACACTCAGGATGGAAGCTTTATTGAGGAAGAAGCTGAGGCTGCCTTCCTCCCTGTGTTCAGGATACAGGCAACTGGTCTCTGGTGTGAAGTCAGAATGGGTTAATCCTAATGTGGCATACTACCCTGCCTTGAACATTTCCACCTCCAAAATTCCTCAATCTTGCCTTTTAGCAACTTACTTCCTTTCCCCCGTTATTATTATTATTTTTATTTTTTGAGGTAGGGTCTTGCTGTAGCCCAGGCTGACCTGGAATTCACTATGTAGTCTCAGGGTGGCCTCAAACCGCAGTGATCCTCCTACCTCTGCCTCCCAAGTGCTAGGATTAAAGGCATGTGCCTGGCGCAACTTCCTTTCTTTCCTGAACCCCCATGTGCTGACCATCACAATAGTGAGGGCCACCATTGCCATTCCCACTTTCCTAAGTAGGTTTTGACTCTTTATTTATGGCAGTTGTTTACAAAACACCAGCCACAAATACAAATAGCTTCTTATATCATATATATATATATATATATATATATATATATATATATATATATATGCATATATACCTCAGAAGTACCTACTCTACCATCAAGTTCTCCAGTCTGGCTCACTGCACTTAAATTCCCGGTGGTTTGTCTACACCTCTTCGTCACTCACAGTCTTTCTGAGCATTGCCGGTTCTCTTGTGAGTTCTTTCCTTCCGGCTTCTAAACGGTGTGCCTGCATCTCCAGACTGTAATCTTCTTCCGTGTCTAATGATGTGTGCACTCTCTCATTGAGAGTAGGGCTTTTCTTTCATCCAAATTTTGGAAGAAGGTGAGGAGAGAACAGAAAGGTAAGAGCACTGGCCTTCAGACATTCCCATTTTCCCATCCGCACAGAGTACACATATGTTTTCTGGGGAGTGTTCCTGTCATGTTGTCTCCAAGGCAATCCAAAGATCCGAGCTTTGTGCCTCCTGTCACACTGTGGAACTTGTAAGAAATCATTTGCAGCCGGGGATAGTGGCACTCATCTTTGAACTCAGCATTTGGGAGGCAAAGGTAGGAGGATTGCCATGAGTTCAAGGCCACCTTGAGACTACACAGTAAATTCCTGGTCAGTCTGGGCTAGAGCAAAACCCTACCTCGAAAAACCAAGGAAAAAAGAAGAAAAGAAATTATTTGCCTTTTGGAGTCTGTATTGACCTTGTATAAAAAGTGGGGATGAGGGCTGTAGAGATGACTTAGCGGTTAAGTGCTTGCCTGTGAAGCCTAAAGTCCCCAGTTCGAAGCTTGATTCCCTAGGACCCACGTTAGCCACATGTACAAGGGGGTGCATGTGTCTGGAGTTCGTTTGCAGTGGACAGAGGCCCTGGCATGCCCATTCTCTCTCTCTCTGCCTCTTTCTCTGTCACTTTCAAATAAATAAATAAAAATAAACAAAAAAAAAAGTCCATTTAGAAAAAAAGTGGGGATGAGGGCTGGAGGGATGACTTAGCCGCTAAGGCATTTGCCTGCAAAGCTAAAGGTTCGATTCCCCAGGACCCATGTTAGCCAGATGCACAAGGGGGCACAAGCGCCTGGAGTTTGTGTGCATTGGCTAGAGGCCCTGGCACACTCATTCTCTCTCTCTCTCTCTCTCTCTGTCAAATAAATAACAACAGCAACAACAGGAACAACAAAAAGTAGGAATGAGAGGGCTGAAGATGGCTTAGCAGTTTAAGATGTTTGCGAAGCCTAAGGACCCAGGTTTGACTCCCTAGTACCACATAAGCCAGATGTACAAGGTGGCACATGTATCTGGAATTCATCTGCAGTGGCTAGAGGCCCTAGTGTGCCCATTCTCTCCCTCTTTCAAATAAGTATATATACGTATATACATACTTTTAAAGTAGGGATGGAAGCTGGGCGTGGTGGTGCACACCTTTAATCCCAGCACTTGGGAGGCAGTGGTAGGAGGATCACCATGAGTTCAAGGACACCTTGAGAATACAGAGTGAATTCCAGGTCAGCCTGGACTAGAGTGAGACCCTACCTCAAAAAACCAAAAGAAAGAAAGAAAAAAAAAAAAAGTAGGGATGAAGGCTGGAGATATGGCTCAGCCATTAAGGCACTTGCCTGCAAAGCATAAGGACCCAGGTTTGACTCCCCAGTACCCACATAAAGCCAGATGCACATAGCGGGGCATACATCTGGAGTTCTTTTGCAGTGGTTGGAGGCCCTGGTGAGCTCAAAACACATGTACACACCCTCTCCTCTCCTCTCCTCTCTCTGTCTCTGTCTTTCTGCTTGCAAATAAATAAAATATATATTTTAAAGTAGGGCTGAGACTCCTTGCTCTTTCTGTCCTAAGAAGGGGGGCAGTGAGGACAGTCACAGACATGAAATCCCAGTGAGTATCCAAGAATGGCCAGTGAGCCCTGTGGGTAGTGAAGCACCAGACATACCAATGATTCTCTTGATAGTTTAATGTTATATTTGCAGCATAAATAAGGCACAATATATGTCAGGGCAAGGGAGGGAGGGAGAAGGCAAGGCTGGGGGATAACTGCTAAGTGGCAAGGGGGAAGGAAGAAGGGACGGTTTGGGAGAAGAGCACAAAGTCCCTGCCTCAGCCCCGCCCCAGGAGATTGTGAGAGCCTGCTCACAGGGGTCATGCTGAATTAGGTGGAGGGAAAGGGGAAAAGACAGTTTTGTAACAAAACAGCCCATAGCACTGCATCCTCCCACCTATCGGTCCACCACTGCAGCCTGGGAAGATCCAGGCCAAGTCGAGTTCCTTGAGGATGGAGAGGTATTGCTACATGTCAAAAGTCTATAGATGAACAGAGATATACTCATAGATACACACTGCTTTTGTTTCAACAGCTATTATATCAGGATGTAGCAGGCTCCACTGATGGAGCTGGAGCTGAAGGCTCATCTCCCCCCTGCCGGCACGGTGTGTGTGCACTTGGGGGAGATAGGGCAGCTCAGCCCCAGCAGGTTCTAAATGTCACCAGAAGGGGAGCAAGCAGCCTGCAAGGAATTATGGACAATTCCTGCCCAGATCAATGCAGGGATAGGTTTTAGGGCTAAGACTGGAAAGAAGATAAACCTAGAATTTGAGATGAGTGATATTGTGGTAGCTGTTTTGAGTGGAGGGAGGGATTGGGGAAATAGGAAATGTTAGTGCTAAGGCCGAGGATGGCATTTAAAGTAATCGTTGCCACCCCACCCCTCCCAGAGCTAAGAAGCTCCCAGTTTGCCCCTCAGGTAATGGCTCTCAAGCATTAGTGTGCGTGAGAAGCACATGGAGTGCTTGTTAAAATCCACCTCCAGAGTTTCTGACTCAGTAGGTCTGGGACAGCCAAGAGTACATTTCTAGTTAGCACATTTCAGGTGCTTCTGCTGCTGCTGTTCCTGCACCATATTTTAAGAACCTCAGGTAAAGTTAATGAAGCCAGTGCTCACAGCCACATACAGTTACAACCACACTTGCCAGTAGCTGGGGTGAGACCCCGCATTACCAGCTCTGTGTGAAAAAGGTAAAATAAACCCTAGTAGCTATAGTCAAGCCTGCATTTATGAAGGCCATAGCTGCCTTAACCTGCTCTATTCTCTGCAGCCTGTTCTCATTCTGGGGTAGGACTTTACCCAGACCCCAAAGAGAAGCAAGTCAACTCATGTAGAGGGTGGGAACTGTTGGCCAGCAGCTTCCGTGCTTACTCCTGCAGGGCCACCCCTGTGGTGGCAGTGGTGGGAGACTTGTCTCTGCACATGTGCAGAGAAATCAGGCAGATGCAGATAGGCATGACTGACAAGGCTGTAGTGGGGTGGAGTCTTGTAACTGGCCTTAGGGTCCTCACTTGTCCCGTTTCTCCACACCTCTCTCCCTGGCCAAACCTAAGTCTAAATAAAATAGAAAAAGCACATCAACAAAGGCATATGCCATAAAGCTAGGAGGATTTTAAAAAGATATAACATTTCCTTCCTGTGGATACAATGGATAATCTTAATGGCAAGTTATCTGAGGATACAAGGAAATGATATGGGGATGAAAGGGAACGATCAATACAGGGGAGTGATTTCAGGGGCTAGCACCTTTAAGGAGCCTCTCAGAAACCAGAGGAAGAACTTTTTGGTGTCTGCTTTGTAGTTTAGGCTGTAGATAATATAGGGTATAGTGAAGCACTCCATCTCTCAGGATGGCGGTGTCAATGGGCAGATCCCTGAGGAGATAAGAGAAGTGAATCAAGGAGTCAAGAGCTATAGAACAAGATGGTGAAGACAGGCAGCAAGGCAAGGCTCACTCAGGCCAGCGGTGCTTAGGGCAAAGGATCAGAGTGGAGGCAGAAGGAAGGCAGATTTGGGGTGTATAATAGAAAAGAAGTAAAGGAGCCATGGTCTTGTTATTCCAAGTTGTTCGGAGGCTCTCTCATGCTTTTTGTTTTGTTTTGTTGAGGTAGAGTTTCACTCTAGCCCAGGCTGACTTGGAATTCACTATGTAGTTTCAGGCTGGCCTCGAACTCACAGTGATCCTCCTACCTCTGCCTCCTGAGTATTGGGATTAAAGAAGTGTGCTACTACGTCTGGCTCTTCTCTCAGCCTTTTCAGCTCTGAGAAAACTTTGTTTTCCGGGACTATGTCAGCAAGTATACAGACCAGAAAGTCCAAGTCCTATGATCACTCTCCGAAGACTATCAAGGTCTCTAGTCTTAGCTCCTCCTTTCCTTCCTTCCTTCCTTCCTTCCTTTTCTTTCTTCTTCTTCTTTTTTTTTTTTTGGTTTTTTGAGGTAGGGTCTCACTCTGGCTCAGGCTGACCTGGAATTAACTATTTAGACTCAGGGTGGCCTCAAATTCATGACCATCCTCCTACCTCTGCCTCCTGAGTGCTGGGATTAAAGGTGTGTACCACCACGCCTGGCTTCTTTCTTCTTTTTAAAATATATTGATTGATTTGCAAGCAAAGAGGTATAGAGAAGAGAGACAGACAGAGAGAATGGGTGTGCCAGGGCCTCTAGATGCTGCAAACAAACGCTGCCACTTGTGCATCTGTCTTATGTGGGCACTGGGGAATCAAACTTGGGTCCTTTGGCTTCACGGGCAAGCACCTTAATTCCTAAGCCATATCTCCAACCCTTATTTAGTTTTTGAGGTAGGGTCTCACTCTAGCCCAGGCTGACCTGGAACTCACTATGTACTCTCAGGGTGGCCTCAAATTCACAGAGATCCTCCTATACCTGACTCTGAGTGCTGGGATTAAAGATGTGCACCACCATGCTCAGCTTAGCTCCTTTCTGATAGAAACTAATACCCCAGGCCCTAGAAAGGCCAGAGTCCTTAAGAAGGGACAAATGATACTCCATGATATCTGGTTCTAATCTAGAGGAGTCTGACAGACAAAAGGAAAATGACCACATCGCTGCCAGTGAAAACAAGGTAAGTGATACTCCCTTGACTCTCAGAGAAGCTTCAGGGTAAGCAGTGCTCTGCCTTATCTTACCTAGACTGAAGGACTTCAGTGTGGTTCTCTACTAAGGTTCTGGCAATGACCCTCTCATCACTTAGGTCCCTCCTAACCTTTGGCTGCCAAGAGGAGCTAAGAAAGTGAAAAAGACCCTCTGCCAAAACTAGCCATCTAACACAAGGTCAGTCTGGCAGGGCATGGATGAATTGACAAACTGATTCATAACTTTAAAAAAAAACACTTGACCGAAGAGGGAAGCAAATATCAAGGGGTCTATGAATGCTCCTTAGGAGCTATAAACTCAGTCATGCTTCAGGGCAAGACAATTAAAAAATGAAACAAGACTCAAAACAGGGGAAAAATCCCAAGGAGCAGCCATCTAAAAGAGAAGTCCTGAGCATAAATTATGGCTGTGAAGTTTTAAAGGTAAGTGAAATCACTAGAGGGGATCCTAACCATCTGCCATGACATTTGCTAGTCTGGTCACCTCAGGGGCTGTTCCTGTTGGGTCTCTAATGGTGGAGGATGAGAAAATCATGTTTTCTCTCCTCTGCCTTCATTAGGTGTAGCCTGTTCAGCAAAATCTGAAGAGCAGGAGGGAAAATTTAAGGCAAAGGGATGAGAACACATTGCCTGGTGGGTTCACCAGTCTATCACTCTGAGGAGACGGAAATCTTATAGCTAAGACCATTTCTCATTCTACATTGAGAGATGATTTTGGAAGACAAAATAAAAAAGGAACCAGGCAGTTAATCTCTATGTATAAGTGAGATGGAGAAAATGACATTATTGGTTTGGGCAGATGGCAGAAGGTGGCTCTGGGACAATTGGAAGGGTTTCCTATTCAAAGGCTATTAAAGCTGACCTATCTATCCACAGGCCTCTGGCTTTGGATTGTTTCCTTAGGCCCTGGTAGAAACTACACTTCTCAGAGCCAAGGGAAGATAAAAAGTCCTAATTCAGAAGAAAGAAGAACAAGAGGGATGAATTTTTCCCCATTCAACCTACCTCGTCAAAGCAAGAATAGCTGAAAGCCAGTCAAAAATCCCTAGGTGGAGCAGACCCTGAGCCCCTTGGTTGAGATTGTACTGCACCTTCTCCCTTCCTCTCCCTATCCTGTCTTATACTCAAGGGAAGCTACTTAGGACCTAGGCTATAATGCTTCAAAGTCCCGGAGCTTATACCATGGAGAAGTGCTGCCTTGAGGGGCAAGAAGCAGAAATGAACCGAAGAAGCTACAGGGCTGGGAAACCCAATGGCTAGGCCAGGAAGCTGGTAAGAGAGAGAAGGTAGTCTGGAGGATGATGGTCACTGAATCTAAGACATGGTTCAGAAAAGACAGATGTGAGACGCTGAGAGATGGAGGAGGAGCAAGAGGATGAAAGTCTCCCACATGACATCTGGGGGAGGGGGACTTACTTGAATGAGTTATAGCAAGAAGAGGCAGTGACGTGGACAGGGGAATGAAGTAGGAGAGGTAAGAGAAGAAACATGGCTAAAGCTGACAATATGCATACTTTGGCTAGTATAAACTCTTATAAAACATAAAAGAATCAGTTAATCCAGCAGGCTGATGGAACAAGCTTTACATTGTTCCTGTCTGCCTTGATGATTAGAAGTAGAGGGTGAGAAGGGTGAGAGGGAAACCCACTCAGATACTGGGCATTCTCTCTTTTTCACTGCTAAGTAATACCTAACAATAAGGCCACAAGATGCGGTTGCCAAGGCTTAGTGGAAAGTGGGGAGGCAGGAAAGACTAGGGAAGTCAAAAGATTAAATGAGGTACCCAATACATTTGGAAATATATGAAAAATAATTAAAACTCTTGGAGTTTTCCTTGTTTCTTTTTGCTTGGTTTTTAAATGGCAGGTTGGGAGAAGGAATGAAGCACATGGAAGAGCTGGAAAATACTGCTACTTCATAGATCAAAGGTAACCTCACATTCTCCATATGTGAATGTTTTAACTAGAATTTAGGAAAGGGAAAGGAAAAAGGATAAATAATCAGTTACTGGGAGACAAAGTCCTGAGTCCATGGGGGATCTAATACCAGGTGATGTGCTGTTAAATTTACCCTCCTTCTATCTAGCAGGAAGTGTTGTGCTAGTGAGGAACAGGAAGGCAGCAGCCATACTCAGTGGGAAGAGAAGACACTGGGAAATCCCAAACCTAGAGGTGTGAGGATTAGTGTTAAGAGACAGGTACACGTGCATGGGGTCAGGGGTAATTTTCGGACTATCTGGAAAGACCTTTGGCTGTGGGTATATAGGAAACCCCACCCTTGGGGATGATCTATGCGGCTCTGGGGCTGACAGCCCCTAGTTCAGGTGTCGAACGACCATGTGGCTAAAAAGAAAAGCCCATATCTGTGCATACTCACAACACACAGTTTTCCCCCATATTGCTGTGTCCAAGGCAGACGGGAGGGGATTTGTTGATCTCTTTCTTGGCTCGGGTGGGCGAGCTCTGGCTGGGGACCTCTCCACCAGGGGAGGCATCATCTGCCCGCAGACTGCGACTGTGGGGTCATGATCACATGCGACTGTATTGGCATGCTCAGTTCTGTCCTTTGGCTTGCCATCTGAGTGAGGACCGAGGTGGCCACAGCTTCAGCTGCAGAGCGAACACTGAGGCCATTGCTAGGGGCTGTTGCTGAACTGTGCTGAATCACAGGGGCTGGAGAACCCGTTGGCTCTGAACTTTCCTTAGGGCTTTCTGCCAGGAAGGAGGGCAAACAGCAGAGAGCAAGTGGTTAGCAAACGAGATTAAGAAACAGGCAGGATTACCTTTTGCTATCATTCCAAAGGAGTACAAAGGAAAATGAAACTTATCTTTTTTGGGAGAAAACTCCCCAGAATTCTGATCTTAAGTCATGAATGACCTAGAAAATGGGAAGTTGTGAGAAGAGAAGCAAGAACTGGGCTAAAAAGGAAGGAACAGGGGGGTGGGCAAGTAGCTCAGTCAGTAGAATGGTTGCCTAGCACACATGCAGCCCTGGGTTCAATCTCCAGCACTGCATAAATCAGGGATGGTGGCACATGCCTGTAATCCCAGCACTTGAGAGGGGGAGGTAGGAAGATTGGAAAGTTCTCTGTTACCCTTAGCTGCAAGGTTAGTTTGAGACCAGCCCAGAATATATGAGATCCTGTCACAAAACAATAAGTAAATAAATGAAAACAAAGAAATAACAGGGCTAAATTTATAGGCACATACTAATAAAGTGAATTACCAATATATTAATCACATTGTCTAGTGTCTGCAAAGTTTATTGTCCCATTTGGAACACTTTTCCCCTTGTCTGAGACAGGGTCTTGCTACATAGCCTTGGTTGGCCTAGAACTTCCTGTGTACACTGCAGGCTGGTCTTGAACTCATGATAGTCCTTCTGCCTCCCGAGTGCTGGGATTACAGGTATGTCCCAGTATACTCATGATTTTTTATTTTTTTTATTTTTATTTTTTAGAGGTAGGGCCTCACTCGGGCCCAGGCTTACCTGGAATTCACTGTGTACTCTCAGGCTCAGGCTGGTCTTGAACGCATGGTGATCCACCTACCTCTGCCTCCCGAGTGCTGGGATTAAAGGCATGTGCCACCATGACTCTCCTGACTCAGCCTCCTGAATGCTGCAGGTACGTACTAGTGACTAGCTTTTCTTTTCTTTTCTTTTTTTTTTTTTTTTTGGTTTCAAGGTAGGGTTTCACTCTAGTTTAGGCTGACCTGGAAACATGAAATTCAATATGTAGTCTCAGGGTGGTCTTGAATTCACAGTGATCCTCCTATCTCTGCCTCCCAAGTGCTGGAATTACAGGCATGTGTCACCATGCCCAAGGCTTCTCTTATTTCTATCTTTATTTTTTACTTTATTTTTATTTATTTATTTGAGAGAGAGAGAGAGAGAGAAAGAAAGAGGCAGAGAGAGGGAGAGAAAGAATGAGCATGCCAGGGTCTCCAGTCACTGCAAACGAACTCTAGACACATGCTCCCCCTTGTGCATCTGGCTTACGTGGGTCCTGGGGAATCGAACTGAGGTCCTCTGGCTTTGCAGGCAAACGCCTTAACCACTAAGCCATCTCTCCAGTCCTTCTTATTTCTATCTTTAAAGGTAATTTAAAATAGGGTTCTCTCAATAATTCCCAAAGGGATTTAATCATTCCTTTTTTTTTTTTTTTTTTCTGAGGTAGGGTCTGAGAGCTGGGATTAAAGGCGTGCACCACCACACCCAGCTCATCTCATTTTTTTATGGTCCTTTAGCATTTAGTTAAACTATAGGTAAGCATGACAAATGTCAAGATACAATCAAATGATGTGTGAGTAGCCAAAGTTTAGTTAACACATTAAAGTACAAAGTTTGTTAGAGCCTCCTGACTATTAATTAGCCATGCATTAATGATGTAAAACACTGATTATGAGCTATACCATCCCATCTAAAGTGATACTAGCATTTTACTACTAAGCACAAATATTTCAGCTGCATGTAAAGTTAACACCATAATGCTCATTGGTCAAAGAGTTTTTTAAGAATTATCTTTTTAATGGTTTTATTATTATTTGGTATGTGTGTGTCATGACACTTGTGTAGAGGTTAGATGACAACTTTCAGGTCATTGCCTTCCACCTTATTTGAGCACATTTTTTCCTTACTGTTCACTGCTCTATTCATAAGCTGCAGAGGAAATGATCCTGTCTAGACCTCCCTCCCGCCACAGGGACGCTGGGATTTCAGAAGCCTGCCACAGCTTCTGGTCTTTACATGAGGTCCGGGGATCAGAAATCAGGAACTGGGAGTTGCAGAAAAGTGCTTTATCCACTGAGCCATCTCCTTAACCCAGAGAATTTTGTTAAAAATTAGGTAGCCTCCATAGTTGCCTAAACTGAAATTAGGGCAAACTCCCAATGATTGGATTAAAAAGTGTTTGTGTAAGTGTGCGTGCACGTGTGCATGCATACTGGGGTCTCTTGCTATTACAAATGAATGCCTATCCAATTTTATAAGGGTGAACTGAACCTGGGCTGGCAGGCTTTACAAGCAAGCACCTTTAGCAGCTGAGCTGTCTCCCCAGCCCGGGCCATTTTTTGTTTGTTTGCTTTGTGTGGTGGTTTGATTCAGGTGTCCCACATAAACTTAGGTGTTCTGAATGCTAGGTTCCCAGCTGATGGAGATTTGGGAGTTAACACCTCCTGGAGGTAGTGTGTATTGTTGGGGCGGGCTTATGGGTGTTATAGCCAGTTTCCCCTTGCCAGTGTTTGGTACACTCTCCTGTTCCTATTGTCCATCTTATGTGAGCCAGGGTTTGATGTCCACTCTCTGCTCATGCCCTCATTTTCCCCTGCCATCATAGAGCTTTCCCTTGAGCCTGTAAGCCAAAATAAACCTCTTTTTCCCACAAGCTGCTCTTGGCTGGGTGATTTCTATCAGCAATGTAAGTATAGCTAGATGGACTATTCTGGTGAAAGACCTGAATGCTCTATTGATAAACTGCAGGGGAATGATCCTGTCTAGACCTCCCTCCCGCCACAGGCATGCTGGGATTTCAGAAGCCTGCCATAGCTTCTGGCCTTTACATGAGGTCTGGGGATCAGAAATCAGGAACTGGGAGTTGCAGGGAAATGCTTTATCCACTGAGCCACCTCCTTAACCCAGAGAATTTTGTTAAAAATTAGGTAGCCTCCATAGTTGCTTAAATTGAAATTAGGGCAAACTCCCAATGATTGGATTAAAAATATTTGTGTAAGTGTAAGTGTGCGCATGCGCACGCATACTGGGGTCTCTTGCTACTACAAATGAATGCCTATCCAATTGTATAAGGGTGTACTAAACCTGGGCTGGCAGGCTTTACAAGCAAGCACCTTTAGCGGCTGAGCTGTCTCCCCAGCCCGGGTCACTTTTTGTTTGCTTTGTTTTCATTTTTTTAAGACAGGGTCTTATGTGGCTCAGGCTAACCTCAAACTCACACTACTTAGGGAAGGACTTTTTAATTTATAATCCTCTTATCTCCACTTTCCAAGAGCTGGATGACAGGTGTACATCACCACAGCCAGCTCTGTTTCTTTTCCTTTCTTTCTTTTCTTTTTTTGGTCCAGGCTGACCTGGAATTAACTATGTCGGTTCAGAGTGGCCTTGAACTCATGGAGATCCTCCTACCATTGCCTCCTGAGTGCTGGGATTAAAGGCATGAGCCACCATGCTTGGTTCTTTTCTTCTTAGGTAGGGTTTCACTCAAGTTCAGGCTGACCTGGAGTTCACTATGTAGTCTCAGGGTGGCCTTGAACTCCTGGCAATCCTCCTACCTCTGCCTCCTGAGTGCTGGGATTAAAGGCGTCCAGCTTCTGTTTCTTTCTAAAATATTTTATTTATTTATTTGTTTATGAGAGAGAAAGGAAGGGAGACAAAGAATGAGTGGGCCAGGACCTCCAGCCACTGTAAATGAACTCCAGATGCAAATGTACCTGGCTTACATGGTACTGGGGAATCGAACCTGGGTCCTTGGGCTTTGCAGGCAAGTGCCTTGACCACTAAGGCATCCCTCTTGCCCTGTTTCTGTTTATGTTTTTCTTTCTGTTGTTGTTTTGGAGGGTCTTGCCTTATAATCCAGGCTAGCCTTCTTGTCTCTGTCTCCCAAGAGCTGGAATTAACATATATGTGCCAACACACTTGGCTTAGGGTGTGTATACATATATATATATAAAGTAGAGTTTCATTTTAGCTCAGGCTGACCTGGAATTCATTATGTAGTCTCAGGGTGGTCTAGAACCTGTGGCAATCCTCCTACCTGTGCCTCCTGAGTGCTGGCATTAAAGGTGTGCGCCACCATGCCCAGTGGCTTAGGTATATTTTTGACCTGTTGACAAATGTGTGAGTTTTCTTACTTCTCTATAAAGCCTTCCTTGTTACCTTTAGGAATCAACTGTCTCCTCCTTTGTGTTTTCAGAGCATACAGTCATTTATTCATCAAACATTTCTGACCATCATCTACATGTGAAGCCATGGGATCCAGGAGCTCCTTGATTGCTAGATCTGTCTTTAGGACATATTCATAGGGTTACAGTGACCCTATAAGTCTCTAAGAGGTAGGGACAGTTCATCTTTTGTCAAGTACAAACATAATGTCAATACCACACAGCAGTAACTAAAGACAGCTGTGTTGTAATAAGCAGTTTAATAGACTACTAGTTAGAGCTCTGATAGGAACCGTAGTTGAAAACTTACTGTATATCTACTGCATACTAAAAATACTCAGTCTGTGTCCTCTAGCTTATCAAGATTTGAAAGAGTTGATAACTTTTTTGGTTTTTTGAGGTAGGGTGTGACTCTAGCCCAGGCTGACCTGGAATTCACTATGTAGTCTCAGGCTGGCCTTGAACTGACCTCCTACTTCTGCCTTCTGAGGCTGAGATTAAAGGTGTGCACCCAGCTGATAATTAAACTTTTTGAAATATATTACAGACTAGCACATTCAGCTATTCCACTGTTTTTTCTCCTACTTTTCTGGCTGTACCTTCTTAGTCTCTTGTAAGCTCTTTCTCAGCTTTTTGGCTTCTGAATGTTGAAATGCCCCAGGACTCAGTTCTGGAACTACTTCTTTTTTTTTCTAGCTATGCTACCTCCTTTGGCACTTCCAATTTCATGGCTTCAAACCTATGCAGAGATGGGCATGGTGACACATGTCTTTAATCCTAGCACTTAGGAGGCTGAGGTAGGAGGATCGCAGTTGAGTTTGGGGTCAGCCTAGGGCTATAAAGTGAGTTCAAGGTCTAGAGTGAGACCTTGCCTTGAAAAAAAACCAACAAACAAAAAATCTCTGGTACTAACTTTCTTTCTTTTTTTTAATTAAAAAAAAAATTTGCTGGGCGTGGTGGCGCACACACGCCTTTAATCTCAGCATTGGGGAGGCACAGAGAGGTAGGAGGATCGCCATGAGTTCAAGGCCACCCTGACACTCCACAGTGAATTCCAGGTCAGCCTGAACCAGAGTGAGACCCTACCTTGAAAAACAAAAACAAAACAAAACAAAACAAAATTTTGCTGGGTGTGGTGGCATGCACCTTTAATCCCAGCATCAGGAGATAGAGGTAGGAGGATCACTGTGAGTTTGAGGCCACCCTGAGACTACTTAGTGAATTCCAGGTCAGCCTGGGCTAGAGTGAAACCCTACCTTGAAAAACGAAAAAAAAAATTATCTGCAAGGAGAAAAGAAAGATAATGAATGGGTGTGCCAGGGCCTCTAGCAGATGAACTCCAGGTGCATGCACCACTTTGTGCACCTGGCTTTACATGGGTACTAGGGAACTGAACCCTGGTTGTCAAGCATTGCAGGCTAGCACTTTAACTGCTAAGTCATCTCTCCAGCCCCTGCTACTGACTTTCAAAGTCCTATCTTTAGCTTTTCCTGTGAACTACAGACTCATATAACGAACTGCCTGCTTGATATTTTAACCTGCAAACCCAATAGGCTCCTTAAAAATGTGTTATATAGCCAAGGCTGGCCTTGAATAACTCTGATCCTTCTGCTTCTGAGAGTACAGGTATACAACACCATGCCTGGCTCTTCCTCCTGCTTTTTTTTTGAGGCAGTTTCAAAAAAAAAAAAAAAAAAAGGAAGCGGGGAGGCAGCCCAGGCTCTCATTCTTAGCACAGGCTGGTCTGGCCTCCACCTCATGGCAATCCTCCTACCTTAGCCTCCCAAGTGCTGAGATTAAAGGTGTGAGCCACCACACCTGGCTCCTTTCTTTCTTTCTTTCTTTCTTTCTTTCTTTCTTTCTTTCTTTCTTTCTTTCTTTCTTTTTTTTTTTTTTTTGGAGACAGGTTCTCATTCGCTCAGGCTGACTTTGAATCTGTGGTTATCATCTGTGGTCATCATACCACAGCCTCCCAAGTGCTGGGACTTATAAGCATGTGCCATTGCGCTCATTTATTTGATTCTGGGGACTGAACCCAGGGCTTTGTATATGATAAGCAAATGCTCTATCAACTGAGCTATATCTTTAGCTCCTTAGTACAATTTTTGATTTTTCTCTTTTCATGTCTATACCCCATCTGCTCTGTCACTCTAACTTCAAGACAGATCCTGAATTCAGCCCCTTCTCACCATTCTCACTACTACCATCCTGGTCAAGGTTCCACCATCTCTTGCACATACTGTAGCAGTAGCCTCCTAGGTAGACTGCCTTGCTTTTGCTTGTGCACCCCTGATGTCTCTAGTAGAGAAATCCTGTTCAAATATAAATCAGAACAGATCAGTCACATTGTACCTATGCTGAATTCTCTCTACTACCCACAAGGTAGAGTAATATAATAGAAGATGGTCATTCTTTAATTAAGGTAGATCCACTAGTCTTTCTCCAACATTTAACATGACATTTAAGTCACTGAGACACTCAGTACCTGCTCTTTACCAGCTGACTTCTTTTGCTTAGGTTGGGAGCTACTCACCTAAGTAGCCTTGAGTCTTTTTCTGTAGTGCAGTGACTGGACAGTCTTTGTGAGCTAACAATAGCTGTTTCAACTGAGCCACCTCATTGCGTAGTAATGTGACTTCATTCTGAAGGGAGAGGGAAGAAAATAATATCAAGAAAATTTATCCTTGGGCTGGAGAGATGGCTTAGCAGTTAAGGCGCTTGCCTGCAAAGCCAAAGGACCGAGGTTTGACTCCCCAGGACCCACATAAGCCAGGTGCACAAGGTGGTACATGCATCTGGAGTTCATTTGAAGTGGCGTGTGCTGTGAAGTGGCATGTGCTGTCTCTCAATTTCTCTCTTCTTTTCTTCGTTTTTAAAGTAGGGTCTCACTCTAGCCCAGGCTGACCTGGAGTTCACTATGTAGTCTCAGGGTGGCTTCAAACTCACACTGATCCTTCTACCTCTGCCTCCTGAGTGCTGAGATTAAAGGCGTGCACCACCATGCCTGGCAAAAAAAATTTTTTTAAAGAAAATTTATCCTTTATCCTTGTACTTTTTTCTAAAAGTTTTTATTTATTTATTTAGTCAAAAGACAGAAAGAGGCAGATAGAGAGAATGGGTGCACCAGAGTCTCTAGCCACTGCAAATGAACTTCAGTCACATGCACCACCTTTAGCATCTGGCTTTATGTTGGTACTGGGAAATCAAACCTATGTCCTTAGGCTTCACAGGCAAGCACCTTAACTGCTAAGTCATCTCTAGCCCTCATCCTTGGACTCTTTTTTTTTTTAGTAACTTTATTCTTTTATTGTTTTTAATTTTTACTTATTTATTGTTATTATCATTCATTAACAACTTGTGTAGGTAGTGTCAGGCACTGTGAGGTCATGGATATCCAGGCCATTTTGTGTCTGAAGGAGCACGTTGTAAGGAGTCCTACCCATCCTTGGACTCTTAATGGCAATCTCCAGAGTGAGGGCAGAGTGCTGTCTGGATTTTTCTCTGCAAATTAGGACATGACTACTGATCTATCAAGTCTTCAGAGAGCCAATGTTCAATGTCCTAATGAATAATTACATTATCAATATCCAGACCATATAATATAACCATACTCAGAATGTAATAATACACAGCTATTTAAAAACATGAGCTGGGTGTGGTGATGCATGCTTTTAATCCCAATGCTCAGTAGGCAGAGATAGGAGGATAGTTGTAAGTTAATTTCACTGTATATATGTTTGTATGAAATAAATATATTCATATACTACCTTTGTAATTAAACATTTCAATAATAATTCTATTTGTACTTGTATGTTCTTTTTTAAATGTATTTTATTTATTTGCGAGAGAAAGAGGCAGAGAGGGAGAGAATGGGTGCGCCAGGGCCTCCAGCCACTGTAAACAAACTCCAGATGCATGCACCACCCTATGTATCTGGCTTATGTGGGTCCTACAGAATTGAACAGGGATCCTTTGGCTTTGCAGGCAAATGCTTTAACTGCTAAGCCACCTCTCCAGCCCCATTTTCTTTATTTTTTTTTAATTTTATTTATTTATTTATTTGAGAGCTACAGGCAGAGAGAGAAAGAGTCAGACAGAGAGAATGGGCATGCCAGGGCTTCCAGCCACTGCAGACAATTCCAGACGCATGCGCCCCCTTGTGCATCTGGCTAATGTGGGTCCTGGGGAATTGAGCCTCGAACCAGGGACCTTAGGCTTCACAGGCAAGCGCTTAACCACTAAGCCATCTCTCCAGCCCTCTTTCTTTATTTTTTAAATTTTATTTATTTTTACTTGAGAGAGGGAGGAAGGGGGAGAAAGGGAGGAAGGAGGAGGAGGGAGGGAGGGGAAGAGAATGGGTGCACCAGGGCCTTATGCATGCACCACCTTGTGCAGCTGGTTTCACATGCAAGCACCTTAGCTGCCAAGCCATTTCTCCAGCCCTTCCTTTTATTAAACAACATTATCTGGGATAAACACATTTCTCATTGGGTGTTCCATGGCCTCAGTCAGGCTCTAATGATGTAAAAGAACACCTTGGGGTGCACTTAATATAACTTCCTTCCTTCAAATGTGTCTAGGTTTTTACCCTCTTCTGTCCGCCCTCATTTCCCCCTTTTGGGGATTGCTAAGTGTTCTTCCACTGAGCAACATCCCCAGTCCCCAAAGAGGTCCAGGAAAGGCTTGTTTTCATTGCAAATTTGGAGGGAGTTGGTGTCTTTTTCAATTGCTAGGGAAGAAGTCTCAATTTTGATAAAAGATTCGGTGTTCTTCCTGGCACATTTTCTAGACCTACCTTAATTAAAAAATGACCATCTTATGTCAGATTGTCTCCCTCACACTTCTCAGGCTCAATCCCACTTTTCAGATTCCACAATCCCAATTTGACTCATCGAGGACCACTCACACTCAGCTGAATGTTCTGAGAAGTGAGCTCTTCTGCCTTCTTCTCCAGGGAGGATACCCACAACTTCCTCTTTTGGCGGCAGCGAGAAGCTGCTGCTCGGTTGCGCTCCAGAAAGCGCTGCCTCCGCTCATCTGGATCTTCATCCACCGTGCGCCTCCGGCGTCCTCCGGTACTAGGGGTGGGCTGGGCTGGAGACACCTGTTCCCAAAGAAGGAAGAGGAATATGTTTTCTCCCTTTGGTTGTTTTCCCCCTCCCTTCTCTGGACATACAGCCTTGCTATGTAGCCCAGGCTGACCTTGCACCTGTGATCCTCCTGCCTAAGCCTCCCAATTATTGGGATTTATAGGTATGCGCCCAATACTTGAAGCAGAGGTGCATGATGGGAAAACCAGTCTTTTCTGAATCAAGACTGAGGTAGTGAAAGATAGATTTGTAAATTCTGGTAGAGATTTGATAAAGGGATGCAATAACTTCTGATAATCATAGCAAATCTCATTACTGCAATCCTTAGCTTCTCATTCTGCTTCCCATTATTTTCCAATCTTCTCAGTACCACATTTTGACAAGCCAAGTTCTGTTGGGAACTAACTCTGAAACATACACAAGAAACTAGGAGGCTGGAGAGATGGCAGGCTCATTCTCTCTCTCTTTTGTGGTTTTTCTTTCTTTCTTTTTTTTTTTTAGTTTTTCAAGGCAGGGTCTTGTTCTGGCCCAGGCTGACCTAGAATTCACTATGTAGTCTCAGGGTGGCCTCAAATTCATGGCAATTCTCCTACCTCTGCCTCCCAAGTGCTGGGATTAAAGATGTGATGTCACTATGCCTGACTTTTTCTTTTTGGGACAGGGTCTCATTTAGCTCAGGCTGGATTCAACTCCCTATATAATCCAGGATGATCTTGAAGTGATCCTCCCACCTCTACTTTCTTTTTTTTCCCTTTCCATAAGCTCTTTTTGTTTTTGTTTTTCTGTTTTTCAAGATAGGGTTTCACTGTAGCTCAGGCTGACCTGGAATTCACTACAGAGTCTCAGGGTGGCCTTGAACTCTCCACAATCCTTCTACCTCTGCTTCCCAAGTGCTGGGATTAAAGGCACACACAACTACACCTGGCTTCCATTAGCTTTTATTAATGGTCACAATCAGGTCATAAATAGGTAAATTATTAGTCACATGATTTTCTTTCCTTTCTTTTTTTTGGGGGGGGGTTTGAAGTAGGGTGTCTCACTCTGGTCCAGGCTGACCTGGAATTAATTATGTATGTATGTATGTAGTCTCAGGGTGGCCTTGAACTCAGGGTGATTCTCCTACCTCTGCCTTCTGAGTGCTGGGATTAAAGGTGTGTGCCACCATACCAAGCTGATTTTCATTTTCTAAAATTTTATTTTATTTATTTTTTAAGAGACAGGGTATTTTATTTATTTATTTATTTTTATTTAATTTTTAAAAAATTTTTATTTATTTATTTATTTATTTATTTATTTGAGAGCGACAGACACAGAGAGAAAGACAGAGGGAGAGAGAGAATGGGCGCGCCAGGGCTTCCAGCCTCTGCAAACGAACTCCAGACGCGTGCGCCCCCTTGTGCATCTGGCTAATGTGGGACCTGGGGAACCGAGCCTCGAACCGGGGTCCTTAGGCTTCACAGGCAAGCGCTTAACCGCTAAGCCATCTCTCCAGCCCTATTTATTTATTTATTTAGTTAGTTTTTCAAAGTAGGGTCTCACTGTAGCCCAGGCTGACCTGGAATTCAGTATGTAGTCTCAGGGTGACCTCAAACTCATGACAATCCTCCCACCTCTGTCTCCCAAGTGCTGGGATTAAAGGCATGCACCACCATGCCCAGCTAAAATTTAATTTTAGAGAAAGTGAGTGTGAGAGAGAGACAGAGAATTGAAAGATTGAAAGAAAGAAAAAAGGGGGGAATTAGTGCACCAGGCCTCAGCCACTGCAATTGAACTCCAGATGCTTGTGCCACCTAGTGGGCATGTGTAACCTCATGCTTGCCTCACCTTTGTGTATCTGGCTTACATTGGGTCCAGAGAGTTGAACATGGGTCTTTAGCCTTTGCAGGTAAGTGCCTTAACTGCTAAGCCATCACTCCAGCCCCATGAAAGTGAATTTTTACAAGTGAAAATTAGTTTGCTATTTTGCAAAGTTATAGACATAGTAAAACTAACTGTTCCATGTTTCCACCTGCATGAGTGGCCCCGAGTGAAAAATGAAGAAACTCTTTAGCTCTGCAAGGTACAGTAAACAAGGTTTTATGGCTTACTGTTTGTTTTTTTTTTTTCCGAGCTAGGATCTCACAGTAGCCCAGGCTGACCTGGAATTCCCTATGTATTCTCAGGGTGGCCTCAAACTCTTGGCAATCCTTCTACCTCTGCCTCCCAAGTGTTGGGATTAAAGGCATGTGCCATCATGACCAGATTTACTTTTCAAAAGGAAAAGGAAAAAGATTTTAACACAATTAAGATCTAAGACAGATCCCAAAAAAGGCATCTTAAAATGAGGGAGGTCTTGTGCTTACAGTATGAAACTTTCCACCTCAACTTTTTGAGTGCTGGGATTACAGGTGTGCAATACCATGCTGACCTGTATTCTCTTTAACTATGTACATCTCACTTTATGTGGGTACTAAGGAATCAAACCTGGGCCATGAGGCTTTGCAAGCAAGTGCTTTTTTAAAGTATGTGTATAGGCATGCATGCTTGTGTGTGAATATGGGCATGTGCCACAGCATGCATGTAGAGGTCAGAAGATAACTTTTGGGTTGGCCCTGGCCATTTCACTTGTTGCTATGGAAATCCTGTTTCCACATTCCACCTTGTAGCCAGCATGCTGGTATTACAAAGCCGGTAGTGGCTTCTAACTTTTTCATGTGGGGTCTGAGGACTGAATTTGGGCTACTCACACTTGAGCAGTGAGCACTTTATCCACTGAGCCATCTCCCTGAACATCTTCTTGTTGAATTTATTTATTTATTTGAGAGAAAGAGAGAGAGAGAGGCACAGAGGGAGAGAGAGATAGAAAGATAGAAAATAGGGACATCATGCCTCTAGCTACTGCAAATGAACTCCAGGTGCATGTAACACTATGTGCATTTGGTTTACATGAGTACTGGGGAATTAAACCTGGGTCCGTAGGCTTCATAGGCAAGTGCCTTAACTACTAAACCATCTCTCCAGCCCCTCCCTGTTTTTTCACTTATTTTATTTATTTATTCAGGAGATAGAAAAAAAAAAGATGGAGAGAGAGAGAGAGAGGAAAAAGAGAGAGAGAATATGGGCACGCTAGGGCTTCCAGCCACTGCAAACAAACTCCAGATGCATGCGCCACCTTCTGCATCTGGCTTATGTGGGTCCTGGGAATCGAACCTGGGTCCTTTGGTTTTGCAGGCAAACACCTTAACCAATAAGCCATCTCTGCAGCCCTAAAGTATTTTTAAAACATTTATTTATTAATTATTATTATTTTTATTTTTCAAGGTAGGGTCTAGCTCCAGCCTAGGCTGACCTGGAATTCACTCAGTAGTCTCAGGGCGGCCTCAAACTCATGGTGATCCTCCTACCTCTGCCTCCTAACTTTTTTTTTTTGTTTTTTTGAGGTAGGGTCTCACTCTAGCCCAGGCTGACCTGGACTTCACTATGTAGTCTCAGGTGGCCTCGAACTCATGGTGATCCTCCTACCTCTGCCTCCCAAGTGCTGGGATTAAAGGCGTGCACCACCACGCCCAGCTCTGCCTCCTAACTGCTGGGATGAAAGGTGTGTGTCACCACACCTGGCTTAATATTTTATTTTTATTTATTTATTAGAAAGGGAAAGAGAGAGAGGGAGAATGGGCACACCAGGGCCTCTAACCACTGCAAACAAACTCAAGATGCCTGTGCCACCATTTGCATCTGGCTTACATGGGATCTGGAGAATTGAACCTGGGTACTTAGGCTTCACTAGCAAGTGCTTTAACCACCAAGGCAGCTCTCCAGCTCCCTAAAATATTTATTTATTTATTTATTTATTTGAGAGTGATAGAGAGAGAGAGAGGGAGAGAAAGAAACAGATAGAGAGAGAATGGGCATGCCAGGGCTTCCAGCCACTGCAAACAAACTCCAGATGCATGCGCCCCCTTGTGCATCTGGCTAACGTGGGTCCTGGGGAATTGAGCCTTGAACTGGGGTCCTTAGGCTTCACAGGCAAACGCTTAACCGCTAAGCCATCTTTCCAGCCCATCCCTAAAATATTTTTAAAATTTATTTATGAGAGAGGGAGGGAGGAAGTTTGGGAGAGACAGAAAACGTGTGTGCTAGGGCCTCTAGCCACTGCAAACCAACTCCAGATGTATGTACCACCATGTGCATCTGGCTTATGTGGGACCTGGAGAATTGAACCTAGGTCCTTAGGTTTTGCAGGCAAGTGCCTTAACTACTAAGCCAGCTTTCCAGCCCACCTTTGTAATTTTTTAAGCTTGATATGAAATCTTTTGGCATTAAAACACTTTGGGATCTTTTTCCTCTGTAAGTTGTCAAGCAGAGAAGGCAGATCAATTTCATAGTAGTGGCCAAAATTAAGCCAGTGTAAACTAATGTAGAACAATCCCCAAAGTAAATTCTTCTTGGATCTGTTGCCAGTAGGGCATATCTCTTTATTACTATCTCCCCAATGCTTAGCAGTTTATTGAAAATAAGCAGGAGCAGCCAGGAGTGGTGGCACAAGCCTTTCATCCCAGCATTTGGGAGGCAGAAGTAGGAGGATCGTGGTGAGTTCGAGGCCACCCTGAGACTACACAGTGAATTCCAGGTCAGTCTGGGCTAGAGTGAGACCCTACTTTGAAACAAACAAACAAAAAAAAGCAGGAGCTCCTGCTTTTTTTGTTTTTAAATGGAATTAAAAAATGGAATCTTATACTTCAGTTTCTACTGAATTATGTTCTTTGTTAAAACAGGTAATTAAGGGCTGGAGAGATGGCTTAGCAGTTAAGGTGCTTGCTTACGAAGCCCAAGGATCTATGTTCAATCTTTCTCCACATCCCACATAAGCCAAATGTACAAAGGTGAGGCAAAGACAAGGTTGTACATGCCCACTAGGTGGCACAAGCATCTGGAGTTCAATTGCAGTGGCTGAGGCCCTGGTGTGCCAGTTCTCTCTCCCTCTCTTGCTCTCTAAGAAAATCAAACAACAACAAAAGGTAATTAACACATGGTGCTTGGTGTGGTGGTGCATGCTTTTAAATCTCGGATCGCTGTGTGTTCAAGGCCAGCATGAAACTACATAGTGAATCCCATGTCACCCTGAGATAGAGTGAGACCCTACCTCAAAAACCAAACCAAACCAAACAAAGACATGGATATGAGCTCTGGGTAAATCTAGCTCTGGTAAAGTAAGCAAAAGACCTTGGATTCAGCCTCCAGACCTGGCAGTGGTGGGAGGGATTCCTGGGTCAATGTACTGAGCTAGGTAGGAGCCTTTCTTCAAGCAATCCAGATGGCATAGTGCTACATGTCCCTAATCCAAACTTTCAAGAGGGTGTAGCAGTAGGATCATGAGTTCAAGGCCTCCCTGGGCTTTATAATGAGACTCTGTCTCTAAAAACCAAACAACAAACAAGAAAAAGGACGAGAAAAGGACTCAGTAGTGACTAACAAGGGAGCCATCTTTTCTCCAAGGGTTGAAAAGCAGCACAGCTTAGTCGGGGGCTGTTTGCTATTGCTGGGACTGGAGTGAGAAGGTTCAAAATGGTGGACAGGCTTATCTTCCAAGAAGAAAACTCAAATGAAAGCTTGGGTTATTGGCCAAGTTTTGAGGCAGCATATGGCTATGAAATGTTTAGACATGTGGTGGTAAGTGATGAAGCAGGTGGTGGTATCAGGAAGATAGGGACTGGGCAATGAATATAACACTAGAAACCAATCTCAGGCAGTTGTCACCTGTCCACTGTAGACAATTATCAAGGATGAACAAAATTCTATTTCCAAAGACTCTTTTTTTAACGGTTGAGAGACTTATTAGACTAAGAAAAGGAAAGAGGAGAAAGTGGAATTCCTATCCATCAGAAGGCAGGAGGGGATAGAGGTTCCTATGTCCGAAGAATCTTATTAAAACTGAGAGACCCCTCCCTTGAGAAGGAAATTGGTTAGCTAAATGAGAATGCCTATGACTTTTTTTTTTTAATTTTTATTAACATTTTCCATGATTATAAAATATATCCCATGGTAATTCCCTCCCTCCCCACCCCCACACTTTCCCGTTTGAAATTCCATTCTCCATCATATTACCTCCCCATTACAATCATTGTAATTACATATATACAATATCAACCTATTAAGTAGCCTCCTCCCTTCCTTTCTCCACCCTTTATGTCTCCTTTTCAACTTACTGGCCTCTGCTACTAAGTATTTTCATTCTCATGCAGAAGCCCAGTCATCTGTAGCTAGGATCCACATATGAGAGAGAACATGTGGCGCTTGGCTTTCTGGGCCTGGGTTACCTCACTTAGTATAATACTTTCCAGGTCCATCCATTTTTCTGCAAATTTCATAACTTCATTTTTCTTTACTGCTGAGTAGAACTCCATTGTATAAATGTACCACATCTTCATTATCCACTCATCTGTTGAGGGACATCTAGGCTGGTTCCATTTCCCAGCTATTATAAATTGAGCAGCAATAAACATGGTTGAGCATGTACTTCTAAGGAAATGAGATGAGTCCTTTGGATATATGCCTAGGAGCGCTATAGCTGGGTCATATGGTAGATCAATCTCTAGCTGCTTTAGGAACCTCCACACTGTTTTCCACAATGGCTGGACCAGATTGCATTCCCACCAGCAGTGCAGAAGGGTTCCTTTTTTTCCACATCCCCGCCAACATTTATGATCATTTGTTTTCATGATGGTGGCCAATCTGACAGGAGTGAGATGGAATCTCAATGTAGTTTTAATCTGCATTTCCCTGATGACTAGTGACGTAGAACATTTTTTAAGATGCTTATATGCCATTCGTATTTCTTCCTTTGAGAACTCTCTATTTAGCTCCATAGCCCATTTTTTGATTGGCTTGTTTGATTCCTTATTATTTAACTTTTTGAGTTCTTTGTATATCCTAGATATTAATCCTCTATCAGATATATAGCTGGCGAAGATTTTTTCCCATTCTGTAGGTTGCCTCTTTGCTTTTTTCACTGTGTCCTTTGCGGTGCAAAATCTTTGTAATTTCATTAGGTCCCAGTGGTTAATCTGTGGTTTTATTGCCTGAGCAATTGGGGTTGTATTCAGAAAGTCTTTGCCAAGACCAATATGTTGAAGGGTTTCCCCTACTTTTTCCTCTAGCAGTTTCAAAGTTTCCGGTCTGAGCCTATGACTTTTTAAAGGACTTTATATATCTGGGATAGAAGATTAAACTGGTAATAAGATTTTTTTTGTGTGTTTTCTTACTTTTTTGTTTTTCTCCCTGAAGTAGGGTCTCACTCTAGCCCAGGCTGACCTGGAATTCACTATGTAGACTTAGGGTGGCCTTGAACTCATTGCAATCCTCCTATTTCTGCCTCCTGAGTGCTGGGATTAAAGGTGTGTACCACCATGTCTGGCTTGTTTTCTTTTATACTGAGCCAGTTATCTTACTATTATAATATCACATTGTATTTGTTTATTTTATTTATTAAAATTTTTTTTGTTTATTTTTATTTATTTGATAGCAACAGAGAGAGAGACAAAGAGGCAGATAGAGAGAGAGAATGGGTGCGCCAGGCCTCCAGCCACTACAAACGAACTCCAGATGTGAACTCCAGATGCGTGCGCTCCCCTGCACAGCTGACTAACGTAGGTCCTGGGGAATTGAGCCTCGAACTGGAGTCCTTAGGCTTCACAGGCAAATGCTTAACCACTAAGCCATCTCTCCAGCCCTCACATTGTATTTATGTATTATTATAATCAAGTAATTTTTTTCAAAAGATTTAATGAGGGGTTTGGGAGATGGCTCAGTTGTTAAAGGCACTTGCTTGCAAAGCCTACTGGCCTGGGTTCAATTCCCCAGCCACTCATATAAAGCTGGACAGGAGTTAGTCTTCAGTGGTAAGAGAACCTGGCATGTAGACACATGTATGTGCAAATTAATTAAAAAAAGAAATGAGCCAGGTGTGGTGGTGCATGTCTTTAAGCCCAGCACTCAGGAGGCAGAGGCAGTAAGATCATAGAGAGTTTGAGGCCAGCCTGAGACTACATAGTGAATTTCAGGTCATGCTGGGCTAGAGTAAGACCTCACCCTTGAAAAACAAACAAAAAACCTGAGCTGAGTGTAGTGGAGCAAGAGTTTAACCCCAGCACTCAGAAGGCAGAGGTAGGAGGATCACCATGTGTTTGAGGCCACCCTGAGACTGAATTCAGCCAAGTCTACAGAAAGACCCTATCTTGAAAGACCAAAACATAAAAGTTTTTAAAATTAAAAATAAATGAAGGGCTGGAGAGGTGGCTTAGCTATAAGGTGCTTGTTGGCCAAACCAAAGGATCCATGTTTAATTCCCAATATCAATGTAAAGCCAGGTGCACAAGGTAGCACATGCATCTGGAGTTCATTTACAGTGGCTAGGAGGCCCTGGTGCACCCATTCTTGCTCTCTCTCTATCTGCCTCTGCCCCTCTCAGTCTCTTGCTCCCTCTCTCAAATAAATAAATAAAATGTTTTATAAAAAATAAATAAGTGAAAGTGGGTGTGGTGGCACATGCCTTTAATCCCAGCACTTGGGAGGCAGAGGTAGGAGGATTGCTGTGAGTTCAAGGCCACCCTGAGACTACCTCAGCACTCCCTCCCTTCAAAAAAAAAAAAAAAATAAATAAATAAAAATAAATAAATAAAATAAAAAATGAAGAGACTATGGAAGCCTCCTTTGTCTAATGTGTAATGTGGCTTAAGTTGAGGTTCTGTTATAGTTCGTTCAGAGGATAGTGAAGATGCATTGTCATCATTCAATATGGGGAAAAATGGAGACCTCCTCTGCAGTAGCTCTGAATAATTCAGTCTGTTTGCATGTATGTCTAACACAAAGGTAGACAGAATGTTTTTCTGCAGTCAGACTTTTCAAAGGAGCAAGTAGATGCCCAAAAAGCTGAAATATACTCTTCTCTAATTTTCTGCCTCTTCCTTTAAAAAATATATTTTCATTTACTAGTAAGGAGAGTGTGTGTATATGGATGCACTGGGCTCCCATGTCACTGCAAATGAGCTCCAAATGCATGTGCCCCTTTGTTCAGCTAGCTTTACATGGGTACTGGGGAAATGAATCTGGGGCTGTAGGATTTGTAAGCAAATGCCTTTTAACTGCTGAGCTATCTCCGTAGCCCATTGCCTGCTTCTTGAAAAACCAATGTGACATAAAGAGTAAGGGTAACATGGCTGGTTCCCCTCATCCAAGGGCCCAACTGACCTGGGGTTGGGCAGGGGATGGGGCATCGGGGTGCTGGATGAGGATCTGGCTCTGCTCTGGGCGGGCTGTCACCATGGTGCTGGCAGTACTCACCACCATTCCACAACCACCATTGACAGAGGAGACTTGGTGGGTTAGAGTGGCTTTTAGTCTCTGAGGAGAAAAATTTAAAAAGAAGACAGAGTGAGAGTCTATCAAGGATGGGAAGGATGGACTTAGATTTTATTACTGACCTTATAAATAGTTCAAATTTCCACCCCAATATTCCCTTAGCAGAGGAATTAAAATAAAATGATAGGGATAGCAAAGGTGCACCTGGATTCCTAAAATGTCTGCTCTGTTCCCTGGCTATTGTACTGGGCACAGTTGGGGGCTGGGAGTTGTTGAAGCAATAGAGTCCAGATGAAATCTCTCCCCTGGAATCTGGCCAGATGATGGTTACACAGCTATTCACCTCTTGGCCAACTCCCCTGCCCACTCACCCACCTTCCATCTGTCACCTTGGAACTAAACAGCAAGTGTTCCATTCCAAACAATCTGTGCTGCCTCTTTCCCTGCCATGGTCTGTGCACCAGGCTCTAAGGTAGGGAGAGGAGGAGAGGGGAGGGGAGGGAAGAAGAAAAGGGGAAGGGAAAGGAGATTCACAAATCAGGGTCTTTTCTTTTCCAAGCTTCACAGCAGGGTGTCTTTAGCTTTTCAAATCTCAGAAGGACTTTTTTTTTAATTCAACTTACTTGAAAAACCTAACCTGATACTACTTTCAGAAGGACCAACATTGCCCCAGGCTGAGATAAACTTACCATTTTAGCTTCTGAAGGCATAGGGTGGCCAGAGGGAGAAATGGAGCCACTACTGTTAATGGGTGGGCCAGGGATACCAGGAATGTTGGGCACCATAGACACAGGTCTGGCCAGCTGGATCAAGAGAAGAACCAAAAACCAGAAGGAGACATAATACTATTGGTTTTCCCCCCAAATCAAGTGCTTTTGAGATTAGTGTGTCAGGGCCTGTTCTGTGTAACCTACCCACAGGACATGCAGAGACAGCTTGAGAAATACCCTCCTTTGGAGCATTACAAAGTAGGGAATCTAATACAGTGCTAGGACAACTCAGGCTGTATCCTGAAGAAAATAGCAATCTGGGAGAAGCTGCATGCCAAATGAAATCAACCAATCAGCAGGCTGGCATGATCAATTTCTAGAGCAGGAGCCAATTGTCCAGATGAGTCTTTGTCTAGTGTTCCATGGTGCTGGACTGGTAGAGGTTAGTGAAGAGTTTGGGCAGGCTGCCATACTCAACCAACACAGTGCAGAGCTCACATTTCCCTGGGGTCCCTTTGAGATTATGACCATTCAGGTGGAAGGGCGGGTGTTGCTAGGTTGGCTGTCCTAACTATAGAGCTCACCGATATAACAGAAGGCATCTGTACTGGAGGCCCTGGCAACACAGGCATGGTCTGTCCATTAGCAAGATGCATGACGAGAGGGAGGGAGCCAGTGGGAGACCTACAGGAGACATGAATGAAATGTCACAATTCAGACTCTATGGGTCTTCCTCCTGGTAGAGCACACACTGTAGTCTTCTCTAGTCAGGGAAGGTACAGAGCAGCACTTAACACTCTCTTGAACATGTGAAAAACAGACGGAGAGAAATGACAAATTCTATGTTTTATTCTAGAGATTGAACACAAATGCCTTAGAGTATGCTAAGCAAGCACTACTTCACTAAGGTACACCCTTAGCTTGATAAAACCTTTATTTTTATTTATTTATTTTTTCAATTTTAAAATTTTTTGTAGGGCTGGGGATTAACAAGACCTTGTACATGCTAGGCAAGCTGAGCTACTTTTACAAACTAGCAAAATCTTTAGACCCATGCAAATTAAGCAAATTCAATGTAGGGAGCTAATCCTATTAGTGGTTTAGAACAATCAAACATCCCTACCACTGACACATACAAGTTTTGCCTTAGGCAAAGGAGAATTGGATCAAAGTTGTCATTTTGCAAAGATGGATTATGTTATACAATAGTCAGATCCGAATACATTTCTTGTTTCTTTCCAGAACAACAAAACAGAACAGAGAACAGTCTCTGTTTGATCGAATAATTTTATGACATAGAATAGATTCAGGCTTCACATTTCTCTCTACTCTCTGTACTCACCCCATTTGCCTATTGGATGGTGGAGCCTGTGTGATAACAGAGGTTGGGGAGGGAAGGGTTGGATGAAGTGGATCATAGCCTAAGTGGAGAGGCAGGGAGCCGGGGCGTACAATTGTGGGTGTAGGAGTAGAGATCACGACGGGTTTTGAGGCAACCTCCTGGGGAAAAGAGACCAACAAATTACAAAATGCTGTACGGGTTACTTATAGGGAAATACATACCTGGTCAAATCTAACATAATTTTATTGGAAAGAACATTAGCTATTTATATAAGTCATAGCCTGATTCCCTCAAGATCATGTACCCATACCTCATTCACCCATAGGAGGAATGTTTATCAAGATATTTTAGCCTTCTCCATTTTGGGTATGACGACTATATAAATGAGATGACAATTGGAAAATCATTTGAAATCTTTGGAGATATGCTATAGTACCATATGACACTATAGTACCATGTAAACTCTAGGGAAAATATATATATACTTTTTAAAAATTAAGGTAGAGTGTCACCTAGGCTGACCTGGAATTCACTATATAGTCTCAGGGTGGTCTTGAACTCACAGCAATCCTCCTAACCTTTGACTCCCCAGTCCTGGGATTAAAGGCATGCACTACCACGTCTGGCTTTGTTATAATTTTTTAAAAAATATTTTAGGGGCCTGGAGGGATGGCTAAGTGGTTAAGGCATTTGCCTGCAAAGCCAAAGGACCCGAGTTTGATTCTCCAGGACCCATGTTAGCCAGATGCACAAGGGTCACACGTGTCTGGAGTTCGTTTGCAGTGGCTGGAGGCCCTGGCATGCCTATTCTCTCTCTCTGAATCTCTCCCTCCCTCCCTCCTTCCCTTTTTCTCTGTTGAATAAATAAATAAAAACAAAAATATTTTAGGGCTGAAGGGATGGCTTGGTGGTTAAGGCATTAGCCTACAAAGCCACAGGATCCAGGTTCAATTTCCCAGAACCCATGTAAGCCAGATGCACACGGTGGTACATGTATTTGGGGTTCATTTGCACAGGCTGGAGGCCCTGGTGTGCCCATTCTCTCCCTCCCTCCTCATCTCTCTTCCTCTTTCTCTGTCAAATAAATAAATAAATACAAAATATTAAAAAATGTTTTAAAAAGAATCTGTGATTGCCAGTGGCCAGCTATCAAGGGAAATGAACACTACTTTCCAAATTGTAGCCAATGAAACTGACATGACTTGTAGATTGTTTTTCAATAAATTCTTACTTGTGGAAACACGTAAAAAAAAAAAAAAAAGTTTTAATTTGAGCCAGTCATGGTAGTGTGCGCCTTTAATCCCAGCACTTGGGAGGCAGAGGTAGGAGGATTGCCGTGTGTTTGAGGCCACCCTGAGAATTCTAGGTGAATTCCAGGTAAGCCTGGGCTAGAGCTAGACTCCACTTCGAATAAACCAAACAAAAAATTTTTTAAAATTATTATTCATTTGCAAGCTGAGAAAGGGAGAGAGAAAGCACATGACAGGACCTCTTGCTACTGCAAACAAACTCCAGATGCATGTGCCACTTTGTGCATCTGGCTTTGTATGGGCACTAGGGAATTGAACCCAGGCCATCAGGCTTTTGTAAGCAAGTGCCTTAAACCACTGAGCCATCTCTCCAGCTCTTGTTATAATTTTTTACACTGTAGATACTCTCATTCTAAATAATGCTTAAGTGTTCTCTGACCTACAAGGGACAAAGAAGGTAAATTAGTATCTCTCATAGACTCCCTTAAACTAGGGATATGGAAGATTAAACAGTGATGATATTACAAAACAATAATGTTTCTCACTGTTAATTAGTTAGGATCACAGACTGCCAGTGGCCATACTGACGTTGAAAATATCTCTAGCCGGGCGTGGTGGCGCACGCCTTTAATCCCAGTACTCGGGAGGCAGAGGTAGGAGGATTGCCGTGAGTTCGAGGCCACCCTGAGACTACAAAGTGAATTCCAGGTCAGCCTGAGCCAGAGTGAGACCCTGCCTTGAAAAACCAAAAAAAAAAAAAAAAAAAGAAAATATCTCTAGGTCTTGGATGCTGATATAAAGAAGAGGGTGTGGAGATGGTTAGCATTAATGGAGAAGGTAGTTTTGGGAAGTTATCAAGCCAAAGTTAGAAGTAAGATGAGGTACAGATGCTCCATTAATAGTGGATGTTAAAATAAACACTGGTAGCATAGCAGAGACTTTTCTTTTCTTTTTTTTTTTTTTTTTTGAGGCTCTGATAATATCTTGTTTTGATCTGGCTATTGACTTTATGAAAATTCAGTGAGCTTTAAACTTACAATTTATGTACCATCATGCATATGGACTATATCTCAATAAATTTATAAAAACAACACTTCATAAAATGTATTCCTTAAAAATGGCCAGGCATGTATGCCCATAATCTCAGCCATCAGGAGGCTGAAGCAGGAGGATTACTTTAGGCCATCTTGAACCTTGACTTATAAAAATAAAAAGAAGGTTGGGGTGCTGGAAAGATGGCTTAGTGGTTAAACAGCTTGTCTGAGAAGCCTAAGGACCTAGATTCGACTCCCACATAAGCCAGACGCACTAAGTGCCACATGAGCACAAGGTAGCACACACATCTGGAGTTCAACTACATTGGCTAGAGGACCTGGCGTGCCAATTCTCTCTCTTTCTCTCATAATAAAATAAAATAAAATAAAATAAAATAAAATAAAATAAAATAAAATAAAATAAAATAAAATAAAATAGCCGGGTGTGGTGGCACACGACTTTAATCCCAGCACTCGGGAGGCAGAGGTAGGAGGATCGCTCTGAGTTCAAGGCCACCCTGAGAATGCAGAGTGAGTTCCAGAGCAGCCTGAGTTAGAGTGAGACCCTACCTTGAAAAACCAAAAAATAAAAATAAATAAATAAATAAATAAAAAAGAAGAACGGGGAGTTGGCCCAGTGGTCAATGGCTCTTGCTTGCAAAGTCCCCAGTAATCAAGTAAAGCCAAATACACAAAGTGGAGCATATGTTGGCAGTTCATCTGCAGCAGCAAGAGGTCTTAGCATGCTCATTCTCTCTCCCCTTGCAAGCAAATATTTAAAATAAATAAATAGAATAAAAATAAAAAGAAACAAAATAAGAATAGTTAGAATTCTAGTAGGTAATCAAGGAAATCTGACTTTTGAGCTACTTCTCTCTGAGAAGGCATTTTTTCTAAATTGTTCAGTATCTAATTTATTTATCTATAAATTTCTCTTTTACTTAATAATTAAAGCATAATATACAACTTACAAAGTATATTACTCTAAAGTCATTACAATGAAATGGCTATTTACACATGCAAAATCAGGTTGGAGAACATTTCCAGTATCCCAGGAGGTTTTCCTGAGGCCCTTCCTAACCCATGCTCTTCCATCATGAGAAGTGTACACTATTCTTTTTTCATCTTTCTGTTTTTTTTTTTTTTTTCCCTTGATGTAATGTCTTATTGTCCAGGCTGGTCTCAAACAAAAGTGAATATAAAGAGGTGAGCAAGAGGATAACTGTGAGTCTGAAGCCATCCTGAGATTACATAATGAATTCCAGGTCAGTCTGGGCTAGAGTAAGACCCTACCTTGACAAACATAACACAACACAACACAACACACCTTCACCCCCCACCACACAACAGAAAAACACAACACAACACAAAACAAAACACAAAACAAAATGAAATAAAAAATGAGAGATAAAGAGGGATGGGAGGGAAAAGAGAAATGAGGTAGAAGAGAAGGGAGGGAAGGGCAAAACAATACATACGACTTGTAAACAGAAGGATGGAAGATATAGGAGGAGGGGAATTTGGAGGCAGAGAAAAGGGGATGGGGGGACAGGACTAAACAAAAACAAAATGTGCAAAAGCAATTAAAAAATAAAAAACACATACAAATTATAAAAAAGTAAAAGGAGGGCTGGAGAGATGACTCAGTGGTTAAGGCGCTTGCCTGTGAAACATAAGGACCCAGATTCAATTCCCCAGATTCCATGTAAACCAGCCAAAGTGATATATGTACAAAGTCATACATGCACACAATGTGTTATACAGAACTGTAGTTCAACTTCAGTGACTAGAGGCCCTGGCGTACCAATTCTCTCTCTCCTGCTCTTTCTTTCTTTCTCTCATTAAAAAAAAAAGAGGGCTGGTACTTGCCTGCCAAGCCTAAGGACCCCAGTTCGAGGCTCGATTCCCCAGGTCCCACGTTAGCCAGATGCACAAGGGGCACATGTGTCTGGAGCTCCTTTGCAGTGGCTAGAGGCCCTGGCGTGCCCATTCTCTATCTATCTGCCTCTTTCTCTCTCTGTCACTCTCAAATAAATAAATAAAAAACTAAAAATAAAAAAAAATAAAAAAAGAAATTATATTTGAAAATGCCAAAAATAAATAAATAAATAAACTCTTGGGCTCAGGTGATTTTCCCAACTCAACCTCGTGAGTATATGGAAGTACAGGAACACACTACCATGCCTGGATTAATATACAGTACTCTGAATTTTTTTTTTTAAGTTTGTTTCTCTTATTAGTTGTGTGTGTGTGGTAACCATGCATGTTTGTAGGCATATAAGTATACATGTGTGTGTAGGCCAAAGACTGACACTGGGTGTTTTCCTTTATCTCTCTCCACTTTACTTATTGAGACAAGTTCTCTCACTTGTACCCAAAGCTTGTTGATTTGACTAGACTAGCTAGCCAGTTTGCTCTGCCCTGTCCTACCTCCTGAGCACTGGAATTACAGGCAGGCTGCCATGCTCACCCAGCATTTACATGGTTGCTGGGGACCTCAACTGTTGTCCTCACAATACAGCAAGTGCTTTCTCCACTGAGCAATCTCCCCAGCCCCACTATTCTGAGTTCTACCTTCAGATAAGTTTACCTCTTTTTGGAACACCTACAAATAGAATCATATGCTATGTACTTTGTGTCTAACTTTTGGCTTGTTCAACATGTGTTTAAGATCTAACCAGATTGCTATGTAATCACTAGTGCAATACCATTAAGCTTCATCCCTAGTACAGTTCATTCTTTTTTTTTTATAACTTATTTTTTATTTTTACAGAGAGAGAGAGAATGAATATTGGCATGCCAGGGCATCAGCCACTGCAACTGAACTCCAGATGCTTGTGCCACCTAATGGGCATGTGCGACCCTGCACTTGCCTCACCTTTGTGCATCTGGCTCATGTGGGATCTGGAGAGAAAAACATGGGTCCTTAGGCTTCACAGGCAAGTGCCTTAATTGCTAAGCCATCTCTCTAGTCCTTCATTACTTAAAAAAAATTATTTATTTGAAGGAGACAGGGAGGGAGGAAGAGGCAAACAGAGAGAATGGGAATGGGTATACCAGGGCCTCTTGATAATGCAAACGAACTCTAGGCATAGACACATGTATCACCTTGTACATCTGGCTTATGTGGGTCCTGGGAAATCAAACCTGGGTCCTTAGGCTTCACAGGCAAGTGCCTTAACTGCTAAGCCATCTCTCCAGCCCTTTTTATAACTTTTATTTTACTTTATTATATTAATTTGTGTGTGTGAATGTAGGAACACGTGTACCATGGCACACATATGGAGGTCAGAGGACAGTTCTGGTCAGTTGGTCCTCTGCCTTTCTACCTCATGTCAGGCAGTGTTTCTCACTCCAGATTTGTGCTCTGCTGTTTTTTGCTGAGCTCACTATAAGCTTTCATGGAAAACTGTCTCCACCTCCCATCTCACCATCAGCATCAGTGTGCTAGGATTACTGAAGCCCCCCATAGCTTCAGTTTTTTATGTGGGATCTGGGGATTGAACACAGTTAATCCAGCTTGTGTAATGACTGCTTTATCCATGGAGCCCCAGATCCCTCTTGTTTTTCAATACCATGTATGTAATATTTCATTTTAGAAAGATGACACTATGATTTATTTGGATTGAACCCAGTGTCTTGTGTATACTAAGCAAATGATCTGTCACTGAGCTATACCACCAGCCTCCCACAGCTTATTCATTCTTTGGTTGATAAACATTTGTAATTTTTTTTGGGGGGGGCCTCTTATGAACTGCTGTGAACATCCTTATGTATTTCTGTTGGTAGATATATTAATCTCTCATCTACTCATACTTGCTGGGTTGACAGAACATGTATAAATCATATAAATCTTCCAAACAATATTCCTTTTGAAGTAGATATACTTGTGCACACCTGTAATCCTAGCGCTTTGGAGATGAAGGTAGGAGGGTTGTAAGTGTGAGGCCAGCATGGATTATATAATTGAGATATTATCTCAAAAAAGGCAGGGTTGCTGGGAAGATGGCTCAATGGCTTAAGACACTTACTTGCAAAGCCTGCTGACTGGGGTTCAATTCCCAAGATATCCATGCAAAAACCAGACACAAAAGTGATACAAGTATTTGGTGTTCACTTACAGTAGCAAGATGCCCTGCCAAACACACACACACACACACACACACACACACACACACACACACACATGAAAATAAATAAAATTAAAAAAAAATAGTTGGGCATGGTGGCTTATACCTATAATCCTAGCACTTGGGACACTGAGGTAGGAGGATCAGTTGTGAGTTCCAGGACGACCTGTACTACAGAGTAAGTTCCAGGTCAGCCTGGGCTAAAATGAGATTCCACCTCAAAAAGCAAGCAAGCAAACAAACAGCATTTTCTTAAACACAATTAATCATCCTGATACTATTTATGAGTCAAAACTAACATTTGGGATGATTGTTGGTAGAGAATTTTACCTTCTCCTTCAGTGGTGGGGAACAGGGGCTAGAGGCTGGACTGTCAGGAGGAGATGAGTCTACCTCCACTGGCTCTTCCTCTTTGATTTTGATGTCTGGTGTAGAAGGCAGAGACATGTCAAGGGGCCCAGAAGCACTCTGTTAGAAAAGAGAATGAATGAATAGAGTTCCCAGTTATAAGATAAGGGTTCCTAAGAAGATCAACCCTTAGTCAAATCACTGAACTGCAAGTCAAGGAAATATAAGTCCTGTGTTCTATGTATGACTTTGGCTAAATCATTTTACCTTCTTGGGGTTTCTATTTCCCTAACTATAAAATGAAGAGAACATTGGTGGTAAACAAATACAATGATCTAAAAACAAACAAAACAAAAGATGTCATTTAAATCCATGTAAAAATTGTGGCTATACATTTTTTCCTTTTCTTTTTTCTTACTGTATTGGGATTAGCCCCATGCTTGCTCTTCCCTCAGTCTCAGGGTGAGGGTTTAGAGAGCATGGAGATTCCAGACACCATCTCAGTTTTTGTTGTTTTTTGAAGCAGGGTCCCACTGTAGCCCAGGCTGGCTATGATCCTCCTATCTAAGCTTCCACAGTGCTAAGATTAAAGGTGTGCACCACTACACCCAGCTGATTATGTAGTTTTAAAAATATTTTTATTTATTTATTTGACAAAGAAAGGTGGGGGGAGGGAGAATGGGCATGTCAGGGCCTCCAGCCATCGCAAACAAACTCCAGATGCGTGTGCCCCCTTGTGCATCTAGCTAACGTGGGTCCTGGGGAATCGAACCTGGGTCCTTTGGCTTTGCAGGCAAATGATTTAACTGCTAAACTATCCCTCCAGCCCTGAATATGTATTTTTTAAGAAAGTCAAATAATATATATGTTGGTTTTATTGGTATATTGATATATATATTGTTTGTAGAGGTAGGGTCTCAACTCTAGCCCAGGTTGACCTGGAATTTACTATGTAGTCTCAGGGTGGCCTTGAACTCATAGCAATCCTCCTACCTCTGCTTCCTGAGTGCTGGGATTAAAGGCATGCACCACCATGCTTGGGTGTAAAATGATGATTGAATCAAGTACCTGCCTATTTCCTAACCAGCTCTGCTGGCCACTGAACTATGATGACTAATATGAACGACTAGGTTACCCACTTATCAAAAACAAAGGAAGACAAACTAGCTATTAAAGTACTATAAACAAGATAGGGAAGGTCTTTTTCTACCTTGCCATGCCAGATGGCCATCAAATAAATCCATATGAGACAGAAGGTCAGACGTTTCAAGTATATAGGTTTCAGGATAACAAAGAAAGGAAAGTCTGATCACCTGATCAGTGAAAGAAATTAGAACTTGGTCTTATTAAGACCCAGACTGGAGAAAAGGGGAAAGTAAAGACAGTGCTTTCTTGGCAGTGGGCAGTCACTTCAGTAAAGTGTGGAGCTGTAAGTGGCTTTGCAGGGTACAGTAAACCATCTGAGATAACAACTTTGATGCTGTACCTCCACAGGAGGGTTGATACTGCAGTTCAGTTTCATGATAAAGTAGATCTTTTGTTCTCTTCCTATATCCTAGGCTTCTTGGTCAAAGAGGAATTTGTTTCTACCTTTTCCCTTGCTGCCTCCCTTCTACCTGCATCCTCAAGTCATAGTGTCAACTATGTAGCTTTGAACTCAAGTGCTGGGATTACAGATGTGTACCACTATGCCCAGCAATCCTTCTGTACCTGAATCCATAAAAGCCTTCTGAGGAGCACACTAATCTGGAGGCTACCACATTGGAGAAAGTAGCAAGGATTCTTTCTGTTCAGTCTAATACTGGTGAGCAACAGCAATAATGATTTCAATTCTGCTTCACTTTCTCTGAAGCCAGAGCTTGGTGGGAAGAAAAGACCTCCAAGTACATACAACCATGCATGTAAAACCCCCAAGGAGCTCTTCTAGAAAGCTCAGGTTTAGGAAAGTTTCAGGCTCATTAAACATTTCTGGAGGCAATCCTCGGCTGCATCTGTGCTTCTCATCAAGGGGATGTCAAGACCACCCTGGACAGACAGGAAGAAATCACTAAGGGATGTCCAGGAAAGGCCTGCACAATGATAAACTGGCCTATCAGAAGTGTCAGCTAAGCTAAAAATAACAGTGCAAAAGACAGAACCACTCAAGGGAGGCTATTTTTCTTGAATTTACCTATACAGTTTAGTATGTGAGGCACGATGGTACACACCTGTAATCCCAGCACTTGGGAGGCAGAGGTAGAATGATTGCAGTGAGTTCCAGCTCAGCATGGGATACAATGAGATCCTTCCTTGAACAAACCAACCCCTAAAAGTAGTACTACAGATACATGCCACTGAGCTTTCCTACTTAAAAAAAAATGCAGGGCTGAGAGATGGCTTAGTAGTTAAGGAGCTTGTCTGCAAAGCCTAAGGACCCAGGTTTGATTTTTCAGTATGCACATAAGCCAGATGTACAAGGTGGTACATGTATCTGAAGTTTGTTTGCAGTGGCTAGAGGCCCTGGCACACCCATTTTCTCTCTCTCATGTCACATTGTGTATCTGGTTTTACATGGAGTTTGGGGAATTGAACTCCAGGCTAGTAGGCTTTGCAAGCAAATGCCTGTAACTGCTGAGCCATCTTAGCCCATTCTTAATTTTTATTTATGTATTAATTATTAAAATATTTCTATTTATTTATTTGACAGAGAGAGAGAGAGAAAATGAATGAATATGGGTGTGCCAGGGCCTACAGCCACTGCAAATGAACTCCAGATGCATGCGCCTCCTTGTGCATCTGGCTAATGTGGGGAGTTGAACCTGGGTCATTTGGCTTTTCAGGGAAACGCCTTAACTGCTAAGTCATCCCTAAAAAATTTTAAAAATATTTTAATTATTTATTTGAGAGAAAAAGAAAGAGAGAGAGGCAGACTGAGAGAAAGAAAAAATGAGTATGCTAGGGCCTCTAGCCACTTCAAACAAACTTCAGACTCATGTGCCACCTAGTGCATCTGGCTTCACGCGGGCACTGGGGACTAAAATCTGGGTCTTTAGGCTTTGTAGACAAGTTATACTGAGCCATTTTTTCATTTTCTTTTTTTAATAGTGAGGTCTCACTATGTAACCTAGAACTTGTTATATAATCCAGGCAGTCCTCAAATTCAGATTTGGTCCTCCTGAGTGCTAGAATTACAGGTGTGCACCACTATGCCTGGCAGGTAATCCCTCATTCATGGACATGTGCTGGATTAAACTCAGGGCCTTGTGCATGCTACTTAAGACTCTACTACTGAGCTATGTTCCCATCCCTTTGTAGTCCCTCTTCCCCTTCCCCCCAAGGTAGGGTCTCTAGTCCAGGCTGTCCTGGAATTCACTCTTAAGTCTCAGGGTAACCTTAAACTCAGGGTGATCCACCTACATCTACCTCCCAAGTGCTGGGATTAAAGGTGTGCACCACCACGCCTGGCTTTGCATCACCATGCCCAGCGCTATAGTCCCTCTTTTATATGAAAACTCTTCAAATATTTCAAAACACAGTTTTATTCATATTGAATCTCTTTTCCAAGCAAAACTCAATGTTTCTGAAGTGACAATAACTTCTTTTTTATTTTTATTTAATTTTAATTTATTTATTTGAGATATATATATAAATAGGCAGATAGAGAGAGATACAGAAATAGGCAGGCAGAGAGAAAGAGAAAGAGGGAGAGAGAGAGAGACAGAGAGAGAGAGGGAAGGAGAAAATGGGCATACCAGGGCCTCCAGCCACTGCAAACGAACTCCAGATGCATGTGCCCCCTTTGTGCATCTGGCTTACGTGGGTCCTGGGGAGTTGAACCTAGGTCCTTTGGCTTTGCAGGCAAGTACCTTAACCACTAAGCCATCTTTCCAGCCCTCCTCCTCCTCCTTCTTATTTTTTTTATTTATTTATTTTTTTTTTGGTTTTTCGAGGTACAGTTTCACTCTAGCCTAGGCTGACCTGGAATTCACTAAGTAGTCTCAGGGTGGCCTTGAACTCACAGCGATCCTCCTACCTCTGCCTCCCAAGTGCTGGGATGAAAGGCATGTGCCACCATGCCCAGCTTAGCCCTTCTTTTTTATTTTTACTTATTTATGAGTAAAAAGACAGGATGGTTCATGCCTTTCATCCCAGCACTTGGGAGGCGGAGGTAGTATTGCTATGAGTTCCAGGCCACCCTGAGACTACATAGTGAATTCCAGGTCACCCTGAGCTAGAGTGAGGTCCTACCTTGCAACCCCCCCCCAAAAAAAAAAAGAAAAAAAAAAAGAGCGAGGGAAAGAAAGAGTGAGAATATGGGCATGCTACAATTTCATGGCCACTACAAACGATCTCCAGATGCATATGCCACATTGCACAACTGGCTTTATGTGGGTATTGGGGGACTGGACCCAGGCCAGCAGGCTTTGCAAGCAAGTACCTTTAACTAGTCCCAAGAAGAGTATTCTATAATGCCTTCTTTCAAATAAGATCAATACAGGGCTGGAGGGATGGCTTAGCAGTTAAAGTACTTGCCTGCAAAGCCAAAGGACCCAGGTTCTATTCTCTAGGACCCACATAAGCCATATATACAAGGTGGCACACGTGTCTGAAGTTCATTTGCAGTGGCTAGAAGCCCTGACATGCCCATTTTCTGCCTGTCCCTCTCTCAATAAGTAAAAACAAAACAAAACAAAATTTAAAGATCAATAAGGATGGTGAAAGAAGTTGGGCTGGGCTTGCAAAGCCTGAAAGCCTAGTAGGCAGGGTTTGTTTACCCAGTACCCACCTGAAGCCGGATGCACAAAGTGGTCCATGCATATGGAGTTCATTGCAGTGACACACCCACACTCATCCCTTCTACTGCTCTCAGTCTTTCAGATAAATGAAAAAATGTGCTTCAAAAAAAGAACACCCTGTGTTCTTTGAGACAGAGTCCCATTGTCTTACTGCACAGCCTATAAAATTGTGATCCTCCTGCCTCAGCCTCCCAGGTGCTGGGATAAAGGTGTGTGCCTCATACATAGTTAAGAATAACCTTCTCTAATAACCTGAATAGCATTAGAAAGCTACTTGAATGCAAAAACTACAAACACTAGGCTGATAAGATGGCTCAGTGGTTAAAGGTGCTTGCTTGCAAAGCTTTATGGCCCAAGTTTGATTCCCAGTATCCATGTAAAGCCAGATGCATAAAGTGGTATAAATATCTGAAGATTGTTTGCAGCAGCAAGACACTGACATGCCCATTTTTTTCATTCTCTCTCTGTCTGCTTTCAAATTACAAAAAAAAACAAAACAAAACCAAAAACTACAATTACTGAAATGAAGGTAGAAAATTCAGTGAGTTGTTGGTCAGGGTAATGCTCCCAATATGTTATATAGGCTGACCTGGATTTCACTATGTAATCTCTGGATGGCCTCAAACTCATGGTGATCCTCCTACCTCTGCCTCCTGAGTGCTGGGATTAAAGGTGTGTGCCACCATGGCTGGTTAAAAGTTTTTTTTGTTTTTTTTTTAGTTGGGGTCTTGGAGAGACTATGCAGTCTCAGGCTGGACTTGAACTCATGGCAATCCTCCTACTTCTGCCTCCCAAGTGCTGGGATTAAAGGCATGAGCTACCATGCCTAGTCACCTTTATTTTTATTTTTTGGAAAATAGTTTATTATTATTTATTAGAGAGAGAGAGGGAAAAGGGCAGAAAATAAGTATTGGGACACCTAGGCCTCGAAACACTGCAAATGATCTCCAAATGCATGTGCTACCTTGTGCATCTGGCTTATGTGGGTACTGGGGAATCGAACCTGGGTCCTTTGGCTTCACAGGCAAGCACCCTAACCACTAAACCATCTTTGCAGCTCCATACTTTCAAATAAATAAAATATTTTTAAAAAACATAAGAGACAGAAAGAAGCAGACAGAAAGAGAGAGAAACAGAGAGAAAGAATGAATGAATATAGGTATATCAAGGCCTCATTTGTTTTTTTCAGAGAGGATCTCACTCTAACCCAAGCTGACCTGGAACTCACTAGGTAGCACAGGCTGCTGGCTTTGAATCCAAAATCCAATAAAATCTTTCTGCTTCAACCTCCCAATTTGTGTACATATGTGCATATATATATTTTTTTGGGGGGGAGGGGTTCTGATATAGAGTCTCACTCTAGCTCAGGGTGACCTGGAATTCATTATGTAGTCTCAGGGTAGCCTTGAACTCTGGGTGATCCTCCTACCTCTGCCCCTGAGTGTTGGGATTAAAGGCGTGTGCCACCACACCTGGCCCCAATTTGTATTCTTTTAACATTTCTATATATAAGATAAATTATTTTAATGTTTTTATTTATTTTGAGAGAGGGAGAGAAAAAGAGGCAGATACACACGTATACCCACACAGGGGAGAGGGAGGGGGAGGGAAAGACAATTGGATGCCAGGGTCTACTACTATTGCAAACAAATTCCAGGTTCATGCACCACTCTGCATCTAGCTTTATGTGGGTACTGGGGAACTGAACCTGTATCATCAGGCTTCATAAGCAAATGCCTTTTAGTGCTAAGTTATCTCTCCAGCCCCAGGAACATATTGTGAAACATAGATTACTGAATTTAATCTCACTGGAGGGCAGAATGACTGCATTTTGGTGAAGAAAGATTTGTGCTGATTCATTTTCTAGACCTCTGGAAGACTAAGATGTGCCAGGTTTGGTGCACCTGCTTGTAATCCCAGACCAAAGGCAAGAGGGTCAACATGGGTCAGAGGCCAGCCTGGACTGTAGAGTGAATTGGAGGCTAGGCTGAACTATATGGTAAGGCTTATCTCAATCCTTGCCCCCCCCCCCCAAAAAAAAAAAACCTGAATGACTGACTAGGAAGTAATTAGTTTTACAAAGCTAAAACTATGATTTGTTGTTGTTGTTTTGAGGTCAGGTCTCACTTTAGCCCAGGCTGACCTGGAATTCATTATGTAGTCTCAGGGTGGCCTGGAACTCAGTGATTCTTCTACGTCAGCCTCCCAAGTGCTGCACCAGGCCTTTTTTTTTTTTTTTCTTTCTTTTTGGTTTTCTGAGGTAGGGTCTCACACTAGCTCAGGCTGACCTAGAACTCATGGCAATCCTCCTACCTCTGCCTTCCATGTGCTGGGATTAAAAGCATGTGTGGCTTGTTTTTTGTCTTTTTTTGAGGTAGGGTTTTGCTGTAGCCCAGGGTGACTTGGAACTCACTCTGTAGTCCCAGGCTTGTTTTGAACTCACAGAAATCTTCCTACTTCTACCTCTTGAGTGGGTTTTAACTAATCAAGCGAATTATTCCAAGGCACAATGAAGATAAGCCTAAGCCTAAACACTCCCAGTTTTTCAGTTCCACTTGCCTTTTTCTCATCCTCATCTGTAGCTTTCTTGAATTCATGTTCAAAGGAACTAGCTAGTTCATTGAAGAGCCCCACCTCCTCACAGTTCTTCAGGAATCTGGTTGGAGTAGGAGTTTGATCTGTAAACATGAAAAGAAAAGGAAACTGTTTCAGGTTTCTACTTGAAATTAAACAGGGAATAGAGCACACTGCTTTTCTGGAGCTTTAGTAAGTGAAGAGTGGTGGTAGGCCAGCAGAGGGAGTGTGTGCTGCATTGCCTCAAGGCCAGCCCTGAGAAGACAGATCAATGTTACCTTCTCTCAGTGCTCGGTTCACCTCCTTCCCCACAATAAAACAAAGCTATCCATGCAAGTGAAGTTTTGCAAACCTCTACATTTGAAAATCAAGTATAGTTAACCAGTGTTTTCTGTCTTTCTTAAAATTTATTTTGGTTTTTCAAGGTAGGGTCTCACTCTAGCTCAGGCTGACCTAGATTCACTCTGTAGTTTCAGGGGTGGCTTCACAGTGATCCTTCCTCTGCCTCCCAAGTGCTGGGATTAAAGGTGTGCACCACCACACTCGGTTCTCCTCACACCTGGCTCTCCTTTTTTTTTTTTTTTCCTGATTTTTTGAGGTAGGGTCTCACTCTAGCTCAGGCTGACCTGGAATTCACTATGTAGTCTATGGGTGGTCTCGAACTCATGGTGCCCCTACCTCTGCCTCCCAAGTGCTGGGATTAAAGGCATGTGCCACCACGGCCAGTTTCTCCTTTTTACTTTAAAAAAATATTCTATTTATTTACTTATTTTGAGAAAGAGAGAGAGAAGAGGCAGAGAGAAAGAATGGGTACACCAGGGCCTCTAGCCACTGCAGAATTCCAGATGCATGAGCTCCCTTGTGCATCTGGCTTACGTGGGCCCTGGGAAATAGAACCAGGGTCCTTAGGCTTCACAGGCAAATGCCTTAACTGCTAAGCCATTTCCCCAGCCCAACCTTTTTCTTTTCTTTTAAAATTTATTTATTTGCAAGTGTGTGTGTGGGGGGGGGGGGGGAGAAGAATGGACATGCCAGGGCCTCCTGCCATTGCAAATAGATATGTGCAATACTTTATGCATCTGACTTTACCTGAGTACTGGGGAGTTGAACCCAGGCCTTCAAGGTTTTGCAAGCAAGCATTTTAACTGCTGAGCCATCTCTCCAGGCCCAAAGTTTCCTTTTTATTTATTTATTTTTAATTTATTTATTTGCAAGTGTGGTGGTAGGGAAGGAATGGACATGCCAGGGCCTCCTGCCACTGCAAATAAATAGACGTATGTAACACTTTGTGTATCTGACTTTACCTGGGGAATGAAGAATTGAACCCAGGCCTTCAGGTTTTGAGAGCAATCACCTTTAACTGCTGAGCCATTTCTCCAGCCCCAATGTTTCCTTTTTGTTTATTTATTTAGTTTTAAAGTTTTATTTATTTACTTATTTGAGTCGGAGAGAGAGAGGGAGACAGGCAAACAGAGAGTATGGGTGAGCCAGGGCCTCCAGTCACTGCAAACAAACTCGACACATGTGCCACCTTGTGCATCTGGCTTACATGGGTCCCGAGGAATACAACTTGGGTCCTTTGGCTTTGTAGGCAAATGCCTTAACTGCTAAGCCATCCCTCCAGCCCTCCTTTTATTTTTATTTTTGTTTTTTTGAGGTAGGGTCTCATTCTGGCCCAGTCTGACCTGGAATTCACTATGTAGTCTCAAGGTGGCTTTGAACTCATGGCAATCCCCCTACCTCTGCCTCCCGAGTGCTGGGTTTAAAGTTGTGCACCACCACGCCTGGCTTAATGTTTCCTTTTTAAACTTACTCCCTGATAGATCTGAGTAGTGTAGTACAAGCAGATCGATGTTACAATAGGATAAGAAAACAAACAGAATCAGATGGCCTTGCTAAAGGTACCAAATAAGGAATGGTGCTTGGTCCTTCAGTGATCACCGAGGTGCAGGCCTGCTGCCTTCTGAAGACATTCCAGGCAAATCTAGGGACTGGGAAACAAGACAGCAATATCATGAGCTAGAGGAGGAAACTGCAAACAATAGGGTTTATTTCACAGAGACCTGAGCTCACAGTAAATTCCGGAAACCAAGATATTTGGTTTAGACTTGCTAGCCAAAATAACCCCATAGGGGCTATTCTAATTGTTTCCTCAACATATTACTTTTTTTGAGACATGTCCAGGTTAGCCTCTAATTTGCAGTCCTTCTACCTCTACCTCCCAAGTGCTAGGATTACTCTTAAGGAGGTGAAGCCTCTTTCTAATACACAGAAACATTCCTCCTGTCCTCATGAGAACATTTCAAGCAACTTAAATTTCAGATTTGAGCTTTTCTCCCTATCCTGTTTTCTTTTCTTTTTTCATTTAAAAAAAATATTTTATTTATTTATGAGAGAGAGAAAGAGGCAGAGAGAGAATGGGCATACCATAGCCTCCAGCCACTGCAAATGAACTCCAGACACATGTGCCACCTTGTGCATCTGGCTTACGTGGCTACTGAGTGCTGGGAGTAAAGGTGTGTGCTACCATGCCCAGTTTTTCTTTTAAAAAAAATTTGTTTATTTGAAAGAAGATGGAAGGAGGAAGGGGGAGAAGGAAAGAGAGTGAGAGAAGAGAAAGGGTATGTGAAACCAGTGTCAGGGCCTCTTGCCACTAAAATGAACTCCAGACACATGCGCCACTTGGTACATCTGGCTTTATGTGGGAATGGGGGAACTGAACTCAAACTGGCAGGCTTTGCAAGCAAGTGCCTTTATCCAATAAGCCATCTTCTTCTTTTAAAAAATATTTGCAAGCGCAGAGAGAGAGAATAAATGAATGAATATGGGTGTGCCAGGGCTTCTTGTTACTGTAAACAAACTCCAGATGCATGTGCCACTTTGTGAATCTGGCTTTACACGGGCACTGGGGAATTGAACCTGGGTCCTTTGACTTTGCAAGCCAGTAACTTAACCACTAAGTAATTTCTCCAGTCCCCCTTCCCTTCCCTTCCCTTCCCTTCCCTTCCCTTCCCTTCCTTTCTTTATTTTTAATTTTTAAAATTTATTTATTGGGTTGGGGGAGGCAGAGACAGAGAAAGAATAGGCATGCCAGGTCCTCCAGCCACTGCAAACAAACTCCAGATGTATGTGCCACCTTGTACATCTGGCTTACGTGAGTTCTGGGAAACTGAATCTGTGTCCCTAGGCTTTGCAGGCAAATGCCTTAAACGCTAAGCCATCTCTCCAGTCCCCCTTCTTCTTTTTTAAAAAAATTATTTATTCTCTTGCTGCTCCAAATGACACCAGTGCTTGTGTCTTTTTTTTTTTTTTCCTTTGCTATGGCTTTATGTAGGTACTAGGGACTTGAATCCAGGACTGTGGGCTTTGCAAGCAAGTGCTTTTAACCATTCCCCAGTCCTGACCCATCCTGCTTTACTATAGATGAATCTTGTCTCCTAAGCCTAATTCTATTGTGACATTTTCCTTGACATGCTAGTCACCTTAAGGACTCATCTATCTCAAACAACTAGGCTGATTAATAGAAATATAATAATTTTAACTTATATTTTAGAGAAAGACCTGGAAGATAAAATTCTTTCTTCCTTTTACCATGATCATTTGGAAATAGTCCAGTGGGATTTTCCATGGAAACAACATTAACAAATTAAACAAAACCTCTTCTGAATTAGAGTGTTTAGAAAAGTTACCACTACTTCCCAAAATAGTTTTAAAAGGTTCTCTGGCAGCTTGGGCTGGCTAACGATAAAGCCAATTTCCATCCTGGAGCTAGGAGACATAGTATCATCCTCTATGCTTAGTAAGGGCACACACATCACATAACTCACACGGAATAGAGGGGCAGCTAACACAATGACAATGTCTGGAGAGAGACTTTCAGGATTATGATTTGCATAGGAGGTAGCATGGCCTAGTGGTCTAAGGCACTGGATTTAGGATTATGAGTTGCAGGTCATATAAAATTTTCCCCTGTTGTTTCATGCTCAAAATTCAGGTTTTATTTATTTATTTTTTATTGTTTTGGTTTTTCAAGATAGGGTCTCACTCTAGCCCAGGCTGACCTGGAATTCACTATGGAATCTCAGGGTGGCCTCAAACTCACAGCGATCCTCCTACCTCTGCCTCCCAAGTGCTGGGATTAAAGGCATGTGCCACCACGCTCAGCTCTTTTTTTGTTTTTTTGAAGTGGGGTCTCACTCCATCCCAGGCTGACCTGGAATTCACTATATAGACTCAGGGTGACCTTGAACTCAAAGCAATCCTTCCATTTTTTTTAAATTTTTAAATTTTTATTAACATTTTCCATGATTATATAAAAAAAAAATCCCATGGTAATTCCCTCCCTCCCCCCTGACACTTTCCCCTTTGAAGTTTCATTCTCCATCATATTAAATCCTTCCATTTTTATCTCCCAAGTGCTGGGATTAAAAGCGTGAGCCACCAGCCCCAGCTACCACTTATTTACTGTGATGCTGTCTACACATAGTTTTGCTTCTTCAAGTAGAACTAGAGCATTCTCTTTTTTAAATTTTTTTATTTTTAGTTATTTATCTATTGCTGGGGGGAGAGGCTGGTAGAGAGAGAGAGAGAGAGAGAGAGAGAGAGAGAGAGAGAGAGGGAGGGAGGGAGGGAGGGAGAGAGAGAGAATGAATGAGCATGTCAGGGTATCCAGCCACTGCAAATGAACTGCAGATGTGTGGGCCACCTTGTGTATCTGCCTTACATGGGTCCTGGGGAATTGAACCTGGGTCCTTTGGCTTTGTAGGCAAATGCCTTAATTGCTGAGCTATCTCTCCAGCCTGCATTCTCTTAATTCTCTAAGAAAAGACATGTATTTGGGCTATATTCCTATCACTTCCCAAATATATATCCAAATATATGCATATGTACCAAAACACATAGGAAGTATTCAATAAACATAACTGAATCTCTAGGAATCACCAGGATACTTGCAAAGCCTACTCAGCTTAGTTCATTTCCCTGGACACCTACATAAAGCCAGACAGGCATTTGTTTGTAGTGGGAGAGATCTTGACACACCCATACATGTGCATGTACACACCTAAGTGCAAATAACTTAATTAAATTGAATTAAAAAGTAGACAGTGTTCCTCAGAAGTGACAACTGAGGTTGTCCTCTGGCTTTCACAAGCATGCACACATACATGCATATACACACAAAGAAAATGTTTTTGGGTGTACCCTTGAAGAGTGTTGTGGGACCTTGGTCTCTTTCTCTTACTGTGTCCCAGATAAAAGGAGAACAGCTCTGCTCTACCACATGCTCCTCATCATAATGTGCTGTTTCACTGCAGATCCAAAATTAACAGGGCCAACTAACCATGAACTGAAGTCTCCAAAACTGAACTAAAGCAAACCCTCTCTCCCCTTCTTCTCTCTTTCCCTCCCTCCCTTCTTTTCTTCTCTCTCTCTCTCTCTTTTCCTTTTTCAAGGTAGGGTCTCACTCTAGCCCAGGCTGACCTGGCATTCACTCTGTAGTCCTAGGCTGGCTTCAAACTCACAGTGATCCTCCTACCTCTGCCTCCTAAGTGCCACGATTAAAGGTATGTGCCACCATACCCAGCTTCTTTCTTTTTGAATAGGGCAAAAATAGATTTTATTAAGGAAAATATAGAAAGACGCCTGAGGGTTGGAGATGGCTCAGCAGTTAAGGCACTTGCCTGCAAAGCCTAAGGACCTGGGCTCAATCCCCCAGTAACTAGATACAGCCAGATCCTGCAGCTGCAATTCATTTACAGTGGCTAGAGGCCTTGCCATATCTATTCTTCTTCCTTCTCTCTCATAAATAAGTAAAACATAAAAAAAATGAAGACTCCTAAGCCAGGCGTGGTGCTATGAGTTCGAGGCCACCCTGAGTAAATCCATTCGTGGGTCCTGGAGAGAAAGATTATTTAAAACAAGTAAATTTGGGGGCTGGAGAGATGGCTTAGTGGTTAAGGCGTTTGCCTGCAAAGCCAAAGATCCGGCTCAACTCTCCAGGACACACATAAGCCCCTTGTGCATCTGGCTTACTTGGGTACTGGGGAATTGAACCTGGGTCCTCTGGCTTAACTGCTAAGCCATCTCTCCAGCCCAAATAGAATATCTTAAAAGACTGAACTGGAGAGATGATTCAGTGGTTAAAGGAACTTGCTGGCAAAGCTTTATAGCCCAGATTTGATTCCCTAGTACCCATGTAAAGCCAGATTCACAAAGTGGCACATATATCTGCAGTTCTTTTTTTTTTTTTGCTTTTTCGAGGTAGGGTCTCACTCTAGCCCAGGCTGACCTGGAATTCACTATGGTGTCTCAGGGTGGCCTCGAACTCATGGCGATCCTCCTACCTCTGCCTCCGAAGTGCTGGGATTAAAGGTGTGCACCACCATGCCCCGCTAATCTGTAGTTCTTTTGCAGAGGCTAGAGGCCCTGGTGTGCCCACACTCTTTCTCTCTGTCTGCCTCTGTCTCTTCCTCTCTCAACTAAATTTTAAAATAATATGTAACAAAATCATGAATGAGCCGGGCGTGGTGGCGCACGCCTTTAATCCCAGCACTCGGGAGGCAGAGGTAGGAGGATCGCCATGAGTTCAAGGCCACCCTGAGACTACAGAGTTAATTCCAGGTCAGCCTGGACCAGAGTGAGACCCTACCTCGAAAAACCAAAAAAAAAAAAATCATGAATGAACTGGGTGTGATATCTCATATCTACAAACAGCACTTGGGAAACTGAGGCAGAAGGATTACAGTGAGTTCAAATCTAGCCTTGACTACATAGTGAGTTCCAGGACTACAACACACAAAACAAACAGGCATGATGGCTTACACCTTTATTTATTTTAAATTAATTTATTTACTTAATTTTATTTATTTAAGAAAAAAAGAGGCAGATAGAGAGAATGGGCACACTAGGGCCTTCAGCCACTGCAAACAAACTCCAGACACATGTGCCACCTTGTACATCTGGCTTATGTGGATCCTGGGGAATTGAACTGGGTACTTTGGCTTTGTAGACAAGCACTTTAACTGCTAAACCATCTCTCTAGCCTAGTTCATGACTTTAATTCCAGCACTTGGGAGGCAGAGGGAGGCAGAGGTAGGAGGATCACCATGAGTTTGAGGCCAGCCTAAGACTACAGCGAATTCCTCCTGGGATGGAGTAAGACCCTACCTTGTAAAACAAAAAGACGAAAGGGAAGGAAAGGAAAGGGAAGGGGAAGGGGAAGGGGAAGGGGAAGGGGAAGGGGAAGGGGAAGGGGAAGGGGAAGGGGAAGGGGAAGGGGAAGGGGAAGGGGAAGGGGAAGGGGAAGGGGAAGGGGAAGGGGAAGGGGAAGGGGAAGGGGAAGGGGAAGGGGAAGGGGAAGGGGAAGGGGAAGGGGAAGGGGAAGGGGAAGGGGAAGGGGAAGGGGAAGGGGAAGGGGAAGGGGAAGGGGAAGGGGAAGGGGAAGGGGAAGGGGAAGGGGAAGGGGAAGGGGAAGGGGAAGGGGAAGGGGAAGGGGAAGGGGAAGGGGAAGGGGAAGGGGAAGGGGAAGGAAAGAAAAACAAAAAACAAAACAGAACCACTGATTGTGGTGGCTCCAGCCTGTGATTCTAAGCACCTAGGACATGAAGGGAGGAAGATCAGGAAGTTAAGGTCATTGTTGGCCACATAGCTAGCTCGAGCCAGCCTGAGCTACATGGTACCCTGATACCCATGTTAACACTGTCTTCACTCATACCCTTTTCCCAGGGGATCACAAACACCCAGCAAAGTGCCTAGTATACACAGTAGCTATTCAATGAGTTTTTGCTGAGTTAACAGGAAATAGGATACATGTAAGGGCAAGTATCTTTATCACATATATTAGTATGTTAATGTCTAAGGTAGCATTTTCACTAGAGGTATGTAGTACTTAGAGGAACTGTATCTTAACTGATGTATTAATTGATGTAGTAACAACCAACCAAATACACTATTGATAGATATTAAATCTGCTTGATGTAGCTTAAATGAAAATGTTTCATGCTAGGTATGGTGGCACACACCTTTATTACCAGCACTTGAACGGCAGAAGTAGGAAGACTGCTATGAGTTTGAGGCCAACCTGAGACTACATAGTGAACTCCAGGTCAGCCTGGGCTAGAGTAATACCCTACCTCAAAAAAACAAAAAAAAGGCTGGAAAGATGGCTTAGTGGTCAAGGTGCTTGCCTGCGAAGCCATGGACCCAGGTTCAATTCTCCAGAATCCACGTAAGCCAGATGCATCTGGAGTTCCTTTGCAGTGGCTAGAGACACTGGTGTACCCATTCTCTCTTTGTGTCTTAAATAAATTTTTTTATAAACATTTATTTTATTTTATTTTTAATTTTTTTCTTTATTTATTTGAGAGTGACAGACAGAGAGAGAAAGAGGTAGAGGGAAAGAAAGAGAGAACGGGCATGCCAGGGCTTTCAGCCACTGCAAACGAACTCCAGACGCGTGCGCCCCCTTGTGCATCTGGCTAACGTGGGACCTGGGGAACCGAGCCTCGAACCGGGGTCCTTAGGCTTCATAGGCAAGCACTTAACCACTAAGCCATCTCTCCAGCCCTTAAATAAATTTTTAAAAAACCAACTGTCATGACATCAAAATAAAAAGCCCGCTGGCATGGTGGCACATGCAGAGGTAGGAGGATCACCATGAGTTCAAGGCCACCCTAAGACTACATAGTTAATTCCAGGTCAGCCTGAGCTAGAGTGAGATCCTACTTCAAAAAAATGAAAAACCAAAGGGGAAAAAAAAAAGCCCATTTGGTTTGCATGTCTATCTAGCTGCGAATGGCATAGAGAATGGAGCGTGGAAATAAGACAGTATCTCCAACAACTCACACAGTCCAGGTAACCCAAACTAGCTTAGACAAATCCCACTGACTAAATGTCTTGTTTGTGTTTTGAAAATGTGCTCTCAATGGTGGCTGGGCTCAGAAGGGAAGTTGAATTTTTAACTGATGATCTGTCTACTAGAGGAAAACTGATGCTCAGTGCAAGAGAAGCAGCCAGGGTAGGGCAGGTTTTTTTTTTTTTTTTGGCCTTTTGTTCATTTCATAGTGGATAGGAAGAAATGTCACAGGCATCTTTTGTCTATAAATCTTCCAAAGTCTTAATAATAAATATAAGGCAAGAAGGGAATTGATTTAAAGAAGCTAAGATAAAACTTCAACATACCTATCCACAAAAACCACAGAACATAATCTTATTAAAAACAAAGATTGGCGGGCACAATAGAAATTTGGGAGCATTTAGTTCCCTTTTCCTGATTAAATGCAGATCACATAAGGGATCTTGATGGGAGAAGGGGAGTATGGCTCCCAGTACATCTGGTCCCTGGAATTAATCTTAATGTCTGGTGATAGCAAAAAGCATGTGACTTTGGGGCAGCAAATACCTGCAATGATGACTGAGTCAGTTCGGGCTGGGCCAAATTTCAATGTCATCTCATGCTTGTGTTTATGAACTGCCAGGTGGTCCTCGTTTGTAAATCTCTGAAATGAAACAGAAATGGAGATGTTAAAAAAAAAAGGAAAGGCAAAAAAACTAAAACACAACCACCCCTAATTTAATGCCCTTTTTAAATGGTCTACTAAACATGCTGCAATGAAGTTAGTCCCTAGAAAGAGGGAATAGAGAGGAGTAGAAAATACAGAAATGATAGAAAAAGAAGAAACAGAGAATAAAGGACAGGAGAGAGGAAGACGACAGCACCAACTGTTCTGTAATATCAGGTCCAAATAAGAGAAGTGCACAGATTGTTGTTAAAGTGGGGTCCAGACAGAAGGCTCCAAATGAAAAAAAAATTAGAGCAAACTTGTAGTGAAGAAGGGTAAAACAATTTTTAATAATAATAATAAAAAGAGAGAAGGGAAAGGCTAGGCACTTATTGTCACAAAAATAGTAATTTTTAGAACGAAGCTCTCTGTGGTGAGGCTGAATTGGATTATTTTATGAGGAGGCTAACAGGGAGATAAATTATGCAGGATTAGGAGAACCATTTAACTTCCTGGCCCCTACAGTGCTGCAGCAGGCGCCTGCGTGGCTATTTGGCTCAAGGTTTTAATGAGCCAGGATGGAGTTGTAGAGGACAGAGGCCCAATGACCAGCAATAATGGCACACACCAGCCCCATTGGCCAAATGTTGTCTCCCCTTATCGGGCAACCCGCCTGGGCTCCAACAGCCATAAAGGGGCCAGTACAATGCTGCTGGTTGTATAATGGCAGAATAAAAATGCAAACAAAAAGAAAGAAAGAAAGAAAGAAAGAAAGAAGGGTAGGGAGGAGCCTTAGGCAGGATGAGAGAAGAAGAGATGGTATAGAGATTTTGTTTAGGGTTGGGTAAAAGAACAATATAGAAGTGAGGCAAAGTCTACCCCAGTTTATGACTAAGGAAGAGACAAGGTTACTGGACAATAATTTATGTTCCTACCCTTTTAAAGAGAGAGGTGAAAGGAACAGATGAACAGCAGTAATTCAAAGCCCCTTTGAGGTTACTGGCCATGTTCTTTCATTAAAACATGCCTGCAACACAAACAGCCTGGATGCTGCAGTTTTCCATAGCCTCTTACCAGAGAGGCTCTGAAAGATGTTCTATTTGTGTTTTTGTTTCTAAAAATAGTAATTAGTACCCCATTTTTCTTTTTTCATTAGCTATATATTTCTACAAAATACCATCTTTAGTTTTTTTTTCTTTTGTATGTACATAGCATTTGATAGTATACATGTAGTGGTGGTATATATATGGTCTATATATGTGTGTGTGTTGATATAGTGCCCTGTGTGTTCCCCTGAGGCAGCCTGAGAAGAATGGAGAGCATAGGGTGTCCCTCTCCATCACTCACCCACCTGTTTTCCTTGTGACAGATCCTCTATTCTCTTACAGATTCTGGATCTTGCCATTGGTGAACCCTAGCAATTCTCCAGTCTCTACTTTCCACAGGACTAGGGTTACAGATGTGTGTGATCATGCCCAGCTGTTTGTGTGGATTCTGAAGATTTGAACTTGGGTGGTCTTGGGCCCCCTCAGGCCCTCATGCTTGTGCAGGAAGCACACTTAACCGCTGAACCCACCTTTAGCTCTTTTTTACAAAACAAATACAAAGGAATTAACCCCATTCTACATCCCACCCAGTCAGCACAGCAACACCAAACTGCTTTGTCTCTCTCTTTTTACTTGAAAGTAGCTTTTCTTGAATTTCAACTAAAGCCAGCAGTAACACTCCAAATCCTATCAGGTAAGGTCTACAGGCCAGAAGTGCACAAGGAATTTTCAGTTCATAATATAAAGATCCAGGAAGTTAATACAAGAAGACTGCTTCAGTGTTTTCCGATGGATCTAGGACAAAATGGATGAAAGCCTGGGAAAATTTAAGCAACATGTATAGTTTTCCCTATTGCTAAAATTGATGCAACAACCTTTTTAGTTATAGATTTTCCCCCAGGGATGAGGATGGAAGAGAAATAGTCTGATAACCAGGTTATACAAATCACTATAAAAGATTTGGGACTGCCAGGCACTTGATGAAAGGAAATGAGTTGGACCTATCTACAATGTGTGTGTGGGCGGGGGGAAGGGTGGGCACACTATTTTATGGTAGATATGAAAAGTAAAGGATTAAATAGGCTTTTAAGTACTAGCAATGTTATACCATCATAATATTTAAAAAAAAATTTGTAGGGGTCTGGAGAGATGGCTTAGCGGTTAAGGTGCTTGCCTGTGAAGCCTAAGGACCAAGTTTCGATTCCCTAAAACCCACATAAAACTAGATACACAAGGTGGCACATGCATCTGGAGTTCATTTGCAGTGGCTAGAGGACCTGGCACATCCATTCTCTCTCTATCTGCCTCTTTCTTTCTCTAAAATAAAATAAAATAAAATAAAAAGTTTGAAAAATAGTCTTATAACTATTTCAAAACTATATAATGTTCAGAACTTATAAAAGTGACCTTTGGGCTGGAGAGATGGCTTACTGGTTAAGGCTCTTGCTTGTGAAGCCTAAGGACCTAGGTTCAATTCCCCAGTACCCATGTGTGGTGGTTTGATTCAGGTGTCCCCCATAAACTTAGGTGTTCTGAATGCTAGGTTCCCAGCTGATGGATATTTGGGAATTAATGCCTCCTGGAGGGAGTGTATTGTTGAGGGCGGGCTTAAGGGCTTTATAGCCAGGATCCCCATGCCAGTGTTTGGCACACCCTCCTGTTGCTGTGGTCCACCTTCTGTTGGCCAGGGGGTGATGTCCACCCTCTGCTCATGCCATCGTTTTCCCCTGCCATCGTGGAGCTTCCCCTCGAGCCTGTAAGCCAAAATAAATCTCTTTTTCCCAGAAGCTGCTCTTGGTTGGGTGATTTCTAACAGCAATGTGAACCGGACTGCAACACCATGTAAGCCAGATGCATAAGGTGGTGCAGGCATCTGGAGTCTATTCTCTCTCTCAAATGACTAAAGAAAAAACAAGCGACTGTTAAGCTAAAAGTCCTCTACTATCAGAAATCTAGTTTGCTCAGAAATGAGATTTTTATTTATTGAAAAAGATAGAGGCAGGGAGGAAGGGGGAGACAGAGAGAGAGACAGAGAGAGAGAGAATGGGTGCACCAGGGCCTCCAGCCATTCCAAATGAACTCCAGATGCATGCGCCACCTTGTGCATCTGGCTTACATGGGCCCTAGGGAGTCAAACCTGTGTCCTTTGGCTTTGCAGGCAAGCGCCTTAACCACTAAGTCATCTTTCCAGCCTGAGGTTTTTTAAAATTTCTTTTAATATTTTAACAATATTTTATTTTTTGGGCTGGAGAGATGGTTTAGTGGTTAAGTGCTTGCCTGTGAAGCCTAAGGACCCCGGTTCAAGGCTCGATTCCCCAAGACCCACGTTAGCCAGATGCACAAGGGGGCGCATGCATCTGGAATTCGTCTACAGTGGCTGGAAGCCCTGGCACACCCTAATCTCTCTCTCTCTCTCTCTCTCTCTCACTCTCTCTGCCTCTTTCTCTGTCTGTTGCTCTCAAATAAATAAATAAAAATAAACCAAAAAAATTTTTATTTTCTAATTTATTTATTGAAGAGACAGAAGTGGGGGGAAGAAAGAGGCAGATAGAGAGAATGGAAGCACCAGGGCATCCAGCCACTGTAAACAAATTCCAGACACATGTGCCACCCTGTGCATCTGGCTTCATGTGGGTTCTGGGAAATCGAACCAGGGTTCTTAGGCTTTGCAGGCAAGTGCCTTAACGACTAAGGCATCTCTCCAGCCCGAGATAAGAGATTTTAAATCTGTCAGGTTTTGCAGCTTTTTGTATGTATGTGTGTATGGTGGGGGTATGAATGTAGGCCCTCGTATATGCTAGGCAAAGCACTCAACCACTGAACTATCCAGCTCTCTATTATTTTATGAACTTAGAAATATTCTTCCGTGTATGGTTTGGACATGAATGTCCTCTCAAAAGGCTCATGTGTTGAAGGGAAAGCTTGTTCTGAGCTGGTAGATCCAGTTACTGAGAGGTGAACAGATCATGAGGGCTCTGACCTAGTCAATGAGTTGATCCCTTGGATATATAATTTGTTGGCATTATTGGGAGGTGATGGAGAAAGCAGGTCACTACGTTTTTACCCCTTTCTGTCTCTCTCTGCTTCCCAGTCACTGTGAGGTTAGCAGCTGTGCTCGACTGTAACCTTCAGTAGGTCTTCTGCACCACGATGTTTGGCCTTAACACAGGTTTATGTAGTAATGAGGCTAGCCAATAATTGTGAAAGAGCTTGTGGACTTCATCAAGCTACTGAAAGGGATCATGATACACTCCCCCTCCCACACACACAGAAAAAGAAAAAAGAAAATGATTTTGTGGGCTGGGCATGGTGGTACATGCTTTGAATCCCAACGCTTGGGAGGCAGAGGCAGATGGATAGCTGTGAGTTCAAGGCCACCCTGAGACTACATAGTAAATTCCAGATGAGCCTGGTCTAGAAAGTGAGACTTTACCTCAAAAAACCAAACAAACAAACAAAAAAGATTTTGTAATACAATGTAATACACTTCAGAGAAGGAGGAATCTAGGGGCTTTACTTTAAGAAGCAGTTAACCTTGGTCACTTGCCTCTGCTATTTCTTAAAATTTTTTTTTTTTTTTTTTGGCCTGTCAGACATGGTGGAGCATGCCTTTAATCCCAGCACTCAGCAGAAATAGGAGGATTGCCATGAGTTCAAGGCCAGCCTGAGAATACATAGTGAATTCCAGGTTAGCCTGGGCTAGTGCAAGACCCGACCTCAATTTTTTTTTTTTTTTCCAAGGTAGGGTCTCACTCTGGCCCAGGCTGACCTGGAATTAATTAACTATGTAGTCTCAGGGTGGCCTTGAACTCGCAGTGATCCTACTACCTCTGCCTCCCAAGTGCTGGGATTAAAGGCGTGCGCCAACACGACTGGCAAAAAAAAAAATTGGGGGTGGGGCTGGAGAGATGGCTTAGTGATTAAGGCATTTGCCTGTGAAGCCAAAGGACCCAGTTTTGATTCCCCAGGACCCACGTAAGCCAGATGAACAGGGTGCTGCATATGTCTGGAGTTTGTTTGCAGTGGCTGAGGGCCCTGGCATGCCCGTTCTTTCTCTCTTAAATAAAATAAATATTTTTAAAGTATTTATTTATTTTATAGAGAATGGGTATACAAGGGCCTCTAGCCACTGCAAACGAACTTCAGATGCATGTGCCACCATGTGCATCTGGCTTTCATGGGTTCTGGAGAATCAAACCTGGGTCATTAAGCTTTGCAGGCAAGTGCCTTAACTGCTAAGCTATCTCTCCAGCCCATCTCTGCTATTACTTTGATTTTTTGTTTTTTGGTGGTAGGGGCTTGCTCTAGCCCATGCTGACCTGGAATTCACTATGTCATCTCATGGTGGCCTTGAACTCACAGAGATCCTCCTACCTCTGCCTCCCAAGTGCTGGGATTAAAGGCATGCACCACCACACCCAGTTTAGTTTTTTTTTATTATTTTTATTATTTTTATTTATTTATTTGAGAGTGACAGAGAAAGAGGCAGATAGACAGAGAGAGAGAGAGAATGGGCGCGCCAGGGCCTCCAGCCAGTGCAGACGAACTCCAGACGCATGCGCCCCCTTGTGCATCTGGCTAATGTGGGTCCTGGGGAATTGAGCCTCAAACTGGGGTCCTTAGGCTTCACAGGCAAGTGCTTAACTGCTAAGCCATCTCTCCAGCCCCCAGTTTAGTTTTTTAAATATCTTTATTTGAGGTGTGTGTGTGTGCACACACACATGCAATCCATGACCGCCTCTTGCTGCTGGTTATTATTTTAAATATTTCTTACATTTTTTCTTATTTATTACAAGTCAAATATGTTAGGAATTCTCTAGATTACAGGGCAGGGGATGTAGCTTTGTGGTAGACCACTTCCTGGCATGCATGAGGCCCTGAGTCTGATCCTCACTACTGAAAAAAAAAATCTCTACCCAGGCTGGTACACACCTTTAATGCCAGCACTTGGGAGGCAGAGGAAGGAGGATCACCGTGAGTTCAAGGCCAGCCTCAGACTACATAGTGAATTCCAGGTCAGCCTGGGCTAGAGTAAGACCTTGCCTCAAAAAACAAACAACAAAAAAGTTAAAGCTAAATCTCTAGATCAGCTCTAGCCACCCAGTTTAGGTTATCTATCACAGAGACTCATGTTGTTAGTTGATTAGTTCTGAACTTCATGTTTAGGAAACCATCTTTCTGAAAGCATTTTCTCAGAACAGCTAACAGTTTTTTGTTTTTTGAGGTAGGGTCTCACTCTGGTCCAGGCTGACCTGGAATTCACTATGTAGTCTCAGGGTGGCCTCGAACTCTCAGCAATCCTCCTACCTCTGCCTCCCGAGTGCTGGGGTTAAAGGTGTGCACCACCATGCCCAGCCAGCTAAAATTATTAAGTGATAAAAATTTGGGGCTTAGTAAAACATTGATTATTTTAGTGAATTTAAAATGGGTAGAGGGGCTCCAACAGGATTTCCTTTTATAATTATTGCCTATTTAAAATCTAGCCCTTCCTGACTAATGCTCTTTTTTAAAAATGTATTTTATTTATTATTTGAGAGAGAGAGAGAGAGAGAGAGAGAGAGAGAGAGAGAGAGAGAGAGAGAATGGGCATGCCAGGGCCTCCAGCCACTGCAAATGAACTCCAGATGCATGTGCCCCCTTGTGTATCTGGCTTATGTGGGTCTTAGAGAGTTGAACCAGGATCTTTTGGCTTTGCAGGCAAATGCCTTAACCGCTAAGCCATCTCTCCAGCCCTATTTAATACTCTTAATGTTCTTTCTTTTACCCTATGACTAAGGTTTTGGCAAATATTCACTCAGGGAATACGATCTGGCCATAGGGAAAATAGTAATTTTTTTTTTTTTTTTTTTGGTTTTTCGAAGTAGGGTCTCACTCTGGTCCAGGCTGACCTGGAATTAACTATGTAGTCTCAGGATGAGTAATTATTTTTAAAAAATTATTTATTTATTTATTTGCAAGTAGAGAGAGATAGAAGAGAGACATACAGAGAAAGACATACACACAGAGAGAACTGCTACAAACTCCAGACAGGTGTGCCACACTGTACATCTGGCTTTATGTGGTTACTGGGGAATTGAACCCAGGTTGTTAGGCTTTGCAGACAAGCGTCTTAACCACTGAGCAAGCTCTCCAGCCCCTAAATAATTATTTGTAACAACAGAACCTGGTTCCTTGGCTTTTCAGGCAAGTGCCTCAACCATTAAGCCATCTCTCCAGCACTCAATAATTTTTATATTCATGTCATGGCAAAATGATACTATTTGGGGTATACTGATTTATTTATTTATTATTATTTATTTTTTTATTTTCAAGGTAGGGTATCATGCTAGCTCAGGCTGACCTGGAATTCGCTACGTAGTCTTAGGGTGGCCTGAAACTCACAGCAACACTCCTACCTCTGCGTCCCAAGGGCTGGGATTAAAGGTGTGTGCCACCATGCCCAGCTCTGATTTCTTTCTTTCTTTATTTTATTTTAACTTATTTGCAAGCAGTGACAGACAGAGAAGAAAGACACACAGAAAGAATGGATGCTGTAGGTCCTCCAGCCACTTCAAACAAATTCCAGATGCATGCACCACTCTGTGAATCTGACTTTACATGGGTACTGGGGAATCAAACTCAGGTTGTTAGGCTTTGCAGGCAAGTAAGCGCCTTAACCACTGAGCCACCTCACCAGCCCCGGGTATACTGATTTAGATAAATGAATTAAAATAAATTCTACTGGGAGCCGGGTGTGGTGGTACACGCCTTTAATCTCAGCATTTGGGAGGCAGAGGTAGGAGGATCACCATGAGTACATAGTGACTTCCAGGTGAGCCTGGACTACAGTGACACCTTACCTCAAAAAACTAAAAAAACAAAAACAAAAACAAACAAACAAAAAAAAAAAAACTAGGGCTGGAAAGAGGAGTTTGTCTGCAGTGGCTAAAGGCTCTAGTGTGCCCATTCTCTCTATCTGCCTCTCTTTCACACTTTCTAATAAATAAATAAAATTAAAAAATTCTGCTTATTTACTTAATGTACCATTAGAAAAATTAAAATTATATATGTGTGCTTCTCTCTTTTTTTTTTCCTTTGAGGCAGGGTCTCACTCTAGCCCAGGCTGACCTACAACTCACTTTGTAGTCCTGGCTGGCCTTGAATTCACAGCAATTCTCCTACTCTCTGCCTCCAGAGTCCTGGGATTAAAGGCATGTGCCAGCATGCCTGGCTAAAATCTGCTTATTTATCCATTCATTTATTTAGGAGAGATAGAAAGAGTCAGAGAGAGAGAGAGAGAGAGAGAGAGAGAGAGAGAGAGAGAATGGGTGCGGCAGGGCCTCCCGCCATTGCAAAAGAACTCCAGACATGTGGCACCTAGTTCATCTGCCTTTATGTGAGTACTGGGGAGTTGAACCTGGGTCATCAGGCTTTGTAAGCAAGCACCTTTAACTGCTGAACCATCTCTCCAGTCCCTTGGCTTTATTCTTCTTTTTCTTCTTTTTAAGATTTATTTGTTTGTTTCAGACAGACAGAGAGAGAGAGATAAAGAGAGAATAGGCATGCCAGGGCATCTAGCCACAGCAATGTGCCACCATGTGCATCTGGCTTATGTGGGACCTGGAGAATTGAACCTGGGTCCTTAGGTTTCACAGGCATGAGGCTTAACTGCTAAGCCATCCCTCCAGCCCACGTTTTTATTTTTCTTAATTTTATTTATTTGTAAGAGATGAGAGGCAGAGAAAGAGAATGGGCATGCCAGGGCCTCCAGCCCCTAAAAATGAACTCCAGATGTATGTGCCATTGGCTTTATGTGGGTACTGGGGAATTGAAGCTGGGTCGCTAAGTTTTGCAGACAAGCATCTTAACAGCCGAGGCATCTCTCTAGCCTTGTACTTCTTTTGGACAACTCTGATCTAGATAATATGCTCTAAAACACCATGGCAAGGTGGAATGTGCCTGTAGTACCAACTACTATGCAGGCTAATAACAGCAAGACCAGCTGGATGTGGTGGCTCATGCTTTTAATCTCAACACTTGGGAGGCTGAGGTAGGAGGACTGCTGTGAGTTCGAGGCCACCCTGAGACTATAGAGTGAATTCCATTGCAGCCTGGACTAGAGTGCTACCCCACCTTGAAAAACCAAACCGAACAAAATAAAACAAATCAAAAAATCCAACAAGACTGCTTGAGGCCAGGAGTTTGAAGCCATGCTAGTGAAATTCTTGGATGTACAGACCTGGGGTCCAATCTCCAGCACCACAGAAAAAGGAAAAAAAAAAAAAAAAAGGAACGAGGGAGGAAAAACAGCAATAATAAAGATACTATGGACACCATAGGAATTTTTAGTCACATATCTATCTTGAATCCCTTCAATTCCATTTTCTCCAATGCAGTTTATATTTATGGCAGTGGTTCTCTACTAGGGATAACTCTGCATCCTGAAAACATTCTGCATTGTTTGGAGACAGTTTTGCTTGCCACTCTAGGGGCAGTGCAACTGAATCTAGGAGGCAGAGGCCTGGCATGTTGATAAATACTGTATATTGGCACAGGATAACATGCAAAACTAAGAATTTTATAAGTTCAAATGTCCATTTTATCTCTGTTGAGAAATCCTACTACAGAGTAACAAAGGAAGTGGTGGCTAGGAGGATGGCTCAGTGGTTCAAGGCACTGTTAAAGACAAAGCACGCCAGCTGGGTTCAATTCCCCAGCCACTCAAGTAAGCTGAACAAAAAGTGTGTGATATTTGTCTGCAGTGGCAAGAGGCTGTGGTGTAGCCACATAAACATATGCATACACAGGCAAATAAAAATTTCAGGGCTGGAGAGATGGCTTAGTGGTTAAAGATACTTGCCTGCAAAGCCTGATGGTCCAGGTTCAATTTTCCAGTGTTCATATAAAGTTCTAAGTACAAAGTGGTACATGTGTCTGGAGTTCATTTATAGAGGCAAGAGACCCTCGTGTGCCCATACTTTTTTTTTTCTTTTTCTCTCTATATCTCTGTTTCTCAAATAGACAAAAATTTCAGAGTAACAAAGTAAGAAGGAAAAAATGTTTTTTTTTTTTTTTGGTTTCTCTTACCAAACTACCAACACATGTTTTTGGACATGAAACTTGGAAAGAAAAAAAATCGGCAAAAAACTCCCAAACTCATTTTTGAAAGTGGCTAATATACTACAGATCTGCAAATATTTGGGTAGGGAAATGGAGACAGAAGGAACTGTAATTGGAAGAACAGATTTCATGGAATTCTCATGCATTATCTTGTTAGTAACAAGAGATAACACAGAAGAAGCTAATCAAAACAATTTTGGCTACTTTTGACTTTTTCCCTCTCTCTGATGGATTAAAAAAAAAAAAAAGCCAAAAAGGCAGATTTTTCTTTTCCCCAGTCTCTACAATTTTTTTTTCCTAATCACATTTAGCCTACTCTCTCTCCTCAAAGTATTTTAAATAACAACACTGAGCAGAACTGAAATGACTCAGGGCAAATAAGAGAGCAGGCGAACCCAAAGCTAAAATTTTGCCTTTCCACTGAGCCAGGGACAAACATATGGACACTAGGATTGTTGACAGTTTCAAGCCTTGGTATAGCATTGTGACCAATGAAATTTTTGTGCAATATGTACTCAACTGGCCAGATTCATTCCAAAAATGTTTTAAGTTTTTTATAGCTTGTTTCCTTGTGAATCTGTCTCATATTTTATTTTATTGCCAATCTCAATATCCCTCCACCACCTCCTCTCCCCCTTCCTCTCTTTCTTTGTGGTAATGGAGAGTAAATGTAAGGGCTTGCATATGCCACACAAGCTATATATCCCTAGCTTTATTTTATTATTTTATTTTATTCAGTCTGGGTGCATGAAGTTGTCCAGGCTGGCCTTGAACCTAGAACTCCTTCTTTCTTAGCTTCTTTTAAACATTATTCTGCCAGGCGTGGTGGCACATGCTTTTAATCCCAGCACTCAGGAGGCAGAGGTAAGAGGATCACCGTGAGTTTGAGGCCACCCTGAGACTACATAGTGAATTTTCCAGGTCAGCCTGAACTAGAGGGACACCCTGCCTCAAAACCTGACCCCCCCCCCAAAAAAATCTTTGACCTGGAATTCACTATGTAGTCTTAGAGTTAAGGGTGGCCTTGAATTTATGGCAATTCTCCTTCTTCTGCCTGCCAAGTGCTGTGATTAAAGGCATGTACCACCACATCCAGCTTAGAAAACTATTATTTATTTATTTACTGAAGGGAGGGAGGGGGAGAAAGAGAGGGAGAGAGGGAGAAAGGGAGAGAGGGAGAGAATGTACATGTACTGTACATGTACTGTAGACGAACTCTAGACGTATGCACTACCTTGTGCATTTGGCTTACGCGGGTACTGGGAATTGAACCAAGGTCCTTAGGCTTCGTAGGGAAGTGCCTTAACAGCTAAGCCATCTCTCTAGCCCCATGTCTCAGCTTCTGAGTAGCTGGAATTATACCTCTGTAACATCAGGCCCAGCTTGCTTAATACTTCAATATGCTCTTGTATCATGACCTATGATTTTTTTTTTTTTCGAGGTAGGGTCTCACTCTAGCCCAGGCTGACCTGAAATTCACAATGTAGTCTCAGGGTGGCCTCGAACTCACAGTGATCCTCCTACCTCTGCCTCCCGAGTGCTGGAATTAAAGGCGTGTGCCACCATGCTTGGCTCTTGTTTTTTTCATTTTAGAAGAGTAGGCTGGGAAAGAAGATAATCAGAGAGTGCTTTAGTTTATTAGGAAATGAGCCCTGAATGTCTAAACCATGAAGGAACAAAGCAATCAAATCAGTTTATATTTGTGACAATCTGAAAGTCACTTATACTGCGACTGACCCCTTTCTCCAAGTTTCTGGGTTTGGCAGTGTTTCATGGACAGAACAGCTTTCTTTTATTATAGTATCTACACTAGACATATTTTTTAAAAATATTTTTTGTTCAATTTTTATTTATTTATTTGAGAGTGACAGACAGAGAGAAAGACAGATAGAGGGACAGAGAGAGAATGGGTGAGCCAGGGCTTCCAGCCACTGCAAACGAACTCCAGACACGTGCGCCCCCTTGTGCATCTGGCTAACGTGGGACCTGGGGAACCGAGCCTCGAACCGGGGTCCTTAGGCTTCACAGGCAAGCACTTAACCGCTAAGCCATCTCTCCAGCCCTAGACATATTTTGATGAAAGAAAACGGTAAGAAAAAGCCATAGAAAATGTGAGAAACTATGGAGCATGTTTTGGCAATACCAGAGTTGAACAAGTAGTGGAAAGCATACTGGTCTTTTTTTGAACATGACAGTGGCAGGGCTTCCATTCCCAATGTGTGCATCCCATGTTTTGAGAAGCAAGGAAAGGAAAAGCAGGAAAGTCAGTGAATTCACATATTCACATACCTCATCTCTACCTCAGTCAGCCCTAGGCTCCTGCTCTCTCCCAGACTCTGCTGTTTGTGAGTGAGTCACACATCCTGCTTAGAATGCTTCTTGGCTCTTGAGTGACTCATTCCAAAGTACAGGATTGTCAACAAATAAATCCAACCACAGAGCAGCTGCTCATTTGCTGCATTCGTGAGAAAGGTGATATGTAGAGGAAAATTAAGAACAAGGAAACTTCTTCCCAAAATATTCAAGAAGAAAATGTTGTCAGAAATGAAGGAGGAAAACGGGGGGAACATTCCCACTAAACTGTACCTAACATAAATTTGTCTGGGTTGAGGGATTTTCGGCTTGGATGATTATAAATGAGTATACTAATCAGAATATTTCTTGTAGCTGACAAAATTCTTTTTTGTTTTTGTTTTTCGAGGTAGGGTCTCACTCTGGTCCAGGCTGACCTGGAATTAACTCTGTAGTCTCAGGGTGGCCTTGAACTCACGGCAATCCTCCTACCTCTGCCTCCCGAGTGCTGGGATTAAAGGCGTGCACCACCACGCCTGGCCAAAATTCTTATTTCAGTGACTGAGTACAGGTCTTTTTATTTTATTTTATTTTATTTTATTTTATTTTATTTTATTTTATTTTATTTTATTTTATTTTCTGACTGCTGTTTTTTTGGGGGGGTTCTCTTTTGTTTCTTTATTCTTTTGGTCTGGATTACTGAGACAGGGTCACGTAGCCCAAGTTGCCCTCAAACTCAGTTGCTTTGCCTCAGCCTCAGGAGTACTGGGATTTATAGGTATGCACCAGCATGCCTGACCTGGGTACAATTTTATAGAGTGGGATGAAAATAACTACTGAAAACTTTTATTGCGCTTAAGCTGAAAACCTTAACAGGGTATACTTTCAGAAACAGTTGATGACTTTGCACCTACATCTCCAAAATAAACTTCATTGTGCACATGTCTGAGAATTAGTGTATTTTCCTCTTACTTTTGTACCAAACTGCCTTTATTACTGAAAGGCATCTAAGGTAATTTCAGTATGCTTGAGTTACACTGCTGTTTCATGAAAGAACATTAGTATAATGTCTTTGTGGGTCAATTTATTTTTGTAGGGTATCTAACTTCATCACTGTATATTGTTTTATTTTCTTACTAATTACAGTGCCCAGTACAAAATAAAGTCACTTAAAAATAGCTGGGCATGCGAGCCAGGCGTGGTGGTGCACGCCTTTAATCTCAGCACTCGGGAGGCAGAGGTAGGAGGATCACCGAGAGTTTGAGGCTACCCTGAGACTACACAGTTAATTCCAGGTCAGCCTGGACCACAGTGAGTCTCTACCTCCAAAAACAAAAACAAAAACAAAAAAAACTGGGCATGATGTGCAGACCTTTAATCCCAGCACTCAGGAGGCTGAGGTAGGAGGATCACTGTGAGTTCAGGCCCATTCTGTGACTACAGAGTGAATTCCAGGTCAGCCTTGGCTAGAGTGAGACCCTACCTCAAAAAACAAACAGACAAAAAAAGTCCACCTTTAATTTCAGCACTGAGAAGGCAGAGGTAGGTGGAGAACTATGAATCTGAGGCTAGCCTGGGAGTATAGAATGAGTTTCAGGTCATCCTGGACTACAGTGAGACCCTACCTCGAAAAAAAAATGTGTCTATTTGGGGACTGTGGAGGCTTGATTCAGGTGTCTGCCATAAACTTAGGTGTTTTGGGAGAGAGCTTATGGGTGTTATAGCCAGTTTCCCCTTGCCAGTGTCTGGCATGCTCTCCTGTTGCTATTGTCCACTTTATGTTGGCCAGGTGGTGATGTCTACCACCTGGTGTTAGCTTATGCTATCATTTTCCCCTGGCATCAAGGAGCTTTTTCTGTAAGCCAAAATAAATCTTTTTTATTTCCCAAAAGTTGCTCTTGGTCAGGTGATTTCTGACAGCAATGTGAACCTAACTGCAACAACAATGTTGGTACCAAGAGTGGGGTCATTTGCTCATAGACACATGACTGTGTAGCTTTGGCCTTTTGGAGCTAATTTTCAAGAGGAATGTGGAAGGACTTGAAACCATGGCCTAAGAGACGCCTTGCAGTGCTGTTAGTACAGCTTGATGGACTATTCGGGTCAGAGTTCAAAGACTCGAATGTAGTAAGAACTATGGACTGTAAAGTTTGGTTTATGAGGGTGAGAAAGAGCTTTTCTTGGATTGGGTTAGAAGCAGTTTGTGTGACAGGCTTGCTGTTATGGCTGTGTCCTAAGAATTTGTGCAGGGTTGCTTTGTGTAGAAACAGACTGGTATATGCCAAGGAATATGGCACAGAAAAAATGAAATCTTTGGGTGAACTGCTGCCCATTCAGTTGCAATTGAGAGATTACAACCTTTGAGATTGGGCCAGCTGACTTGCACTGGGGCAACAGGAAGAATGTAGACTCTTGAAGGGGCCTGAGTGTTCAAAGTCTGCTTTATTCCCCCCTGGATTAACAACCTGGCAACCTACCTGGTATTAAGGAGTATAAGAAATGCAGGAAAGAGAGGGTCATTGAATTTGCAACATGGTCTTGTGTTTTGGAAATGGCCATGGGCAGTGTGAAGCAGGATTGGCTGCATGGAGCCCCATGGAACTGTGAGGATGAACTATGGGTTGCAGTGGCTGCTAAGGAAAGCTGCTGGCCCCAGATGAAGTTTTCTATGACTGTGAGTAGCCTAGATGGAGGGGTGGAATTGGAATTCCAGAGACATTGCTGGTTAGAATTATCAGACTTGGAGAGTTGTCACTGACTCGAATTGTTGGATTTGAAACTACAGAGTGTGATGTTTGCTCTGGTTGTTTTAAATTTTGTATTGGTTGAATATTTCTTTGCTATGCCCAATGCCATCTTTTGCAGTGTGAATGTTTATTCTGTGCATCATGGTTTTATTTTTTAATATTTTGGTATTATGGCTCAGTTAAAAGACCTTGGATTATGGGGAAGTTTGAACATCATTGGGATTGATAAAAGCTATGGAGACTTTTATTTATTTATTTATTTATTTTTAATTTTATTTATTTATTTATTTATTTGAGAGCGACAGACACAGAAAGAAAGACAGATAGAGGGAGAGAGAGAGAATGGGCGCGCCAGGGCTTCCAGCCTCTGCAAACGAACTCCAGACGCGTGCGCCCTCTTGTGCATCTGGCTAACGTGGGACCTGGGGAACCGAGCCTCGAACCGGGGTCCTTAGGCTTCACAGGCAAGCGCTTAACCGCTAAGCCATCTCTCCAGCCCTATTTATTTATTTTTAAGCACTAAGTTTTTCTCTTTATTTTAAAAAATGTCAGGTGTAAACATACAATTAGTTCAAAGCCAAGCATAAACTTCAGCACAGGCACTGGGTAAAGTTGGATGAATGCATTGTATTTTAATTTAATTTATTTGGGGGGGGGCAGATAGAAAGCGATAATGGGTGCGCCAGGGCCTTTTAGCCACTGCAAACCAACTCCAGACACATGCAGCCCCTTGTGCATCTGGCTTACATGGGTCCTGGAGAATCAAACCACGCCCTTAGGCTTCACAGGCAAACACTTTAACTGCTAAGCCATTTCACCAGCCCTGCATTGCTTTTAAATCATGTATGGGTATGAATTTATGGGGCCAGGGGCAGAATCTAGTGGTTTGATTCAGGTGTCCTCCATAAACTTAGGCATTCTGAAAGCTAGGTTCCCAGCTGATGGAGATTTGGGAATTAATGCCTCCTGGAGGCAGTGTACTGTTGGGGGCGGGCTTATGGGTGTTACAGCCACTTTCCCCTTGCCAGTGTTTAACATGATCTCCTGTTGCTATTGTCCACCTTATGTTGGGGGGGGTGATGTCCACCCTCTGCTCATGCCATTGTTTCCCCTGCCATTATGGAGCTTCCCCTCGAGTCTGTAAGCCAAAATAAACGTTTTTTTTCCCACAAGCTGCTCTTGGTCAGGTGATTTCTGTCAGTAACACAAAGCTGACTGCAACAGGGATGTAATTTAGTTAGTAGAAATTTGCCTAGCATACCCAGGCCTTAGGTTTGATCCCCAGTGTTACATAAAATTATGTGTGTTATACACCTATAATCCCGGCACTTGGGAGGTAAAAGATAGAAGATCATAAGATGAAGGTTATCCTCAGCTACATAGGGAATTTGAGATCAGCTTGGGCTACAGATCTTGTTTCAAAGAAAGAAAAAAAAATGGGAGATAGCTTAGCAGTTAACAGTGCTTGATTACAAAGGCTGCTGTGCTCACAAATGAGTAAGTAAAAATATTTAAGATAAATAAAAAGTCAATTTAGGGCTGGAGAGATAGCTTAGTGGTTAAGGAGCATGCCTGTGAAGCCTAAGGACTGAGGTTCGATTCTCCAGGTCCCATGTAAGCCAGATGCACATGGTGATGCTTACATCTGGAATTCATTTTCAGTGGCTAGAGGACCTGACATGCCCATTCTCTCTCTCTCTCCTGCTTCCCTTCTCTGTCTCAAATAAATAAAAAGAAATCTTAAAAAAAAGGCCAATTTATAAACAGCATCCCAAACTTCTAAGGGTAACTTTAACTCCTTCTTTTGGGGCACTTTTTTTTTTTTTTTTTTTTTTTTTTTTTTTAAGGATACCTCCTGCCTCAGCTTTTAGAATTCTGGAACTACAAGTGTATGCCGCCATAGCTGGTTTATATGTACAAATTTGTTTTATTTTGTTTTTTTCGAGGCAGGGTCTCACTCTAGCTCAGGCTGACCTGGAATTCACTATGTAGTGATTTTCCTACCAATGCCTCCCAAGTGCAGGGATTAAAGGCGTATGCCACCATGCCTGGTGTAATTTAGATGCTAGCTACATATTATTTGATGGAACTGAAGAATGATATTATTGCAGGTTCAAATGCTCATAGCCAAAGTCCTGGTCATCTCAACTTCTGCTCTATGACTCCCAAGAATCACAATAAAACAGTAAATATAACTATTCTTCATTCTCTTCCTTCTTAATAGAATTCTGTCATATTTTTCAGTAAAAACTTAAACTAAATTTTATGTTCAATAAAAAGACTGCTGTCAAATAATGCATTGTGTAACTGGATTGCTTGAGGTGGGGAGTGGAGGTAGAGAAATGGGTTTAAGTAAGATGTAATTGGTTTCTTCATTCTCAATCTTTCTCCTACTCTAAAGGATGAAAAGCCAGATACTCACAGACCCAGCCAGCCTTCTATTCAGCCAAAAATAGTGGGGGTGGAATGAATTAGAGCATTTCTGGGAAAGCTTTTGTGTCCTTTATAAAAGGAAATGTTAGAACAGGAGGGTTTCCTGGGGCCACTCTTTTTTTTTTTTTTCATCCTCTGACAGTGAGGGAAACAAGTACGATTATAGTAAAGAGTAGAAGTTAAAAAATGGGGGATGGAAAGACCGCTCAGTGGTTAAGGGCACTTCATGTGCAAGCATGAGGCTGAGGGGGCCTGAAACAGATGAATTTAGTTTCCAGAACCCACACAAATAGTTGGGCATTGCCAAGCAAGTCTGTAAACCCAGTCCTGCAGGAAGTAGAGATTAGAGAATGGCTGAGGCTCGTGAAACTATCAAAGCTCCAGAATCAGTGAAGAGACTGTCTCAAGGAAACAAGTAGATGAGCAATGGAGAGGTCACCCAGTGCTGTCTTCTGGTCTCCGTGTATGCAAGGGGTGCCACATTTGCATACACATGTGCCTATTCCACACGCATACATATCACATATACTGTATCACGCCTATTACACATACGTATATATGCAAAACAACTTAAAAATGGTTCAACCAAGAGGCTAAAAGAATGTAGGTACTTGACATACTTGCTTAGCTGTTGAAGCAGTGCTTGTCCTGGACTTACTGTGCTACAAGTGTTCACACAGTTTCAAGTTATTGTTAGGGAAAATTATTCTACCAATGCATGATGATTTGCAATATGCGTAGATTCTTCTTCACTTTCTATCTAGGGACCTAGAAATGGAACTTGTATTAAAGTATCTTATTCTATGTCCTTATGAATATCAATTGTATACTTATGGAAAATTCTATTTTCTCTTCTATACATACAGTATACTAAATAAATCATCTTATTATCACTTACTCCCTCAGGTTCCTTAGAAAGAATGGTTCTGCAGGGCATGGTGGCACATGCTTTTAATCCCAGCACTTGGGAGGCAGAGGTAGTAGGACTGATATGAGTTCAAGGCCAGCCTGAGACTACATAGTGAATTCTAGGTTAGCTTGGGCTACAGCAAGACCTACCTTGAAAAACAAAAAACAAAACAAAACAAAAAAAGTTCTATCTGCACTGTTTGGAAGTACTAAATGTGAAACAGAAGCATGTTATGATGTTATTTTTGAAACTGAGGCATTAAAGATTATTCTTCACACAGATGGGAGTTTTAAATTGATGGACCATCTTTTCTTATTCCTGTTCTCCCCTCTCCCTTAATATCAAATATCGGGCCATCCTCTTCTTCCCTCCATCCCCTTCCCTTTCCTCTTTTCTTTTTTTTTTATTGTTTATTTTTATTTATTTATTTGAGAGCGACAGAGAGAGAGAGAGAGAGAGAGAGAGAGAGAGAGAGAGAGAGAGAATGGGCACGCTAGGGCCTCCAGCTACTGCAAACGAACTCCAGACGCGTGCGCCCCCTTGTGCATCTGGCTAACATGGGTCCTGGGGAATCGAGCCTTGAACCAGGGTCCTTAGGCTTCACAGGCAAGCACTTAACCGCTAAGCTATCTCTCCAGCCCCTTTCCTCTTTTCTTTAAGACAGGATCTTACTATGACACTCATTCCTAGAACTATGTAGCCCAAGGTGAACTTGAGATCCTCCTATCACAGCTTTCTGAGTATTGGCATTAAATGTATGCATCACCATGCCAGGTAGCTCTTTAATAATCTCACTCTTATGAACTATGCCTAAGAATTAACAAGGATAGTCCATTATCTTTTCTTAGATGGCAGCTATGAATAGGGATGAATTAAATGCTCAACAAAGTTTAAAGGGCTGGTTCCTCAGAGCAGAGAATCCCAGCAGCAATTCAGCAGGGTCTGGTCCTCTGTCAGTAACATGGTTAATTGCTTTCTCCATAGCACTGGTCTAATGGTAAACCTTTTAGTGTACTACTCTCCAGATGTGGCCACTTAGTTGGGACACCATTAGAGTTCCCAAAGGGATATCTTTAGTTCTTAACAAAACAGGAAAGCTTTTCTTTTTTGTAATAAAAATAATCATACAGGCCTATAAAAGTTCTTATTGACATTATACATTTATATTTTCAAGCTTATCGACTCCTAAATTCTTATTAGGATATTATAAGGTACACAGTCCTTGAAAAACACATCAAATGGTTTTATCTTTTAATTTGCTCCACAGCGTTACAATTCCTGTATCTCACAAATGTGTGGAAAGAATAAAGATAAAGTGAGGACTTTTTGTTGTTACCGTTGTTGTTTTTCTAGATAGGGTCTCACTCTAGTCCAGGCTGACATGGAACTCACCCTGCAGCCCCACATTGGCCTCAAATTCATGGCAAACCTCCTGCATCTGCCTCCCAAGTGCTGGGATTAAAGGTATGCTTCATTCACCATATCCGGCAAAGTGTGGACTTTTTAAGCTTGGAAAATCTCTAAAGTTTGGCTTAAGCTGCCAAAAATTTCACTGTAGAAAAACAATACTGTAATTATACACTTCTTAAAAATATAAGAGCTTGGGGCTGGGGAGATGGCCCAGTGGTTAAGACCACTTGCTGTGCATGTGCTGTGCAAGCATGAGGGCCTAAGATCACCTAAACTTGATTTCCCGCACCCACTCATCTGCGTGTGGCCATGTACTGAGGTAACCCCAGTCCTGTGTGGGTGTGTGTGGAGGGGAATGGACACCAGAGAATCATTGGGTCTTGCTGATTGAAAAAAAAAAATGACACAAACAGCAGCTCTGGGTTGAAAGACTTGTCCCAAGGAAACAGGCAGATGTGCAAAAGTAGGACACCCAGCATTCTCCTCAGGTTCCAATGTACACACAGGACACATGCATCTGCACACACATATACAAACACATCACATCACATACTACACATACTCTAATACACATGTCAACCCACTGCCCCAAAAGAAAAAAGTGTAAGAGCTTACAACAAGCTAAATCAAGCACATAGGAGTAAATCCATAGTGTACAATAACCAAAACTCTGCCCTCATCATTTGGGGTTTATACAAGTTATTACTATAAAAGTCAAGAGCCAGGCGTGGTGGCGCATGCCTTTAATCCCAGCACTTGGGAGGCAGAGGTAGGAGGATCGCCGTGAGTTCAAGGCCACCCTGAAACTACAGAGTTAATTCCAGATCAGCCTGGACCAGAGTGAGACCCTACCTCGAAAAAGCAAAAAAAAAAAAAAAAAGTCAAGAAAAGGCTGGAGAGATGGCTTAGCAGTTAAAGCACCTGCCTGCAAAGCCAGAAGACCTAGGTTCAATTCCCCAGGACCCACATAAGCCAGATGCATAAGGGAACATCTCAGACTCTCTACATAGAGAGACTACCATGAGTATGAGGCCACCTGAGACTCCATAGTGAATTCCAGGTCAGCCTGAGCTAGGGCAAGACCCTACCTTGGGAAAAAAAAAAAATTTAAATTGAATCTACAGTGACTGAATTAAGAAAATTATTTATGGGAAATGGGGATGAAGCTCAGTTGTTAAGAATGCTGGCCTCATATGCAAAAGACCTTGGGTTTGATTCCCGGTACCACATAAACTGGGCGTGGTGGAGGCAGGAGGGTTAGAAGTTGACAGTCATCATCAGCTACATAGGGAGTTTGAGGTTAGCTTGGGCAGCTTGAGGGCTTTCTAAAAAAATGAAAGCAAAACAAACAAAGAAAATTATTCATGAGTTACTTTCAGGAAGTCTGTGCCCAGGGTTCTTCAAGGTGGTTAAATACAGTGGACACTGTATGCACTAAGCCTCTCATTCATCAGATATTTGTTGAAAACTCATAGTTAGGTTTTTGGTTTTTCACTTTCTCAGGTAGGGTCTCACTCTAGCCCCAGCTGACCTGGAAGTCATTATGGAGTCTCAGGGTGGCCTCAGACTCATGGTGATCCTCCTACCTCTGCCTCCCGAGTGCTGGGATTAAAGGGGCTCTCCATCACGTCTGGCTCAATATTTTTATTTATTTATTTATTTGAGAGGAAGAGGCAGAGAACGGGTGAGAGAGGGAGAGAGAGAATGGGCATGCCAGGGCATCCAGCCACTGCAAACAAACTCCAGACATATGTAACACCTTGTGCATCTGGTTTATGTGGGTCCTGGGGAATGTACCTGAATCCTTTTGGCTTTTCAGGCAAGCGCCTTAACCACTAAACCATCTTTCCAGCCCACTGAATGATATTTTATATGGTGATTAAGTTAAAGATCTTGAGGAGGTTTATCTAGAATTATCTAATTAGGCACTTAGTGCCACACAAGCATCCCCCCTATACTACAAAAGAAAATAAAAACCCCAAAACAAAACAAAAAGGCAATGTAAAGATTGAAGTAGAGACTGGAACAGTAGAATCCAAGAAATGCTGACAGCAATCAGAAATGGGAAAAGGCTGGAAAGGGTTCTCCCCTACGGTCTCCTTAGGAAGGCATGGCCCTGTTCCACACCTTAATTCCAGACTTTTGGTCTCCTGACCTGTAAGAGAATAAAGTTTTGTTGCTTTTAGCCACCCAGTTAGTGGCATTTTGTTATAGGAGCTATAATATACATATAATCTTCTCAATCTAAATGTGATTATCCCTATTCTAAGAGCAGCAGAGAAGCTAGAAGGTAACAATAGGTAACATTTTAATTCCAAGGAACTATACTCACACCAAGAATCTTTCACTGTGCCTGAAAATCAACATCACTCAATGGGAACAAGGGATTAGGGGTGTATCTCAGTGGCAGAGTGTGTGTCTAACATGTATCAGTCTCTGGGTTCAATCCCTAGTGAAAAAAATGAACTACATATCAGCATTGTATCTGATTTATCACTTACAAATGACATCACTTACAGGAATTGGTGAGAAGATGCCTTTCACCTACTACAAATCAGGATTTCTAAAATAATTGTAGGGGCTGGAGAGAAGACTCAGTGGTTAAGTATGCTTCTGCATAAACAGGAGAGCCTCAAGGGCCCTGGGACCTGCAGTGTTTGAATTTCCAGGTCCCACATAAGCAGCTAGGGGTGGCTGTGAGCATGTGTAACTGTGTCCCACAGGGGAGCAGAGACCTGAGAATCATCAGAACCCTTCAAGGCCCTGAATCAGAAAAGAGATTGGCTTAAAAAAAAAAATCTGGAAGGGTGATGGAGCAGGACACCCAACATTTTGCTCCACCACTATGGTGAGAGCCCCTACCACAGGTGAGCATATGGGATATCTCTCTCTCTCTCTCTCAAACACACACATAAATAAAGTCACAGAGGTTATGGTTTCCTGCAAATTAGTTCTTAAGGAACACTTAATAGGATTTTGAATTCCATGGTGTTACTACCCTCTTCTATGTATGAAGTCCTTAGTCATCTCTTAATCACCTATATGAAATTTTCTCTTCCTAGTCTCCCCTCCTCTTCTTTTCTGAAAGTTTTTGCAGTAGGTAGATTAACCTGCAATACTGAGGTGAGCTCAGGTAGCACTATGCAGACTTATCTTAAGTGACAATGTGCACTTAAAAGAATTGCCTGGTGATCACACAGGCCTCTTGTCTCACATCTGAGGTATACTTCTTGGGCCTTTACTCTTTTCTCCTGACTCCCAAACATTTGATTTTCAAGATGTTTTAACACAGTAGGACTTACAAGCATATGGTAATGGTTACAGTGGATGTCGTTTTGTAGAGAGAAACAAAACATTTTACATTTAGGATGAGCAGACAGAAAAAGAGAGGCAGTTGAAGAAAAGAGAATGGAGAATTATAGCTCTCAATTATCTTTCCACTATTTTCAGGAATACAGAACTATTAAAAGTAAGACATGGGCTGGAAGCATGGCTTAGTGGTTAAGGCACTTGCCTGCACAGCCAAAGGACCCAGGTTTGATTTATCCCCAGGACCCACGCATGCCAGATGCATGAGGTGGCACATTCATTTGTAGTTTTTTGCAGTAGCTGGAGGCCCTAGTACACCCATACTCTCCCTTTCTTTTTCCTCCTTCTCTCTCTCTGAAATAAATGAATATAATTTAAAAAATAACAGTAAGACTTGATTTATAAAGAATCATAAATCACATCTTTCTATTTGCAGGATTAAAGAACTTCTGGTTATATAAGGCTGCTATTAACTGCAGCAGGTAGTAAGTTCTTTGACAGGGGGATCATGCCGATTTCACTTACTGTTGTCTCCTTCGAAGATAAATCTTTGCCTATTATATAACCAACACTCAAAAATGCCTGTTAAATGAATAATAAGATTTTATGTCCCACTAGAACTTATTTTGAAGGAAACTAAAGCCCCAGTAAGAATCTTAATCAATTCTACACCTTTAGGTATCATGCTCAAAATGAACTGAGAAGATATCAAATAATTAAAAATAAAAAAATGCTGGGGGTGGTGGCCCATGCCTTTAATCTCAGCACTCGGGAGGCAGAGGTAGGGGAGGATCACCATGAGTTCCAGGACACCCTACAATGATGGAGTGATTTCCAGGTCAGCCTGGGCTAGAGCGAGACCCTACATCGAAAAACCAAAAATAAAAATAAAAATAAATTAATAATAAATAAACAAATGAGGGCTGGAGAGATGGCTGAGTGGTTAAGATACTTGCTATGAAGCCGAAGGACCCATATTCTACTCTCCAGATCCCATGTTAGCCAGATGCACAAAGGGAAGGCAAGCACAAGGTTGCACATGCCCACTAGGTGATGCAAATGTCTGGAGTTTGATTTTCATGGCTGAGGTCCTGGTACATCAATTCTCTTTCTCTCTTACTCTGTAAAAAATAAAAATAAATAAACGAGACTGGCCATGATGGTGCATGCCTTTAATCCCAGCACTCAGGAGGCAGAGGTATGTGTATTGCCACAAGTTCAAGACCACTCTGAGACTAAATAGTGAATTCTTGGTCAGCCTGGGCTACAGTGAGACCCTACCTTGAAGGAAAAAAAAAAAAAACAAAGAAATGAGCTGGGCATGGTGGTGCTACACCTTTAACCCCAGCATTTGAGAGGTGAAGGTAGGAGGATCACTGTGATTTTGAGGCCAGCCTGGGACCAGAGAGTGAGTTCCTGGTTAGGCTGGGCTAGAGTAAAACTCTATCCTCCAAAAACTAATACAAAACAAAAAAGAGAAATGTTTAAAAAAAGAAAACAATTGATGCCAGACATGGTGGTGCATGTCTTTAATCCCAGTATTTGGGAGGCAGAGGTAGGAGGATCACCATGAGTTTGAGCCCACCCTGAGACTACAGAGTGAATTCCAGGTCAGCCTGGGTTAAACTGAGACCCTACCTTGGAAAAAAAAAAAAAAAAAAAGAATTGAAAAACAAAACCAAAAGCAGCTATCAATCTTTTTAGGGTAATTTCTTTTTATTTATTTATTTATTTGAGAGCGACAGACACAGAGAGAAAGACAGATAGAGGGAGAGAGAGAGAATGGGCACGCCAGGGCTTCCAGCCTCTGCAAACGAACTCCAGACACGTGTGCCCCCTTGTGCATCTGGCTAACGTGGGACCTGGGGAACCAAGCCTCGAACTGGGGTCCTTAGGCTTCACAGGCAAGCGCTTAACCACTAAGCCATCTCTCCAGCCCTTCTTTTTTATATATTTTATTTTTATTTATTTATTTGAGAGAGAGAGAGAGAGAATGGGCGTGCCCTGCAAATGAACTCATGATGCATGTGCTCCCTTGTGCATATGGCTTACGTGGGTCCTGGGGAGTTGAACCTGGGTCCTTCGGCTTTGCAGGCAAGCGCCTTAACTGCTAAGTCATCTCTCCAGCCCCTCTTAGAATAATCTCAATGAAACACTAATGACTGCTTGATATACATCTAGCAAACAAACTTGCTTCTTTTGGCTTTAACCCTTCTGAAGGGATATCTTAAATTTTTTTTTTTTTCTTTTTAACTTTCAGTTATTTTGTTTCAGAAGGCTGAACAAAGCACTCACATTTTGGAATCTCTTCTTACCAGTCACGTGTGAAAGGCTACTTACTCATATATAAGAAGGGAAGGAGAAAAGACTATGATTGTCAAAAGGGAACATGAATCCCCACATAAATTATCTTACAAAAATAGCACATTTGCTTTTTCACTTTCCTACGACTAGAGAAAGTCAAAATAAAATTCACATTAAAAATGATCTGTACACTGATATAGCAAGTTAAGTTTACCATTTTTACATATTAAGTTCTTCAAATAAATATTTTATATAAATTTTAAGCTTTAAAAAAAAAATAGGCCAAGTATTTACCCTCTCTTTCTTTGGACCACTACAAGACCATTTCTCACACTGGCATTACACTGGACTGTAATTCATAGCTATGAACACTAAGTAGCACATGCACCACTGAGGCTGTATATGCACAGGTACATACCACACACGTGTGAAATGGCTAATACTGCTGTGAACTACTCCATATGCAGTGTCACTACCAGCAGTACAAATCCAACCCTATGTTGAGGCAAATTGCAAGGAAAAACAATATTGGACTTTCTAGACACTTTCTCAGGCACCATAAGAAAAATGTAAAATTTATGAAGCTTTTCAGACCTAAAGATTATGGAACATGGGATTAAAGTCAACACTGCTTACACACACCTGAACATGGAGCATACATCAATGAGTTCATGTAGAGGACACATAAGTGAACATGTATTACAGAACTCTGGTTTCTATCTGATCTGTTTTCATTGTATTCTAAAGTTTTGTATGTCACTGAATCTCGATGGAGAGTTAACAAAATAATATGACATTAAGTTTTCTATTCTAACAACCAACTTTAAGAACAGTGGAAAGATATGAGATTCTTATATCTTCCCAGATATTTAAAGATAATTTGATTTTTCAAAATACAAGATCTTTATGCTAAAAAAATTGACAGATTTACAGCTTGGCCTGCACCATTCAACTCTCTTATTGCTAAAATATTACAATATATTATTTTCTTTTGCTATAAGAGATAGTGACAGTGAGAGTGAGAAGGAGTAAGGAGGGAGAGAGAGAGAGTAGGCACACAAGGGCCTCTTTCCACTGCAAATGAACTCCACATGCCAGTGCCACCTTGTGTATCTGCATACCCCACCTTTTTTGTTTTTTCGAGGTAGGGTTTCACTCTAGCCCAGGCTGACCTGGAATGTACTATGTAGTCTCAAGGTGGCCTTGAACTCACAGTGATCCTCCTACCTCTGCCTCCCAAGTGCTGGGCTTGAAGGTGTGCACCATCACGCCTGGATAATGCCCAGATTTTTACATGGGTTCTAGGGAGTTGAACCTGGTTTTAGCCAAAAGGCCCTCATGCTTAAACTGGAATTATGAATGTAGCTTAGTCTGGTCTAAAAATCATGGCAATCCTCCTGCCTCAACCTACTGAGTGCTGTGATTATAGTTGTAAGCCACTACAAGCAGCCAGTAAAGGCCTTCTTGTTACATAGCATGGCTAACATACAAATAAGAAAGGCAGAAAAAAAAAAAAACTGGCTGAACATGGGGCTGTAGAGCTAGCTTAGTGGTTAAGGCATTTGCCTGCAAAACCTAAGGACCCAGGTTCAATTCCCCAAGACCCACATAAGCTAGATGTACAAGGTGGCACATATGACTAGAGTTCATGTGCAGTGACCAGAGGCCTTGTTGTGGCCATTCTCTATCTGCTTATCTCTCTGTCTCTCAAATAATAAATAAATAAAATATTAAAAAATTGCCAGGCATGTTGGTGCATGCCTTTAATTCCACCACTTGGGAGGCAGAGGTAGGATCACCATGAGTTTGAGGCCACCCTGAGATTACACAGTAAGTTCCATGTCACTTGAGCTAGAGTGAGACCCTACCTCAAAAAACAAAAAGAAGGGCTGGAGAGATGGCTTAGAGGTTAAGTGCTTGCATGTGAAGCCTAAGGACCCTGGTTTGAGGCTCAATTCCCCAGGACCCACATTAGCCAGATGTACAAGAGGGCGCTTGTGTCTGGAGTTTGTTTGAAGTGGCTGGAGGCCTGGCGCGACCATTCTCTCTCTCTATCTGCCTCTTTCTCTCTCTTTCTGTTACTCTCAAATAAATAAATAAAAATTAAAAAAAAAATTAAGGAAAAAAACTGGCTGGACACATTCTTTTATCAGGAACCCATTCCTGCAGTAACTAATCTAGTCCATAAATAACAGTCTTAATGCATTCAAAAGGGTAATCATTTCTGTGCTTTGTGTATTAGGGGAGTGTAGTCGGTTGTGTTTGTGCATGTGTGTGTAGAGGTCAGAGGTCAACATCAATTGCTCTGCATCTTATTCTTTGGAACAGGGCCTCTCACTGAACCTAGAGCTTACCAATTAGGCTAAAATAACTAGCTGGCAAGCCCCAGGGATCCTACTGTCTCTGCCTTCTCAGCCCTGGGATTACACACCATCACACTCAGATTTTACATGGGTGCTGAGGGTCTCCAGTCACATCCTCATGCTTGCATAGCAAGCACCTTACTGAGTTATTTACCTAGCCCCCTCTATCACTTAAGGATACCACCGCTTTTTTGCTTTGAGTCAGTCCTGACATGAAGTGTAGGCTGATTGGCCTTAAACTCTTTGTTTCTCTCTCTCTCTCTCTTGCGTATACACATACACACATATTAGCATAAAGACAAAAATTAGCTAAAATTTAACTTGAAGAACATGGCAAGAAAGAGAGTACAGAGATACATATTTTTCCATGGTATAGACACAGGTAAGTTGCCCATGCTCCAGTAAATAATGCCCCTTACCCATGCTCATGTAGGTAACTGTTTTTATTTATTTATTTATTTGAGAGCGACAGACACAGAGAGAAAGACAGATAGAGGGAGAGAGAGAGAATGGGCACGCCAGGGCTTCCAGCCTCTGCAAACGAACTCCAGACGCGTGCGCCCCCTTATGCATCTGGCTAACGTGGGACCTGGGGAACCGAGCCTTGAACTGGGGTCCTTAGGCTTCACAGGCAAGCGCTTAACCGCTAAGCCAGCTCTCCAGCCCTCATGTAGGTAACTGTAATTAAACTTACTTGGTCACTGAAAAAGAAGAAGAAAAGAAAAGAAGGCCACCATGGTAGTGCATGCCTTTAGTCCCAGCACTCAGGAGGCTGAGGTAGGAGGAGGGTCACTGTGAGTTTGAGGCCAGCCTAGGCTTCAAAGTGAGTTCCAGGCCAGCCTGGCTAGAGTGAGACCTTCAAACAAAGAAAGGAAGATCCAGGAGTGGTGGTGCACACCTTTAATCCTGGCACTCAGGAGGCAGAGGTAAGAGGATTGCTGTGAGTTCGAGGTCACCCTGAGACTACAGAGTGAATTCCAGGTCAGCCTGGGCTAGAGTGAGACCCTACCTCAAAAAATTAAGAAAAAAAAAGGAAGGAAAGAAGAGCTGGAGAGAGATGGCTTAGCAGTTAAGGCACTTGCCTACTAGCCTAAAGACCCAGGTTTGATTCCTCAGTACCCATGTAAGCCAGATGCTCAGGGTGGCACATGTGTATGGAGTTTGTTTACAGTGGCTAGAGGCCCCTGGTGTGCCCATTCTCATTCTCTCTCTGTTTCTCAAATAAATAAATAATAAAATATTAATTTTTTTGTTCATTCTTATTTATTTGAGAGTGACACAGCGAGAAAAAGAGGCAGAGAGAGAGAATGGGCTCACCAGGGCCTCCAGCCTCTGCAAACGAACTCAAGATGCGTGCGCCCCCTTGTGCATCTGGCTAACGTGGGTCCTGGGGAACTGAGCCTCGAACCGGGGTCCTTAGGCTTCACAGGCAAGCGCTCAACTGCTAAGCCATCTCTCCAGCCCATAAAATATTTTTTAAAAAGGAAAGAAAGGTGCACGCCTTTAATCCCAGCACTCGGGAGGCAGAGGTAGGAGGATTGCCATGAGTTCGAGGCCACCCTGAGACTACATAGTGAATTCCAGGTCAGCCTGAGCCAGAGTGAGACTCTACCTCGAAAAAAAAAAAAAAGGAAAGAAAGGCCAGGCACGGTGGCACATACCTTTAATCCCAACACTTGGGAGGCAGAGGTAGGAGGATTACCACGAGTTCAAGGCCACCCTGAGACTACATAGTGAATTCCAGGTCAGTCTGAGCTAGAGTGAGACCCTATCTTGAAAAACAAACAAACAAACAAACAAACAAACAAACAAACAAACAAACAAAAAAGGAAGGAAGGAAGGAAAGGAAAGTAGGGAAAGAGGAAGGGAGGGAGAGAGGAAGGGAGGGAGAAAAGACATGAAAGTAGAAGGGGTACTAGTTGGGAAGAGGAAGGGTTTGAGTAGCATGGGAAGGGGACAAGAAAGGGTAATGAGGAAGAATATGATCAAAATACATTACATACATGCATGAAATTGTTAAAAATAATTTACACAACAAAGGGAACAGAATAAAATATTAAAAGTTCTAAGGAGGTAACAAAGATCTGGGTGTGATGGCACCCAGAACTGGGGAAGTGGAACAGTAAGAAGAATGGAAAGGTTGAGGCAAGCCTAAGCTACATAGTGAGACCCTGTATCAAAAAAAAAAAAAAGCCTGGGCTATAGCTCAGTGACAGAGGGCTTGCCTAGCATGCATTAAGCCCTGGGTTCATCTACAGCTCCACAAAACAAAACACCCACTAAGCTGGGCATGGTGGCACATGCCTTAACTCCCAGCACTTGGGATGCAGAAGTAGGAGGACTGCCATGAGTTCAAGGCCAGCCTGAGACTACCAAATGAATTCCAGGTCAACCTAAGCTAGACCCTACCTTTGAAAAACAAAACAACAACAACAACAAAAACTGCCCCACAAAGTTGGGGCTGTATGCCTGCCCTGGGTTTGATCCTTAGCATCATCAAAAAGAAAGGTGTGGGGCTGGAGAGATGGCTTAGCGATTAAGGCACTTGCCTGTAAAGCCAAAGGACTTGGTTTGATTCCCTAGGACCCACGTAAGCCAGATGTACATGGTGGTGCCTGCATCTGGAGTTCGTTTGCAGTGGCTGGAGGCCCTGGCAAGCCCATTCTCTTTCTCTCTTTCCCTCTTTCCCACTCCCTCAAATAAATAAATATGTAAAATTTTTATTTTTTTTAAGTTTAAGGAAAGAATATATTTGAACCACATAAACAAAAAGGTATTACTTAAGAAAAAATAATGTAACAATTCATGTAAGTACCTAACATGAGCATGTGTTTACATCTAAAACAAACAAGGGTAACATTGGTACTATATATATATAAATATCTATATATTTGACAAGTGTGCATTAAAGAGATCTCTAATATAAAACATCTAAATGTGGAGAACACTTTTTCAAGATACAGAAAACAGTTATGATAGGCACACCTACAGTTTTCTTATAAAAACATGCTAGCAAAGGTAAAATCCAACTGAGAACTCAGATGTACAAAAGCTAGGAAACTTAATCACTGGATATTGCCTCCACACTTGCATGGTTTGAGTCTCAACACTGATTGGTATGAATTCTGAGTTACACATGAGACTTACTTTTCACACTCTCTACCAGCTTCCATCTAGAACACATATGTTTAATAAGAACACTTAAAACAGCAAGTGCACTTGCATCACAGTCACGTCCTCACATTCTGTTTATTAAAAAAAAAAAGTCACTGTATTTAGAAAATGTTAATAACAGTTAGTGCTTTGAGTGACCAGAAATGCCAATCACTGTGCCCCCTCCATCCTCAGTAAGTTTGAGAAGTCCTAACTGAAAAGAAGACAAATGTAAAAAGCTGATAAAATTTGAAGATTATAAAAATTTGTTTATTGTAAAAAGAAATTCAAGAATAGCCAGTTAAATTCTGAATGCTACCTACTACAGGCAAGAAGCATCACACACGTTTACATTAGGGGTAAGGACAAGACAAGAAAGACTGTATTGAGGTCATGAGTCAAATGCAGTAATAGAAGCATTTTCAGGTCTCCTATAGGTCAGTACGAAGCAATAAAATTTTTAAATAAAAAAAAATGTGGGTGGGAAGAAGGAGGGGAAGGAGAAAAAAGAATATAAAGGGATGGAAAAATAATAGTGTACTAAAACTAATCAAAATAACATGAAAAAAGCTACATTAATTTCAGACAGAGCAAGGAAAGGCATCAGAGATAAATAAGGTAATATTAAACAAAAATAAAATGGTCAATACTCCTAGAAGATATAACAAGCCTTATCATGTAGGAACCTAACAACAGTCAAAATACATGAGGCAAAAACTGACAGACCTGACAGGAGGAATAGATGAATCTCCCTATTACAGTTAAAACTTCAGCAACCCTCTATCAGAAATGGACATAATCAAGCCGGGAGTGGTGGCGCACACCTTTAATTCTAGCCCTTGGGAGGCAGAGGTAAGAGGACTGCTCTGAATTTGAGGCCACCCTGAGACTCCATAGTGAATCCCAGGTCAGCCTGGGCTATAGTGAGACCCTACCTTGTAAAAACAAAAAACAACAACAACAAAAAGGACATAATCAGCAGCTAAAAAATCAGTAAGAATATATTTGAAGGGGCTGGAGAGATGGCTTAGTGGTTAAGGCGCTTGCCTGAAAAGCCCAAGAACCCAGATTCAATTGCTCAGTACTCACATAAGCCAGATATACAAGGTGATGCATACATCTACAGTTTGTCTGCAGTGACTAGAGGCCCTGGCATACTCATTTTTTTTCTCTCTCTCAAATAAACAAACAAACAAACATACATTTGAATTCAAAAGCACCATCAATCTACTGAATATACTTAACATCTACAGAATATTTCATCTAACAGCAGCACTTTATACATTCTTCAAATATACATGGAACATTTATCAAGATAGGTCATATTCTGGGCTACATAGCATACCTTAATACTTTAAAAAATATTTTAGAGACTGGATAGCTTAGTGGTTAAGGTGCTTGACTGCAAAGCCAAAGGACCCAGGTTTGATTTCCCAGGAACCACTTAAGCCAGATGCACAAGGTGGCCCATGCATCTGGAGTTTGTTTGCAGTGGCTGGAGGCCCCGGTGCACCCATTCTCTCCCCCTGTCTATCTGCCTCTTTCTCTTTCTGTCTTTCAAACTGCAAACAAACTCCGGATGTATGTGCCATCATGTGCATCTGGTTTATGCGGGCTTTACAGGCAAGCACCTTAACCAGTAAGCCATCTCTCCAACCCACCTTAATACTTTTGAAATAGAAATCATACAATGTCTGCAATCAGACTACAATAGAATTAGAGATCAAAAGATAGTTGTTGGACATGGTAGTGCACACCTTATTTATTTGAGAGAGAGAGAGAAAAAGAGAGAGAGAAAGGGAGAAAGAGAGAGAAAGAGAGAGAGAATAGGCATGCCAGGGCCTCCAGCTGCTACAAATGAGCTTCAGATGCATGCGCCACTCTGTGAATCTGGCTCACATAGTCCTGGGGAATTGAACTATGGTCCTTTGGCTTTGCAAGAAAGTGCCTTAACCACTAAGCCATTTCTCCAATCCCACACTTTTTTTTTTTTTTTTTGAGGTAGGGTCTCACTTTAGCCCAGGCTGACCTGGAATTCACTATGTAGTCTGAGGGTGGCCTCAAACTCACAGCCATCATCCTACCACTCCCTCCCAAGTGCAGGGATTAAAGGCGTACGCCACCATGCCCGGCTAGTGCACACCTTTAATGCCAGTACTTGGGAGTCTGAGGTGGGAGAATCACCATGAGTTTGAGGTCGGCCTGGAACTACAGAGTTCCAGGTCAGTCTGGGCCAGAGTGAGACCATACCTTTGCTGGGGGAGGGGGGAGAAAGATAGTGCAGATATACACTCTGCATGTGTGTGGAGATCAGGGGAAGATTTTGGTGTCATCCGTTATTGCTCTTCCACCTTATTTCCCTCAGATATAGTCTCTCACTAAACATGGGGCTCCTTGTGCTTTTTGATTAGACTGGCTGACCAGTGAGCCTCTGTCTGATGCATTCATAGCTGGGGATATAAGTATGCATGACCATGACCATGCTGAGTTTTTTGTTTTTTGTTTTTTTTTTTTGACTCAAAACACAAAAACAAATTAAAGTATAGCACAACAGAAAATTTAACCCAGGAGTGGTGGCTCATACCTTTAACTCTAACACTTGGAAGGCAGAGGGAGGAGGACTGCCCTGAGTCTAAGGCCAGCCTGGGATACAATGAGTTCCAGGTCACCTTAGGCAAGAATAAGACTCTGAGAAAAAGAAAAAAAAAGTGAAGGAAGGAAGAAGGGGACGGGTGTGCCAGGTGTGGTGGTGCACGCCTTTAATCCCAGCACTTGGGAGGCAGAGGTAGGAGGCTGGCTGTGAGTTCTACACCACCCTGAGACTACATAGTGAATTCCAGGTCAGCCTGAGTGAGAGTGAGACCTGACCTCGAAAAACCAAAGGGGGGGGGGGAAGAAAGGAAGAAGGAAGGGTGGGAGAAAGACAAAAATGTAGCCTATAAGTAAGAATTTTCCCTTGATAGAGCTCCAATCCAATTATATATACCCTAGCCTCTGATTTTTCTTTGATTGTAACTGTAATTTTATTTTTTAATTTAATTTTAGAGAGAGAGAGGCAGAGGGAGAGGAGTGAGAGAGAATTGGCATGCCAGGGCTTCAGCCACTGTATTTGAACTCCAGAGGCTTGCACCACCTAGTGGGCATGTGAAACCTTGTGCTTGCCTCACCTTTGTGCGTCTGGCTTATATGGGATCTGGAGAAAGATGGAACATAGGTCCTAAGGCTTCAAAGGCAAGTGCCTTAACTGCTAAGTTATCTCTCCAGCCCAGCACTGATTCTTCTACTGCCATCTCCCCATTCTTTTGGAGACAGCATCCATGTACTTCTGTTCATATAGTAGAGGAAGAAATGGCTTCCCAGAAAGACTTGGGTCACTGAATTTTACTAGATAAAGGAAAAAGAAAAAATCCATTTGACTCTGACAAAACAATTGCCATTTACAGAGGAATAAAATGTATCCCTGAGGACCATAGAAATAGCCACCAACAAATTACAATAGATTTGAACCTTTAACTACTGCTCTGCTAAGAGCTGGCAGGTATGTCTACACAATATTCATTCTTCTGTAGTCAAATATGCACAACAGGGCAGCCTCCATAAGGCCTTGTCTAGATGTAGTTTCAAATGTATATAAAGAAAAAAGAAATAAAGCACTCCCTTTTCTAGCACTGCAATTACTTAGATAAAATTACCTACAAGGGAAGGAAAGGCTGAAGAGGGAATAGCTGAACTATTGAATCCAATGTGGACTTATAAAATATCTTTAGACACCTAGTCCCCAGAAACTTTCAGAATAACTACTTGCATTATGTCATCTCAAAACAAGCTATGTTCCCATTTCTCCCTTAATCCTAAGAAACACAAGAAACTCAGTATGATAAATGTCTGAAGTTGTGAATATATTCGGTAAAAATACTAATGTGCAGAGATTGCACTATGTAAAAATGATGCTCACTGAAGTGACAGTGCAAAGTATGCATGTCACAGTAAAGTTGCATGATGCAGAATGGATGAGCACTTCCAGAACACCTTGGATTGATTATACGCTAGATTTTTGATGCCTCTCTGTATTTTTTCCCGGGATGACCTGTCAATTGATGAGAGTGGGGTGTTGAAGTCCCCCACTACCACTGTGTGGTGTTATCTGTGACCTTAGTTCTAACAGTGGTTGGTGCATATATGTTTAGGATTGTAATGTCCTCCTGTTAGAGGGTGCCTTTAATCAATATAAAGTGACCTTCCTTATCTTTCTTAACTAATGTTGGACTGAAGTCTACCTTGTCAGATATTAGGATAGTGACCCCTGCTTGTTTTCTAGGTCCATGTGCTTGAAACACCGTTTTCCAACCTTTTACCCTAAGATAGTGTCCCTCCTTTGTAGAAAGGTGGTTTCTTGGAGGCAACAGATTGAAGGATCCTGCTTTTTAACCCAGTCTGCGAACCTATGCCTTTTGGTTGGGGCATTGAGGCCACTGATTAAGAGATAATATTGAAAGGTGTGTATTCATTTTTGGCTTTTTTTTGTAGCTCTTCTGGTTTTACCTTTGCTCTCTTGTGTTAATTAGTATTTGAGTATTGTTTGTTTTTTTCCCAGTTCCTTATATGTATGCTTTTCTTTTTCTTCAGCATGGAGGATTCTTTCAAGTATTTTCTGTAGAGCTGGTTTTGTCTTCAAATAATCCTTTAGTTTACTTTTGTCATGAAAAGTCCTTATTTCTCTATTTCAATGGATAGTTTTGCAGAATAAAGAAACCTTGGTTGACAGTTGTTATCTTTCAGGACTTGGAATACATCATTCCAAGTCCTTCTGGCTTTTAAAGTTCAGTGTTCAGTAATCTGCTGTAATCCTGCTAGGCTTGCCTTTGTAGGTAACTTGATTTTTCTCTCTGACTGCTTTCAATATTTTTTCTTTGGTTTGTGTTTGGTAGTTTGATTATAATATGGCGAGGAGAGGTTCTTTCCAGGTTTTGTCTGGCTGGTGTTCTAAAGGATTCCTGTATCTGCACTGGCACCTCTTTCCCAATTTAGAGGAAGTTTTCTTCTATGATTTTGTAGAAGACACCTACTATGCCTTTGGAGTGAAATTCTTCTCCTTCTACTGTGCCCTAAATTCTTATGTTTGATCTTTTCATAGTGTCCCGAATATCTTGAAATTCCCACTCATACTTTTCTATTAGTTTGTCTTTCTCTTTGCTGGACCGTATTACATCTGCCACCTGGTCTTCTAGCTTAGATATTCTGTCCGCTCCTTCATCCATTCTACTGGTGAGATTTTCTACAGAGTTTTTTATTTCATTAACTGTGTTCTCCATTGCTAGTAATTCTGACTGGTTTTTCTTTACTATTTCTATTTCCTTATTTATATCTAGTATTGACCTCTTTATTTCATTAAATTGGTGTCCTGTGTTTTCTTTGGTTCCTTTGATTTCCTCTTTCATTCCTTTGATTTCTTCTTTGACTTCTTTGAACATATTTATAATCATTCTGTTGAAATCTTTCTCAGGCATTTCCTCTAACTCATTCTCACTGCAGGTCATTTCTGATGCATTAATATTTTTTGGTGGATTTATATTGTCTTGATTTTTGGTGTTTCTTATATTATAATGTATATCTTTTTGCATCCTGGATTATTTAATGATTGGATTTTCTAGTTAGCTGGGTATTATTAGATGTATCAGTCAATCTGATGTTATATAACTTCAGGGTAGGAGCTTAAGGCATTAGGTGTGGCTCTCAAGACTCTCATAGTATCTACAAAAGTGACCCTAGGTGTTGGGTTTGCCTGCTATGACAGTATTCAAGTAGGCTGAGTGGAACCAAATACAGTTTCTAAAATTTGACTAGATAACACTTTCAATGAAAAACAGCTCAGAGTATTTATACAAGAGTAGGTATGACAACCAGATCCTCTAACTGTCCCTTAGGGTGTGTGGTACCCCACCCACATCCTTAATCCTGACAACAAGGATGTTAAGATTTCTGAGGGTTCCAAGTCAGCTTGTGACCAGGTGAGACTCTTCCCTGGTGGTAAGCCCAGTTACCTATGCTCCTGCCTGGGTCCCGCTGTCGTTCAAGTTGGCGTGGCTGGTCCCGGGACCGCTGCTCTGTTCACTGGAGCTGGGCACTGGCGGTGGGGGAGGGGAGGCTGCCGATGCTGCTCTAGTTCTCTCACTGTTCCACGTGTTCTTCTACCTTGTGATCTGCTCCTCCGTTGTTCACTGCTGTTCTCTCTTCAAGTTTCTTGAGAGCTCCGGCATAGTGGAAACTCCCCTCGCCTGGCTTTTCCTGCAGCTCAAGCTGAGCCTGGCAGCTTTCTGGCACGCCACCGCCATGGTCGGCACCACCGGAGCCACTTCGGCTGGCCTGTGAGGGCCCTGTATGCTCTGGATCTCTCCTACTTCTCCACTGCCGATTCAATATCCTATACACCTCACTATTTAGTAAAAGTGTGTATTTTGCTGAGTTTTTTTTTTGGCTTTTTCCCCCTCTAGGCTTCTTTGGTGTGGTACCTACACCGCCATCTTAACTGGAAGCATATGCTAGATTTTGAATTAATTTTTGGCAGTTATAAAATCAGAGATCTTTTGTTACCAAATTGTTTATGACTCCCACAGTTTAATAAGTGCCTTATTCAAATAGATTTCCTTAAAAATTTTTTTGGGGGGGTTTCAAGGTAGGATCTCACTCTAGCCCAGCCCAGAGTGACCTGGAATTCACTATGTAATCTCAGGGTGGCCTCAAACTCACAGTGATCCTCCTGCTTCTGCCTCCCCAAGTGCTGGGATTAAAAGTGTGTACCAACACACCTGTCATTGATTTCCTTTAAACTGTATATGAGTATATGCACACAAGATCTGTTGATGACTGTGAGATTCTCAAAAGTAGTCAAATTTGGGGTTGGGAAGATGGCTCAGTGGTGAAGGGCACTTGCTTGCAAAGCCTGACAGCCTGGGTTCAATTCCCAAGCTACCCATGTAAAACAGAAAGGAAATATTGGGGCAAGTACCTGGTATTTATTTGTAGTGGCAAGAGGCCCTGGAGCAATTAGAGAGACAGAGAGAAAGAGATGCAAATAAATTAAGAAGTAGTCAAATTTAATGGGGTAACGAAACAATATCTCAAACTAGTTGCCATGGTCTGCCTCTAAATCCCTAGCTACCTGGGATGCTGAGTGAGGAGGGTTATTTGAATGAGCCCAGAAATTTGAGACCACCTGTTTCCAAAAGAAACAAATAAACAAACCACAGAAACAGAAATTAACAAGAAAAAAATTAGAGAACTGTATGATTTCTGTTTTATGGCATTCTGGAAAAGGTAAAACCATAAAGATAGTAAAAAGACCAGCAGCAGGGCTGGGAGTGTCTGTCAGGGTGAGTAGTAGAGAAACATACTTAAGCTGAATGAGGCCCTGGGTTTAATTCTCAGCACAAAAGGAAGAGGAGAAAGAAAGAAGAGGCAGGGAGATGAGAAGGAAGTGGAAAAGACAGGAGGAGTAAGGGAAGATAGAAAATAGTAATTCAGAGGAAGAGGAAGAAGGGTAAAGAGGTGATGGGTAGGTGTAGCACTGGGGACTTGGGGGGCACTGAAAGTATTCTGTATGATGTCATAGTGGGAGATACATGCCCTTATCCATTTCTCAAAATCCACTGAAGGTATATATACAGAATAAACCCTAATGAAAGCCACATACTTAAGTTAATAACAATGCATTGATATTTTCTAACCAATTATTAAAAAAAAATGTAATGCTTAGGGGGTGGAGAAATGGCTTAGCAGTTAAGGAATATGACTGCAAAGCCTAAGGACCCAGGTTTGATTCTCCATGTCCCATGTAAGCCAGATGCATATGGCGGCGCATGCATCTGGAGTTCATTTACAGTGGCTAGAGGCCGTGGTGTGCCCATTCTCCCTCTCTCTCTCTCCCTCCCTCTATCTCAAATAAATAAATAAATCTTTTTAAAAGTTAAAAAAAATCTTTAAAAAGTTAAAAAAATGTAATACAAATGATATCAACAGGAAAATTTTTGTGGGTTGAGTGAAAGTACATGAAACCTCTGTACTTTCCCTATTTTTTTTTTTGTAAATGTACAACTGCTCTAAAAAATAAAGTCTATTAATTAAAAACAAGAAACATTGCTTAATAATGCCCACTAAGCACAAATACTCAGAGCTAAGAAAAGGCAAAAAGTTAAAACTGTAGAGCTTGATTTCAATTTGAAGAAGATAGTAACCAACGATAAGGAAAAAAGGCTTGAGGAAATGAAGGAAGATGAGCATGACACTGCCTGCTACCCAGGTATTCAGGAGACAGAAACAGAAGATCAGGAATTCAAGAACAGTCTCAGCTTCACAGTAAGTTCTAGGTCAAGGGAAGCTATATGAGGTTCTGTGTTGAAACTAAGAGGAAGAGATAGAAAGGAAGAATATGAATGAATGAACATGACAACAATGGCATCTTATAGTGATTAGTAGCAAACAACTAAAATTTATTTTCCTCTGAGAAAGAGAAGCCAAGAGACTTATTAGGAACATTAGATTCTCAGAAGGAAAAAAATCCTCACCACTAAGCCTCTGGCAGCTTATGAGTATCACCCTGCTACCTCTCCATGTGGCTAAAGAATCAGCTTGTCACTGAAACCAAGTCTGCAATCTGTGCTTGTGCCAATCTTTATCCTAGATTGAGTTATTTTTTCAGGGAAATCAAGGGATAATTGCCTAGTATCAAAATAGAATCTGAGGGCTGGAGAGATAGCTTAATGGTTAAGGTGCCTATGAAGCCTAAGGACCCATGTTTGACTCTCCAGGTTCCACGTAAGCCAGACACACAAGGTGACAAGTGTGTCAGGCTGTACATGTGCACAAGATGGCACACACATCTGGAGTTCAGATGCAGTGGCTGGAGGCTCTAGTGTATCAATTCTCTCTGTTTCTCATAAAACAAAATAAATTTTTTTGTTTGTTTTTTGAGGTAGGGTCTCACTCTAGCTCAGGCTGACCTGGAATTCACTATGTAGTCTCAGGGTGGCCTCAAACTCATGGTGATCCTCCTTCCTCTGCCTCCCGAGTGCTGGGATTAAAGGCATGTACCACCACTCCTGACAAATTTTTTTTTTAATTATTTTAAAAAGAAAATCTGACCCTTGGTAGGATGAAGAAGGTATACATTGTGCCACAAGAAGATTCTGGAAGAACATAATCTGGTTTTTCAGGAGGCCATCTCTTCCAAAAGCAGAGTTGTAATTCTGACGCCAATTTGCTGAATGCAGAACAGAGCATGCAGCTTCTACAATGACTCAAAGGATGTGGAAAACCTAGATTTATTTTGCTGACTTTCCCCACAGAGCAACTTGAGTTTTTCCAAGGCAAAAAGTAAGAACTCTTTTCTTCCAACCCAGGGAGTTACAAAGTCCACCTGGGATCTAAAGGCAGCTATGTTTGCTCAAAATCTGGCATCATCCATGTGCCCAAAATTTAAATGCACCATCAAGCCTGGCTTTACTCACTCCTTTAATCCCAGCACTTGGGAGATGGGAGGTAGGAGGATCGCCATGAGTTCAAGAACACCCTGAGACTCCATAGTGCATTCCAGGTCAGCCTGGGCTACAGTGAGACCCTACCTTGAAAAATCCAAAACAAACAAACAAACAAAAACCATTGTTACAAACAAATAAACCATGAAGCTTCCACCTTTTCTTCATGATGCTTTCCTTCTTAAAATCTTATTCTCAAACATGATCATTTTAAGAAAATTTTGAAAGCAAAATATTTTTATAATAAACAGCATTTCTCCCTCACAATTCCTATCAATTCTTTGACATGAGATACTCAATTTCTGCCTAAAAATATTTTGTTATCTTATAGCAAATGAAGAAAAAGAAAGCACGGGGGCCCAGTGGGCATGGTGGCACACACCTTTAATCCCAGCACTTAGGAAGCAGAGGTAGGAGGATCTCTGAGAATTCGAGGTCACCCTGAGACTACATAGTGAATTCAAGGTCAGACTGAGCTACAGTGAGATCCTACCTTGGAAAAAACAAAACAACACAACACAAAAGAAGAAAGCGAGCAAGCACTGGGCCTGGGACTAGGACTGGAGGGATAGCTTAGCAGTTAAGGCATGTTCCTGAGAAGCCTAAGAACCCAGGTTTGATTCCCCAGACCCATGTAAGCCAGATGCACAAGGGGGCTCATGTGTTTAAGGTTCATTTGCAGTAGCTAGAGGACCTGGTACGCCCATTCCCTGTCTCTATCTGCCCCCCGCATGGCTAAATAAATAAAAAAGAACCCCATAATACTGAGCTCATCAACATTTCAACATGGATAATAGAGGCAGGCAAAAGAAAGTTATCAAAATAGAAGATCGGTCATAGAGGAGTTCAGTTGAAGGGAGGGGGAATAATAGAAGGTATTTGGAGGGGAATATGATAAAATTACATTATTTTCAAGTATATAAATAAATATTATTGTCAAGTAAATAAAAAGAAAACCAGAATGTTTTCCCAAACAAAACATAACCTTTTCACAAAAGTAAATAGGAAAAACACAAAAATAAAGATGTTTTGCTCTATAAATGACATTGGTAAAACAATATATGTTTTAGATTTAATGGCCTGAAATTTAGTCAAATATCTAACATTGGCAACTGTAACCCTGTCAAAGGAGCTTGTCATTTGCTTATAAAGACTCAAGATCAAGATTCACCTGAAGGAATTTTTCTTAAAGTATATAAAGTCCAACTTAAAAGGGCATTATGGGGACTGGAGAGATGGCTTAGTGGTTAAGGCATTTGCCTGCAAAGCCAAAGAATCCCAGTCGTCCAACTCTTCAGGACCCATGTAAACCAGATGCACAAGGGTGCGGCACATGCACCTAGAGTTCGTTTGCAGTGGCTGGAGGCCCTGGCGTGCCCATTCTCTCCCTCCCTCTCTCTCTGCCTCTTTCTCTTTCAAATAAACAAATAAAATATATAAAAAGGGGCATTATGTTCTATTGAGGTTAGTGGCTTATATATGGTTACAAAGCTTAAGTTGGTCTAATTAAAATCCATTAAGCAGAATGTTGATATTCCCTTTCTTCTCTTCAGAAAGATGTTCCAGAAAACATCTCTCACACTTGTTCATAATGCACAATTTATCGACATGTCTTTTCCTTTCTAAATGGCCTAGAGGTGGGGGGGGGGAGAAGAGCTCTATAGCCACTGTGTGTGGTTAGTAATGGTGCTTTCACTTGTCATTGTACAAAGCCTGTTAAATATTTACAACACAGACAGCAATATCTAGTCCTAAACACTCAGTTGTGAGTTTGAATTTTTTTAGAAATAAATCTATGATAAGTTTTCCCTAGCAAAATGCCAGAAGACTTTACTAACTGCTTCAAGAGACCCAGCGGGTCCAGAGGAGCAGTTACAGGCCATCTGGTGATTACTTATTATTATTTATACAGCACCGTAGATGTACACACAGATGTGCTATGAATCCACACACACAGAGGCCCTAACAAGTACTTCAGATAGAATGTGATTGCTGAGAAAGTCAGCTGCATTAAATACACTAACCAGATAGAGGAAGCATACTGGCTTTTTTTTTTTAATCTGCCAAATTAGCTGGAAGACTAGTTGATGAAAGAATGATGAATTCTAAACAATAAAAGCATATTATAAGTAAAACACCTAAGGCTGGAGAAATGGCTAAGTCGTTAAGGCACTTGCCTGTGAAGCCTAAGAATCCATGTTCAAATTTCCAGGTCCCACGTAGTGAAAGCATGCAATGTTGCACACGCGCACAAGGGGGCGTATGCGTGTGGCATTAGTTCACAGTGGTTGACAAGCTCTGGCATGCCCATTCTCTCTCTCTGTCTCTCTCTCCCCCTCAAAAATGAAATAAAATAAAATAAAAATAATAAAATAATAACTAAAGAAAAACCAACCCCTAGCTATATGTGGTTTTGCAATGGTGGCAAAATTGGGATAAATGAAAAGGAGAGGCTGTTAAGATCTAGAAGGCACTTTATAAACTCAGCAATTTGTTTAAAAAAAAAAGTGTGGAGGGGGGACTGGAGAGATGTCTCAGCGGTTAAGGTGTTCGCCTGCAAAGCCTAACAATATGGGTTCAATTCCCCAGTGCTCACGTAAAGCCAGATACACAAAGTGGCACATGCATCTGGAGTTCATTTACTATGGCTAGAGGCGTTAGCATATCCCTTCTCCCCTGCCCCTCTCTCCTTGCAAATAAAAAAGTAGTGGGGTGGGAGGAGGGGCTAAGAAAGAACACCTCTCCTAACTTGAGAAGAACTAAGTAAGATACAGGATTTTATTTTCTTTTATGAGGAATGCTTTGAGAGCAATTTCTGGGCTTCCATTTCAAATATTAAGTTATATCTATGGAAAATAAAGAGTGAATAAATGAAAATTTTCACCTTAATTTCCCAAGTATAACTCTAATTAAGTTCATACAGCTTTTAACCACTGAGCCATCTTCTCCAGCCCAGGTTTATACAGCTTTTGAGAGGAGGTCAAGTTAAAGCAAGGATGCTTTTCTTAAATTTTATTTATTGACAGAGAGAGGCAGGCAGAGAAAGAGAGAGAATGGGTATTCCAGGGCCTTCATCCACTACCAACGAACTCCAGATGCATGTGTCACCTTGTGCATATGGCTTACATGCTCCCTAGGAAGCACGGGTCCTTTGGCTTTGTAGGCAAGCACCTTAACCACCAAGCCATCTCTCCAGCCCCAATGATGCTTTTTAATATACTATACTCTTAGTAATAATAATTAATAACACAAAAAGCTAAAATTACCAATCTTATGTTTCTAAGGGTGTCAAGAATGCCTGATCTGGCATTAAGAAACTTGAGTTGGAGCCGGGAATGGCAGAACACGCCTTTAATCCCAGCTCTCAGGAGGCAGAGGTAGGAGGATTACCATGAGTTCAAGGCCACCCTGAGACTACATAGTGAATTCCAGGAGAGCCTGAGCTAGAGTGAAACCCTACCTTGTAAAACAAAACAAAACAAAACAAAAAACTTGAGTTGGGCTGGAGAGATGGCTTGGTGGTTAAGGTGCTTGCCTGCAAAGCCAAAGGACCCAGATTCAATTCCCCGGGACCCATATAAGCCAGATACACAAGGTGACACACATGCATCTGGAGTTTGTTTACAGTGGATCGAAGTCCTGGAGTGCCCATTCTCTCTCTCAAATAAATTTTAAAAAAATGAGTTCACTTGCTCTTATACCTCTAACTAAACAACAACAACAAAAACAGTTCCAGGGCTGGAGAGATGGCTTAGCTGTTAAGGCATTTGCCTGCAGGGCCTAAGGACCCATATTAGACTCTTCAGGTCCCATGTAAGCCAGATACACAAACTGACACAAACATGCAAGGTCTCACATGTGCATAGGGTGACATGCATCTGGAGTTCAAGTGCAGTGGCTAGAGGCCCTGGTGTGCCAATTCTCTCTCACACATTTTTTTTTTTTTTTTAAAAAGGCCAGTCTGTTGGGTTCGCCTCAAAAAAAAAAAATCCCAGTTCCAACCCTGTGGATTACTTCCATCACAGGGTTACATCAAACTGTAGTATGTTCACAGTGGACTGAAAGCTACTGAAAAATCAACATATTACAAAAAATAAGGTTAACATTTGGTCTAAATTTGCATAATGCAGTGTATTTTCAGCTGCCTGGCAGCATGCAGACACTCCTACCAGATGGGAACAAAATGAATAATTAAATGAAATATGAATTATTAAGTAAATTTTTGAGTTTTTAAAAAACTCTTGGCAGGGGTGAGGAAGGCAGGCTTGTTTTCCTGAAATTGCTTTCACCTGTCCTAGCCTGTAAACAGCATATACCACCACAATGGCAGTTACCTACCACAGCCATTCTCTGGTTATTTCCCAACACATGATGCTCTCCTAACATAAAGGACTAGTAATCAGTACCAACTAATTTTTCTTTGCTTTTCTTTTGTGCCCATGCCAGGTAATAGGGAAACTTGCCAAAGGAAGAGAATGAAAGATCCAGAGTCCCATGGTACCAGTATGGCCCTTTTAATGGGAAAGCTGTGATAACAGGAATAATCTCTATAGATCTGTGTTATATAGGCAATAAAATATATACCTTTGTAGCATGCGAGCATTTAACCAATCATAGGAGCTATTTGTTGCCTCATATATTACAGAACGATGGAGATTTAAGAGATAATGTTCATGGAGGCTGAAGATATGCAGCAATAAACAGCTTTGGAGGTTGGTTAAATGCCAAGTGAAGCTGGGACTACAGTACAATAAGCATTATTCCTACCATGACAAGATAAGGAGGTACAAGAAGTTTTTCCCTCAATCTCGCCATAACCAGGATACCATGTTATTATTTTGTGGAAGGATGGAGTGGTTGAGACAAGGTCTCATTTAGCCCAGGCAGCCTCAAACTTGCTATATGGCTGAGGTCCTGGAAGTCTATTGTATGTTTCATGTCTCAGAAAGAAATGAAAATCTTAACCTACATCTAGATGTACTTTGGACAAAAAGGTATTAAAACTAGATACCTGGCATCACAAAAAGGATTTTCCCTTAAAGATAGATTTTATACAAAGTAGTGACAACTGACTTTTCTCAGTAACTGATAATGGAACACTAACTGTCCACAAGTGATGTCTCCTCAGAGGAAATGTGCTCCTGCTCTTCACAAAACAGACATTCTATGGACTAAGTTGGATGGCCAGCTTCTACTCAAAGGCTTGATGATGGTAGCCAGAAGGTCTATTTAAATCTACCTAATTTATGCTATAAATCAGCATCATGTTCCTGAGGGGATAGTATAGGAGTTATAGAATTTGTTGACTCCTTGGTAATTAAAAACTGGGCAAAAAGCAAGTGAAAGGTAAGTTACCTAAATGAACATGAAATAACATCTCATATTCAAGATTACTGACAATGCATAATATATATAATTGTTTCCATTCTATTGACTTTATTATAATCCACCTTGTAGTAAAAGTGCCTCCCCAAAGCATTAAAAACTTACAAGACTAAAGCAGGGTATGATGGTGTGTACCTATAGTCCTGGCTACTTGGGAGGCTGAGGCAGAAGGCTCACTTAAGCCCAGGAATTTTATATTAGTCTAGACAATAGAGTAGAAATCTATCTTAAATTTTTTAAATAATACTTCCTAGATTCAGCACCAAATTATATTTCTATTACTTTTATACATTCTAATAATATATTCTATTATCTTAATATTATTTAATATTATTTTAACATAGTTTCAATGTAGCCAGGTGTGTGCCACACACCTTTAATTCTAGCACTCCTGATACAGGAGGAGCACTGTGAGTTTGAAGCCAGCCTGACACTGGTCAGCCTGGGCTAGAATGAGACAATACCTAGAAAAGCCAAAATAAATAAATACATACATTTTATATACACACCCATACACGTATGCATGCATTTTTAAATAGATGCTTTTTTTAGTATTGAGGAATGAAACTAGAGGCAGACAGACATTATGAAACAGAACTATATACTAGCCCTTTTATTTTTGCAATAAAATCTCAGTAAATTGCCCAAGCTGACTCTGAACTTGTGGTCCTTCTGCCTCAGCCTCTCAAGTAGCTGGGATTACAAGTGTGTACAAGTATATTGGGCTCCTAAATAGATGCTAATTTATAAATGTTTCAAAAGCTCATAAAACTCAATTTAACCGGTCCTCTGCCAACAGGGTATCCAGAGCACTGTTTTTTTTTTTTTTTAATTTTTTATTTATTTATTTGAGAGCGACAGACACAGAGAGAAAGACAGATGGAGGGAGAGAGAGAGAATGGGCACGCCAGGGCTTCCAGCCTCTGCAAACGAACTCCAGACACGTGCGCCCCCTTGTGCATCTGGCTAACGTGGGACCTGGGGAACCGAGCCTCGAACCGGGGTCCTTAGGCTTCACAGGCAAGCACTTAACCGCTAAGCCATCTCTCCAGCCCAGCACTGTTGTTTTAATGACACTAACCCATTCTCAGGAGGCAGCTCTATTAAGGATTCTATTCCATAGAGAGGTTTTTAGTAGGAATAATGTTTTCCCTAAGTTCTTTCTCAGGAGGGTGATAAGGCCTCAAGAGAAACAGAGTCACAACAGAAGAGGAATAAGAGAGCTAAAAAGCTTATCACCTGTCTTTTCACTTAAGAATGCAGACAGCACACCAAACTTTAGCAGCTATCTTGTTTTTTTTTTTTTTTAAGTACATGCAGCACATTTAGAACTCAGCTGTGTCACATCAGACTTACTGTTGGGAAGTAGATCATGAACACAATCCAAAAATAACAGCCATTAAAGACCTAGCAACCAAAACATGTTTATGTATCCATTGAAAGTCTGGTGGTTTTGATTATATAGTGGAGTGCATAATCCACTCATCTATTTTGGGTGAATTTTCCTTCTACCTTCCCTTCACATTAAACTACAAGATGATTTCTGAGTTTAGGGGTGCACAGGGCAAAGTCTGTATGAGGAAAAAGTATGCAAAATTCCTATACTTCTGTTTGATTCCTTTAAAAAAATTTGTCTCCAAGCAGGGCATGGAGGCATGCACCTTTAACCCCACCACTTGGGAGGCTGAAGTAGGAGGATCGTTGTTGAGTTCAAGGCCACCCTAAGACTATATAGTGAATTCCAGGTCAGCCTGGGCTAGAGTGCGAAAAACCAAAAACCAATAAATAAATAAATAAAAAATAAAAAACTTGCCTCCTGAAGTACAATTTAGTTTCATTCCATTTCTTACCTAGTAGAAGCCACCATTGCTTTTTATTGTTTTATTTTTATTTTTGCCTGTGTGCATGCACAAGTATGTGTTCACACATACATGTATGGGCAGATATATGAGTTCTGGACACGTGTGTATGGAAGCCAGATGAGAACATCTGATATCCTCCTGTACTGCTCATCCATATGTTTCCTTGAGATAGAGTCTCACTGAATCCAGAGGTGCTGTTTTCAGTTAGAGTGGCTAATGAGCACCAGCTATTGTCTGGTCTTTCTTCTCCATAAGACTGGGGCTACAGGCATTTGTGGCCATACTCAGCTGTTTATGTGGGTTCTGGGGAATTGAATTCAGAGTGAATCAGGCACTCTCAGGCTCACAAAGCAAGCATTCTAACCTGCTTAGGCATCTTCCCAGCCTGTTTTTTATAAATAAAATTAAATATTTTTAATTTAAAAAATTATGAGAGAGTGAGAGCAACAGCGAGAGAGAATTAGCATGCCAGGGCCTCTAGCCATTGCAATCAAACTCTAGACATGTGTGCATGCACGACCTTGTGCACATGTGTCACCTTATCCATCTGGCTTATGTGGGTTCTGGGGAGTTGAACCTGGGTAAGGACAGTGCCTTAACTGCTAAGCCATCTCTCCAGCCCTATTTATTTATTTATTTTTATTGTTTTTTAAAAGATTTTATTTTTATTTATTTATTTATTTATTTATTAGAGGAAGAAGGGGAAGGAAGGGAAAGGGAGAGAGAGAGAGAGAATGGGCATGTCAGGGCCTCTAGTCACTGCAAATGAACTCCAGATGCATGTGCCACCATGTGCATCTGGCTTATGAAGGGCCTGAAGAACTGAACCTGAGTCCTTAGGCTTCACAGGCAAGTGCCTTAACCTCTAAGCCATCTCTCCAGCCTTTTTTTTTTTTTTTTGTAATTTTTTATTCTTTATTTTTGAGAGAGGAGAGACAGAGAAAGAGGGAATGGCCATGCCAGGGCCTTTTTGCAGCTGTGAACAAACTCTGTGTGAACAAACCCTTTGTGTGCATGTGTGATATCACACACTTGCATCACTTTGTGTCTGACCTACATGGGGCCTGGAAATTCAGGCATGCATTCTCAGGATTCACAGGCAAGCACCTTAACTGCTAAACCATCTCTCCAGGCCATTTTTGTTTTTTATAGGGTCTTGCCATGTAGTCCAGGCTGACTTGAACTCACAATCCTCTTGACTTAGTCTCCTGAGTGCAAGTATCATAGGCCTGTACCACCATGATGGGCCAAATCACTGCTTATCGTGACTTCTCTGATAGTAGGTTTTAAACCACATCTTCTCAAAGCTATCATGCTTCTCTCTTTTTAGTATTAATATTTCTAGAACAAATAATTTGAGTCAGTGAGAAGTGAATTACTTGACGGCCTCAAGGTGGTTCCAGAATAAAGCCATTCTCAAGAGATTTAAGGAAGGTGAAAGACATGCTGAGGGTAGAGAAGTTTACTGAATTTATCTTCTCTCCCAGATTTTCACTATCATATAACAAAAGACATTCACAGTACATCTTGTAGAGATCCCATTCCTGAATTATTTGTCACCAGATATTGGAAGAAATTTGTAAAAAGACTAAAACTTCAGAACTATAATTTTACCTGAATAGTTCCTGACATGCAAAAGAGGTTAAAGGGATAAATCATGTTGCCTTCAAAATCTTCAGGTGTAGCTTTCTATCCCATTTTATGGAAGCAGTAACTTGAATCCATAATGTTAACCATTTATCCAAGTTCCACAGTCATCTTCCCACTGGAGGGGGAGGGACTTTTGAAACCTATATTAGAGGTTATAATCAATCTCAGTAAGCAATATACAGATCAGAAATGAGAGAGACGAGGGGAAGGAAAAGGCTTATGTAAACAAGACCCAACCAAACATGGAAGAGCCAAAGTAAAAAAATTTTTTATTTTTTTACTATTTTCCTACCACTAAATATAGCTTCTTGTGTGTGTGAATGGGTATGTATACATGTGTATATGGGAACATTTGTGTAAGTGAGCATGTATGTGGAGGGCAAGGCTGATGTGGGGGAGGGGTCTTCCTCAATTGCTCTCCACCTTATTCTTTGAGATAGAGTCTCTCACTGAACCTAAGGCTCGTCAATTTGGCTAAGCTAGACTAGCTGGTAGCCAGTGAGCCCCAGAAATTTCCTGTTTCCAATTTTCCAATGCTGATATTACAGGCATGTACTACCATGCCTGGCATTTTTATGTGGGCATTGGCAATCCAAACTCAGGTCCTTATACAGAAGCATTTTTACCCACTGGCCATCTCCCCAACCCAAAACTTGTTTTGCTTTGTTTCCTTGACATAGAATCCCACACTGTAGCCCAAGCTGGTCTCAAACTCATGGCAATCTGCCTGCCTCTGTCCCCCTAGTGCTATGAGTATAGATGTAAACCATTACACCCAACTCACAAAATTTTGTTTTGTGAGTCTTAAACTCCATATATATAGATAACCTGGCCTTGATTTTCCTGCCTCTATTTCCCAAGTGCTGGAATTAAGATGTGTTCCACCACATTAGGCACAAATTAATTTCTAAAAAGTAAAACAAAAACAATGAAACACACATTTCACACACTAGTAAAATCTCATAAATTTCAGTGAATAATGCCTTTTCACAATGAGATAACCTGAAGTTATCTATTTATATCTTGCTTCCTAGGCAGCTGAAGAGATACTTCCCTTTTATATTCCTTATCATTTATTTTTATTTTTTTAAATTTATTTTTATTTGACAGAGAAAGAGGGAGGGAGAGAGAAAGAATGGGTGCACCAGGGCCTCCAGCCACTACAAATGAACTCCAGATGCATGTGCCCCCTTCTGAAGCTGGCTAACGTGGGTCCTGGGGAATTGAACCTGGGACCTTTGGCTTTGCAGGCAAACGCCTTGACCACTAAGCCATTGCTCCAGCCCTATTTCTTTTTTTTTTTTTAGGTCCCTCCCCCTCCACCGAACAAGCCCAATGGACTGGACTTTTTTTTTTGGTTTTTCGAGGTAGGGTCTTTCTCTGGTCCAGGCTGACCTGTAATTAACTATTAACTATGTAGTCTCAGGGTGGCCTTGAACTCATGGAGATCCTCCTACCTCTGCCTCTTGAGTGCTGGGATTAAAGGCATGCACCACCACACCCGGCTTTTTTTTTTTTTTTTTTAATACAAGAAAGTAAGAGCAAGAGACACAGACAGAATTGGTATACCAGGCTCTCCAGCGACTGTAAATAGAACTCCAGATGCATGTGCCACCTTGTGCACATGTGCAACCTTGCGCACTTGCATTACCTTGTGCATCTGGTTTACATGGGACCTAGAGAGTTGAACATGGGTCCCTTAGTTTTCACAGGCAAGTGCCTTAACCACTAAACCATCTCTCCAGCTCTTATTTTTATTTCTTTGACAAGTCCTTGTTTGGGTGGTTTTAAGCATACAACATATAAGAAAGGTACAAAAATTGAGTAGTTTAAACAATAAATGAAAAAAGTAAAAATGAGGAAATAAACTTACTCAAAATTCAGAGTTTTCGGGCTGGAGAGATGGCTTAGCGGTTAAGCGCTTGCCTGTGAAGCCTAAGGACCTCGGTTCGAGGCTCAGTTCCCCAGGTCCCACGTTAGCCAGATGCACAAGGGAGCGCACGCGTCTGGAGTTCGTTTGCAGAGGCTGGAAGCCCTGGCGCGCCCATTCTCTCTCTCTCCCTCTATCTGTCTTTCTCTCTGTGTCTCTTGCTCTCAAATAAATAAATAATTTAAAAAAAAATTCAGAGTTTTCAAGTAGAAAAGGGTACTAGGTATGAGTTGTGGGAGTCACAGTAAATTGTATAAAATTCACACACAAAAACATATGTATTAAAACTATTTGAAAAGTAGCCGGGCGTGGTGGCACATGCCTTTAATCCCAGCACTTGGGAGGCAGAGGTAGGAGGATCACCATGAGTTCAAGGCCACCCTGAGATGACAGAGTTAATTCCAGGTCAGCCTGGACCAGAATGAGACCCTACCTCAAACCCCCCCCCAAAAAAAAAGTAAAATAAATTTGCTTTATTTTCCCAACTCTCTCTATATATATTTTTTTCCATTCTATTCTATATTCTATTTTATTTATTTGTGTGTGTATATGTAAACCATATGTGGAAACAAGCAGTCAGGCTGGGAAGATAGCTCAATGGTTAAAGGCCCTTGCTTGCAAAGTCTGCTGGGTTGGGTTCAATTCCAAGCCACCCACATAAGCTGGACACAAAAAGTGGCACAAACATCTGGCATTTATTTGTAATGGTAGATGCACTATATGTTCACACACACAAAAACACATGTGTGTGAATAAATACATAAAAAGTAACGAGACATTTGTCTCATAAAAAAATAATAAAGTTGAAAGCCAGGTGTGGTGGCACATTCCTTTAATTCCATCACTTGGCAGGCAGAGGTAGGAAGATTGCCATGAGTTCAAGGCCATCCTAAGCTACAGTGAAACTCTACCTTGAAAAACCAAACTAATAATAATAATAAACTTTGACAAGGGTGATGAACATTATAGAATATAAAGGTTTTTGTTAGTGTTATCTGAAAATTTCAGCATTATTGTTATTTAGTCTTTTTTTTTTTTTTTTTGAGAAAGAGAATTGGCATGCCAGGGCCTTCAGCCACTGCAATCAAACTCCAGACACATGTGGCATCTTGTGCACATGTGCAACCTTGTACACTTTTGTCATCTCTTTTTGTTTATTTTTATTTATTTATTTGAGAGCAACAGACAGAGAGAGAAGGAAACAGATAGATAAGAGAATGGGTGTGCCAGAGCTTCCAACCACTGCAAACGAACTCCAGATGCCCCTTGTACATCTGGCTTACATGGGACCTGCGGGACTGAGCTTTGAACTGGGATCCTCAGGCTTCATAGGCAAGTGCTTAACCACTAAGCCATATCTCCAGCCCACTTGTGTCATCTTGTTCATCTGGCTTATGTAGGATCTGGAGAGTAAAACATGGGTCCTTAGGCTTCACAGGCAAGCAAGTGCCTTAACCACTAAGCCATCTCTCCAGCCCCCTTTGGTCATTTCTTATCATTGTCATGTTCTCAACTACCTTCTAAATTCTGATTCTTAGGTATCTTTAGGACTTGGCTGCTCTCTTTCTTTTTCTTTAATTTACTTATGTGTGTGTGTGTGTGTGTGTGTGTGTGTACTCATGTGCATGCTTGGGTGTGCTACAGCAAACAAACACCAGTTCAGCTTTATATGGGTGGCTGGAGAACTGAACCTGCTTTGGCAGACTTTACATTCAAGTGCCTTTAACTGCTGAACCATCTTCCCAACCCCATGGTTACTCTTTTTATTTAAGTAGCTACCAGTCTGCAATCTTATATACCACTAGTATCACTGGCCATTCACATGACATACTCCTAATTGAACAGAGTTCAGATTCCATAAAATAAATAAAAATAAATAAATGAGGGCAGATAAAGCTTTTTAAAATTCCTTTTTTAATTCTTTGCAGAAGGATGATATTAACAAAAGAATTAAAGTAAAAGTATTAAGAAATTACAAAAGGAAAAAAGGCAATTTCAACAAAATCATTTCATAAAAAAGTATATGATAAATATATCTGGGGCTAGAGAGATGGCTTAGATTAAGGCACTTGCCTGCAAAGCCAAAGAACCCAGATTCTATTCCCCAGAACCCACCTAAGCCAGAAGCACAAGGTGGTGCATGTGTCTGGAGTTTGTTTGCAAAGGCTATCTGCCTCTTTATCTCTCTCTCAAAATGAACAAATAAAAATTTACAAAAACTGAGTTGGAGGCCTCCCTGAGCCTACACAGTGAATTCCTGGTTAGCCTTGGCAAGACACTACCCTGAAAACCAAGATAAATAAATAAAAATCTGACATGTAAAATGAGTGTGATGGCTCACACCGATAATCCCAGCAATTGAAAGGCTGAGGTAGGAGGATCACCATGAGTTTGAGGCCAGCATGGACTACAGAGTTTCAGGTCAGTCTGAGCTACAGAGTGTGACCCTGACTCAAAAATAAATGAACCAAAACTTTGACACATATATGCAAATGATTATGTGGTAGTTGACACACAGAACAATACATTTCACAGTATCAACTGGGAAATGTTTATATAACCCTATTAGACCTCAAATTCTATGCTGGGTTTGTCTTTCCTGGATAGAATATCCTCCTCAGCTGCTAACAATGCTTTTCTGAATCATCTGTCTAGAGAAACTTTCTTTCTTACTTAAAACAATCCAAGGCTAGAGAGATGACTTAGTGGTCAGGGTGCATGCCTATGAAGCCTAAGAATAGAGGTTCGATTTTCCAGATCTCACGTAAGCCAGATGCACATGGTGGTGCATATGTCTGGAGTGGCTAGAAGCCCTGTCATGCCCATTCTCTCTCTCTCTCCCTCATAAATAAATAAAAATAAATCTTTAAAAAAATAAACAATCTGAGCTGAAGAGATGGCTTAGCGGTTAAATCATTTGCCTGTAAAGCCAAAGGACCTTGGTTCAATTCCCCAGGACCTACATAAGCCAGATGCACAAGGTGGCACATGCGTTTGGAGTTCGTTTATAGGGGCTGGAGGCCCTGGTGCTCCCATTCTCTCTCTGTGTCTATCTGCTCTTTCTGTCTTGTCCTCTCTCAAATAAATAAATAAAATTTTAAAAAGATTAAAACAAACAAAAAAAATCCACACAGACTCTGAAATTGGGGGTTACAATGAATGGGGTAAGGTACATTATCAGCTGACCCCAAATACGTTAAGCATACTTTTATATAAATGAAGGTTGAAAAGCTATTTAAAATTTTTTGGTATATAAATGGACAGCTTTAGAAAGAAGGAGAGAGCAACATGTATTCTTCAACACTGTGCTGGAAAACAAACATCAGTAGAATAACAATATGGAAGAGAGTAAGGCAGATTTCATTACGGTAGAGTGCTTACACTTCCTCATAACCTGGATTTACACACTGCAAATCCTCTGATCTGATTACCTCCAGTGATCACGTAAAATACCGGCTTTAAACTCTTTGCCTTAGTGATAAAACAGCCACTTTGATTCACAACGAGACATTCACAATAAAGTATATTGTAAACGTACCTGTCCACAGCCTGGGGCATTGCACACAAACGGTCTGTCGTCTCCCATATTTCATATAGCAGAGCGGAGCTGAGGAGGGGGAAGTAGGGGAAAAGTTATGTTAAATACGCTGGAGAAAAAAAAAAGGTGCTTCAAAAATACCAAGCCTAGAAACAGGTGTTCCAAGAATGCCATCTATCAAAGCTGTAAACACAGGCTACTTTGGGGAGACCCAGTAGACAGGTGGCATATGATCTATGGTCCCTCAACTGGAACTTTTAATTAGAAAATTTAAACCTAAATAGTCAAGGACTTTCAAACCTTTGCTAGATTTTTCCTCTTTCTGCTACAGGATATAACACATTTTTCAGGCTGCTAAATTACAACCAGTACAGTTCCCTATGTCAATAAATCCACGGAATGCTCGATGCAGAAGCCATATTTCTGAACTAGAGAAGACCAAAATTTGTCATTTAATTAATTAAAGGATTATAGGAGGGGTGCTCCATTTTACAGGGCTATAATCTGGCTCCCTGGTGTATAAACTACAAGACTGTTGGCAAGGGTCGTTTATCCCAGATTATTGCCAAAGAAAACAAAGCACCCATCCTATTGGGCTACATGGGAAATGATTTTCATTAATAAAAAAATAAAAATAAAAATCTTCTCTACCACTGGGAGCTTCCCTCTCCTCCCCCTACCAATCCTCTGTGGCAAATGGAGAAATATTGGTGCCCTTCCCCCCCATGATTCTATTTATGGCTAGGTTTTTAAAAGCAGCAATAAAACAAATGTCGACTCTTTGGGGGTTTACTGGGTGAATATGTTCCGGCTGTTTATGCTGCTTTCGGCCGGAGTTCTTGGGCTGCTCTGTTGCAGCCAACAGATGTGTGCTGCTGCAGGGGATTTAAAAAAAATGCACTTAAAGGCACCATCATCCATCCCTCAATTTCTCTGAAGAATTTAACGAATTTATACTGTTTTTTAAATTACTGAAGCTAAACTCTTGAAATAGTGATCACAATTCTTTGTCAAAAACAACTCCAATCTGAATGGGTTGGGGAAATTTTTCATAATACAACTAGGAATAAAAATATAGGTGATGAGAGTGAGACCCTACCTTGAAAAAAAAAAATACAGGTGATGAATAAGGTTAAAATGCAGATCACAGGAAAAATACTCATAAAAAATAATATTTTGGGGCCATTTTCTATCTCTGCCCCCCTTAAATAAATAAAAATTTTAAGATAATATTTTGGAATAGTTTGAGAAAAAATTTGGGGGGGTTGTATTAAAAGTCTCACAGAATAACCTCCTAAAGGCCATTTTCAAACATCCTTCCACAAGGTAGAAAGATATACAAGAGAAAATAAATAAGAAAAGAGAGAAACAATTATTTGAGTATGTCTGGAAATGACTTCAGAACTGTAACTAAATTTCAAGTGTTATCTTAGAGATAAACCAAAATGTCAAGTCAATCTCAGATCTGGATTACAATAAAATGTTAACATGAATCTGATGACCAGAAAACCATGTATAAATGTAGATGTAACTAGGTATGTTTCTCCCAGTCTTTCAGGACTCACTTTGGGGTTGAAACCAGTATTTCTGGCTGTCTAATCAGAAATTCCACAACTAATCAGTGTCAAAAATTGTGGGGTGTTACATAAACTAGAAGGGGCTTCTGGTCATCTTTCCAAGTACTAGGAACATGGACTATGAAGGAAACTGGTGCAACAACACTGCTGTAATGGGATAGACCCTGTTTATAGATCCATGCACACAGATTTATATCACATTTAGCCAGGATAAATTGCTTCAATAAATTCTGTTCCTAGGAGAAGCCAGCTCAAGCTGACTGGGTACTGGCAAATAAGAGCTTCATTTTTCTTTCTTTCTTTTTTATTTTTTTAATTTTTTGTATTTTTCGAGGTAGGATTTCACTCTAGCCCAGGCTGACCTGGAATTCACTACTAAGGGTGGCCTTGAACTCACAACAACCCTCCTACCTCTGCCTCCTGAGTGCTGGAATTAATGGTGTGCGCCACAACACCGGGCTTCATTTTTCTTTACACAGCCCGAGGACAGGGAGGTTTTCTAGTTTGTTTTTTTCAATGCACAATTATTTGTCAGTACTTTTTGGAATTACAGTACAGTACCAAAAAAAGGGGGGGGAGATAAGTGCAAATAAAGATAGAAAACAAGGCCATGATGGCCCAATATTCAGACCATTTCTGGAAAGCAATTCATCTCTGGAAAAATGCCTAACTACTGTGCTGCAGATAATCTCCTTCCTAGTCCCAGGACCTGTTCTCCTAACATAATCACAAAATCAGAATATTATTTTGAAAAGGTCTTTTAATATTTTTTGAACAAGGCAAGAATAAAGGAGACATAATTCCTTACTTTTATCTTGATTATATTATTTGTATATTATTTGTGTCTGCTTACTCTAAAAAGGAAGGACTGTGTCCTGGTGAAGAAAAGGAGAAGCACTGGCATAGGAAGTGATTAAATAAATTCTAGAATGACAATCCTCTAGCCACAAAATTTACACCTTAATGATTATAACCTGTACAATCATATCACAATAGATGATTTTTAAAAATATTTTTGTTTTATTTTTAATTAATTTATTTGAGAGCAACAGATAGAGAGAGAGAGAGAGAGAATGGGCATGCCAGGGCTTCCAGCCACTGCAGATGAATTCCAGATGCGTGCGCCCCCTTGTGCGTCTGGCTAACGTGGGTCCTGAGGAATTGAGCCTCGAACCAGGGTCCTTAGGCTTCACAGGCAGGCGCTTAACTGCTAAGCCATCTCTCCAGCCCTCAATAAATGATTTTTAAATTTTATTTAATAGAATCTTATTTATTTTAAATTTTATTTGATGGAATCCTAAAATTTTTTTAAATTTAATTTTCTTGTTTATTTTTATTTATTTATTTGTGAGCAACAGAGAGAAAGAGGCAGACAGAGAGAGAGAGAATGGGCGCACCAGGACTTCCAGCCACTGCAAATAAACTCCAGATGAGTGCGCCCCATTGTGCATCTGGCTAACATGGGTCCTGGGGAATTGAGCCTTGAACTGGAGTCCTTAGGCTTCACAGGCAAGAGCTGAACTGCTAAGCTATCTCTCCAGCCCCTTCCTATAAATTTTATGTGAATAAAAACCATACCTTACTAAAAGAAAAAGGAAACTTTGGGAGAAAAAGCATTAATATCTAACAGAAGTAAGCATGTTCATTGTTCTTAAATTCAACTGACAGTCACTAAGTAGGATTTCCAGCTTCTCTCCCAATTTTCTAGCCTCTTTTTTTGTTTGTTTGTTTTTGTTTTGTTTTTCGAGGGAGGGTCTCACTGTAGCTCAGGCTGACTAGAATTCACTACTTAGTCTCAGGGTAGCCTTGAACTCACAGCAATCCTCCTACCTCTGCTTCCAAAGTGCTGGGATTAATTAAATACATGCACCACCATGCCCGCCTTCTGTTTTACCATTTTTACCAAAGGGATATTATAATAGTAAGAAGAGGGTGTTTTTTTTTTTTAATAATGTATTTCTTTATTTATTTGAGAAAGAGAGAATGGGCGCACCAGGGCCTCCAGACTCTGTAAAGGTACTCCAGATGCATGTACCCCCTTGTGCATCTGGCTTACATGGGTCCTGGGGAATTGAACCAGAGTCCTTAGGCTTTGCAGGCAAATGTCTTAACTGCTTAAAAAAAAAAAATGTTCACTGGGCTAAGAGATGGCTTAGTGGTTAAGGTGCTTGCCTGTGAAGCCTAAGGACTCACGTTTGACTCTCCAGGTCCATACAAGGTGACACAAGTGCACAAGGTTGCACTTGAACACAAGGTGGTGGACACATCTGGAGTTTGATTTAGTGGCTGAAGTCACTAGTGTGCCAATTCTATCTCTCTCGCTCTCTCTGTGTCTGTCTCTTGCATAAAAAAGAAAGGCCAGTTTGTTGGACTTGCCTCAAAAAAAAATGCTCATGCTTAAATTTGTAATTATCAGAGAAGACAAACTGATGCTCTCTCAAAAACAAAAGCCACACATTTCTGTATTCTAAACAGAGTAAAAGACAGAAGAGAAGTCTTGGAGAATGATGCTGCCACTCACTTGAACATAACTCACAGTTCATTTGTAACTCTACTGCTTGACAAGTAGTCATGTGTTTGGGCAGAACACTCACAGTGCGTCATCTCCTTCCTGATCTATTCTTCAGGATAAAATACAAATGTTTAATAGAACAAAACAATGGATGACTGGAGGGGTACACAAATTAAGAGACATTGTGAAGTGCGATGTTTTCAGTAAAGATTTTAGGACAAGAAAACAAAGATATATTAGAAAGTTGTCTCAGAGATGGAAGTCTGCAAGGAAAAAGATTTATCTATTCAGCAACCAGAATGCATACATTATTAAATCAGGATTTGCCCATAAGTGAAAGTTATCTAATGTTAGAAAACCAAAGGTTTAGA